>NW_026067905.1:14139639-14484458 GCF_014885135.2 Alexandromys fortis
ACCCACTTTCCCCTTTCCACCCCTTATTCTGCCTTGTTCTTCACTCTCCCTTTCGGTCCTGTTTGTTCCCTATGAAGTCTCCCTTTGACTTTCATATATATGTCATATACATACATAATTATATGTATGCATGTACTTTAAATATAGATTCTGAACATTAGAGAAAAAGTGTAATAATTGTCTTTTTTTCCTGTTACCTCTCTTATTTCCCCATCCCTTTAAATGTTTTATTCTTCCATTAAGTCCCTATTCTACTCTGTCTCTCCCTTCCTTCCTCTCCCCTCCCTCCTACTCTGTCTTGCATAGGATATAAAAAGTGATATTTATCTTTCCAAGTCTGGCTCATTCTGCTTAGCATCAGGATCTTTAGACCCATCTGATTTTCCAGGAAAGAACATAATTTCATTATTCCAGGCTCCATGAAACTCCACTGTGTGTATCACGTCTTCTCCATTCATCTGCTCATGGGTGTGTATCTAGGAGAGTTTATATCTTGTCCATAGGCAATAGCATGGCAGTGCAAGTTTTGCATGGATGTGCAGGCATCTGTGAAGTGCTTATTCAGATTCTCTTGGATAAACACCCAGAAGGGGTAGAACTGGATTATATGGCAGTTCAATTTTTAGTTTTTTTGAGGAACTGCCAGACTGATTCCCACAGCTGCTGGACTAGTGTGCATCTCCACTGACGGTAAGTAAAGATTCACTTCCCCCGCATTTTTATTAGCATTTGTTATTTTTCATTTTCTTGATGATAACCGCTCTGATTGGCACAAGGTAGAATCTCGATGTAGTTTTAATTTGTATCTCCCTATGGCTAAGAATGTTGAATCTTTTCATTCATTTATTGACTATTTGTGTTTCTTCTTTTGAGAAAATTTCCATTTACTTTTCTATTTATTGACCAGATGCCTTTTATGGTTTTTTTTTTTAGTTCTTTATACATTTTAGATATGACTCTGCAGTCAGAAGCTCAATTAGCAAAGGCTTTTCTCCTGTCTATAGCCTATCTCTTCACTCCACTGACTGTTTCCTTTCCTCGGCAGGGCGTTTGAATTTCATGAGATCCCGTGTGATAACCCTTGCTCCTCTGGATAGTTGTATGTCAACCTGTCACAGCTAGAGTTGTCTGAAAGGAAGAAACCTCCAACGAGAAAACGCTTTCATGAGATCCAGCGTAGGGATCATTTTCTTAATTAATGATTGATGGCCCTTTGTTGGTGAGGCCTTCCCTGCGCTGGTGGTCCTGGGCGCTATAAGAAAGCAGGTTGAGCAAGTCATGATGAGAAAGTCAGTAAGCAGTACTCCTCCATGGTCTCTGTGTCAGCTCCTGCCTCCAGTTTCCTGCTCTGAGTTCCTGTTCTGACCTCCTTGATGATGAACTGTGATGGGGAAGCTTAAGTCAAATAAATTCTTTCCTTCCGGGCTTGCTTTCCATCATGGGGTTTCATTGCAGCAACAGTAACCCTAACTAGCACTCTTGTCTTTATTTTCTTGGAATTCTTTTAAAAATGTCATTAAGTATGCCTATATTTTCTAGTATTATACCTATGTTTTTTTCTCACTAGTTGCAAAGTTTCAGGTCTTACATTTAAGGTCTTTGATACATTTAGAATGCTTTCCTTTGAATAGGGTGAGAGAGAAATGAAGCCAGTTTCATTCTTGTACGTAGAGATAACCATTTTCCCTAGTACCATTTGTTGGAGAGGTTTTCTTTTTTCCAAGGTATGTTTTTGTTGTCTTTGTCAAAAATCAAGTGGCTGCAGCTGCGGCTGTGGCTGCGAGGGTTTGTAGCTGGATTCTCTAATCTATTGGATTGGTCTGTTGTCTGTCTTATATCAGTACCGTGTGTATTTGTGACAGTGGTTCTGTAATCCAGTTTGAGATCAGGATTGTGATGCCTCCAGCATTGCTCTTTGTGTTTTAGCAGTTTGGGGGGTTGTGTCCTTCTATATAGATTTTAGGTTTGTTTTCTTCTAGTTGTGTGGAGACTGTCAAGGAAAGACTTTTCAGATTAGAAAAGACTCCTAGTGTTTAATTTCTTCTTTTTTCTGGTCGTTTAAAGCTGTCACCATAGAGATCTTTCATTTTGGTTAGGTTTGTTACCAGATGTTGTATTATTTTTTGAGGCTTTGCTAATGGGATTCTGCACCTGGTTTCTTTCCCAGAAAGTTTGATATTGGTGTATAGAAAAGCTGCTGACTTTTGGATATTATTTCTGTTCTGCTACTTTACTGAAAGTAATTGTCAGATTGAAGTTTTTTCTCTAGAGCTGTTAGGGTTTTTAAGCGTAGGATCACACTGTCTAAAAATAGAAACTATTTGTCTGTTTTTAAAATCTATATTCTTTTAATTTCTTTTTCTTGTTCTACTGTTCTAGCGAAAACATCAAACATTATATTGAAGAAGAGCAGAAAAATATAAGCTTTCTGTTTGTGTGTGTCCTTACCGGGTTTTTATATCAGAACAGGGTAACATTGGCTGCATAAGAAGAATGCGGCATTGCTTCTTCCTTTTCTACTCACTATCGATGTTAGTTCTCTGAAGGCCTGTGGTTGAGTCTGTCTAGACCTTACCTTTGCTTTGTTGGCAGACTTTAATCATTATACTTTAATCTCATTGCTTATTATAGAGCCATATAAGTTGTTTATTGCACGGATATATCATAATTAATTCATCAGTCTGTATTAGTAGGCATGCAGATTGTTCATTGCCCTAAGGTTTTGAGAAATAATGTAGTGAATGAACATGAAGGATATGTTTCATGTAAATTAAATGTACACTTCTGAGAAGTAAATTTACTGGGCCAAGATTTTGAAATGGAGTAACAAATCCAGAAGATGCTTAATTAAATCAAACTGCTAATGGTGAAAAGGGCCGTTTGTGGCCACCTTTGCTTACATTAGATGCTGTTTGACTCGTGAAAAATGGTTTCCTTGGTGAAGTTGAGTAGTTTTCTGCGTTGATTCGTTATCTGGATTCTTCTTTGTCTACTTTCTTTGAGGTTGGGTAGATCATATGTGTCGTTTCTAACTTTTCAGAGCATAGGTTTTCAAAGTATTCCTTAATGAGTGTCAGGGTTTCATTAGTATCTGTGGTGTTCCCTTCTCCACCTGTAGTTTTATTGAGTCTTCTTTCTTTATATTTTTGTAGTTCTGGGGATCATATCTAAGGACTTGCTCATGTTAGGCAAGTGCTGTACTACTAGGTTCTCACTAGTCCATCTATATCTATCTGTCTGCCTATAAGCTATCATCTGTCACGTATGTATGTATGTATGTATGTATGTATGTATGTATGTATGTATATGTGTGTCTGTTTATCTGAGACAGGGTCTCTCTACATAGCCCTTACTGTTCTGAAAAACACTCTGTAGACCAGGCTGGCCTTTCTGTATTTGTTAAAACTTGCTTTGGGGTTAGCATTATCTAAAATGTCATCTATTTTAGATAAAGCTTCAAGGGCTGCTGATAAGAATGTGTATTGCATATCCACTGGATGGAATATTCTGTACATATCTATTAAGTTTTGTAGTGATATTTCATTTGTTTTTTAATAAATAAAGCTTGCCTGAAGATCAGAAAAATGAAGCAGTCACACTGGTCAGTTTTACAGACCAGGTAGCAATGACACAAACCTTTAATCTCAGTAGCCACACTATCCTGCCATAGAAACCAGGTGGTAGTGGTGCATTCTCTTATCCTAGAACTAGAGAGAATTATAAGATGGGAGGAGATAGTTCTCAGTCTCAGTCTCATTCTGAGATTCTTGGAGGCAGGATCACCATTTCAGACTGAGGCAGAGGTAAGAGCCAGTGGCTGGCTCTTTTGTTTTTCTGACCTTCAGGTTGAACCCCACCTTCTGTCTCTGAGTTTTTATTAATTGTGCTTCAAAGTTTATTTTATTTATGGTACATTTTAAAACTGAACTTCTTTTGTTGAGTTTTTGTCTGGATGGTCTACCTGTTTTTAGATTTCAGTGTTGAATCCAGTCACAAAGTACTGTTTATAGACTTATCTGTCCCTTTAAGACTAGTAGTCTTTACTTTATGACACTGGCTGCAGCAATGTTTGGTGCATATGCAATTAGAACTGTTATATGTCTTGATAGAGTGCTCCCTTTACTGACATGCGCTGATTTTCTTTTTTGTCTCCTAATTTCAGCTTTAAATCGAATTTATCAGCTACATAATTACTTCTGACTGATTTTGACTTCTGTTTTCTTGGTACCTTGACTTTCATTCTTTGACTTGTAGTCTACCTGTGTCTTTGCCAGTAAATTTTGTTTCTGATAGACAATGGTTAGGTCCTGTTTTTCAGTTTAGTAAGCTAGTCTGCATCTTTTAATTATGGAATTAAGAGTTTTTATATTTAGAGTTACTATTGAGAGCAGTTTACTGTTGGCTAGTTTTTTAGTGATTCTCCTGGTGATGCAATTGTTGCTTTATTTCTTTCCTGTTGGTATTAGAGACTTGCCAGTGTACTGAGCTCGGCATGATGGGTTCTTCTCTAGCTCTTCTTTGTTTATTCCTCTCATGGAATCTATTCTGTTTTCTTTTATGATTAAACACTATCTTTCTTCCTCCCTGTGTAGGAGTCTTTTAATTACATTCTGCAGTTCTGGTTTGACGATCGTGAATTACTTTATTTTGTGCTTGTCTTGAAATGTCTTTGACATTTCTGTTGATTTTTTTCTTAAAGATAACTTTGCTAGATATAGCAATCTGGGTTGACAGTTACTTACTTTCACCAAATTAAATTCTCTTGATAATACTTCCAGATATATTTCCCTTCTGTTTTTTTTTTCTTTTGATGAATATCACTTTCACATGCCTGAAAGTCCAGGAGTCATCACTGATATTTGCACTCTTAGGCAGATACACTAGGAAATACAGATTTGAATCTTACTTTACAGTATTTCCTTTTTAATCTGCTCCTGCTGTTACCACCTAGACCAAGCAACCATCCTCTCTTAATTAGATGTCCACAGGAGCATTCCAACTGACCCCCCATTTCCTTTCTGCTCCTCTTCATAGTACGAGGTATTACGAAGTACATTGTATTTGGTAGCCTGTATAACTTTGACATGTAAACATAACTCTGCCCCTTCTCAGTTTGAAACCTAGGATTTTATCTCTTAGCTTATATGCTTCGTAGGATCTAGCTGGTCACCCTCCAGCTTTAACCTACATCTCTGTTTATTACCTTCCCCTGAGAGCAACGCTAGACTCTTAGAACATGTCAATCTCTTGTTCAGTGCTGAACTTTGTATGTGTTCTCCATCCTTTTCAGAGCTCGAACGATCTCCTACATCACAGATGTTTTTATATTTAGTTCTCAACTTGAGATCTCAACTTCTTTAGGGAGATCTTATCTGTATAGACAACTGCTATCATGCTATCTAATCTAGGTCTATCTCGTTCCCTCTCTTATGTCACCCCCCACCCCCACAGCATTCCTCTTCAGTTTATTTACTCGTTACTTTAATGTCTGTGTGTTCCAGACAGAAAGTTCCCCGTGGATTGAGACAGTGTTTGTATTATTCATTGTGGTGTTCCAAATTCAGCATTATGCACAGAGCATTATCTCAGTCACTGGTAGGAAGATAAATGCAGGTCCAGGGGAGCAGAGGGAAGTGGAGGGGGCTGAGTCTGGTGGGAATTCTCCCCTTCCAGTCTTTGGCTCATGGAGAATTAGAGTTACTTCTATTCTGAGATTGTGGGTTTCTGTGAATGATGGTGCCAGATAGGACTCAGCACATTTACTCCCTGCACATTCCCTAGGGGCCCCACTTACTAGATGGGGACGCATGAGTACTAAGCACACAGGCTCCTAAAGGGATGGTGCTGATCGGCAGTTCTATGGGACTTATTTCCCATGAGTCTCAGTTTCATTGGCATATATAACGCTAGCGCTTACCTTTTAGGCATTGTGTGAAGACTGAAGTGGTATAAAGAGCCATTGCACGTTAGCTGGAGATGGATAGTGGTGGCCCGAGCACAGGAATTAGTGCCGAGGAGGGAAACGGCAGAGTGGCCCATGGAATTCTGAGTGCAGGGGTCTCCAGAGCTCCCAAAAGCCGCCATTCTTCTATCCTATGGTAGCTGAGAGCTCCGGGTCCAGGAAAAGCTGATTAAACGAATATATAAATATTTGTGAAAAGCAGGCAATGCAGAGTACCTTGGCTCTCACATCCTTTTAGCCGAGGCTGTGGTGAGGTTCGAAAGTGGGAGGGCTTGGTGAAGAGGCCTCTCAAACCACTAAGAGGATTTAACACAAATTTTACATTCTCGCTTGCTTTTTTTCTTCCTTTTTCTGAGTCGCCAATGTCACAGTTCTCAAACTCAAAATATGAGGTGACAAGAAGATAACTCGCTTTGTTAGTTGGAGGACTTGTAAATGTGACTAATGTCAGGTGTCACATAGGTGCTAATTCCTAATAGGTTTGCTGTTTTGTTCGGATTCTGAAAGGAGAAGTTTGAGATTTGTACTGCTCTCAGCCTGGTGCTGAAGAATTCAAGTTTTTGTATTCATGGATACGGAAATGTACAAACTGTGCTCTCTTTCTCTTGCTGTCATGACCAAAAGCAACCGGGGAAGAAAGAGTTGATTTCGCTTTACAGTTCTTAAGTCCATCACTGAGGGAAGCCAGAGAAGGAACCTGAAGGCAGGAAACAGAGCAGAAGCAATGGAGGAATGCTTGTCTTGCTCTCTGTGGGCTGTTCAGCCTGTTTTCTTATAACTCCCAAGACCACCAGCCCAGGGCTGGCACCACCCACAGGGAGCAAGGCCCTCCCACGTCAACCATCAATCAAGAAAACACACTCTAGATTTCCCACAGGTCATTCTAGTGGGGCATTTTCTCAGCTGAGATGCCCTCTTCCAAAATGACTCCAGCTTGTGTCAAGTTGGCATAAGAAGAGCCAGCACAGGGAGCACATACTGGTATTTGAAGGCTCTCTGGTAGATACAATTAAATTACACCTAGATCTGCTCCTAAACGCATGTCAAAAACCATTGGGCTTCAAGTGTAGTGATGCTTAACTATTGTAGTTAGAGAATTCTGAAAATTCAGTGGAAGTTATGGACTCCAGCTGGAGAAATAAAAAGCCCTAAACCTCGTAGACATCAGGGGACTCCAAAGTTTCTCGAATGCCACCCTGTTGGACCATGGGTGGATCACCCAAGAAAGTGAATGAACATTAAGAGTCTGCCACAAGAGAACTGGGAGGTCAGAGGCCAGAGGCCAGTGAGGAGCAGGCCTAGGCTTGCTCTGGAGGAAACAGGACCTGGTGGTGAAGGAATTGTATAGGCTGAGACGTTTTCAGCTTTAACATGCAAATCGGCCCTGTTTGAGAATGACTTCTGTACCTGGTGGGACAGGGCCACTCACTGTCTCCATCCTCCCCTCCCCCCCCCCCGNCCCCTCTCCCTCCCCCCCCCCCTTTTTTTTTTTTTTTTTTTGCTTGTGCATGTATATTTTGTATGTGTGTGTGTGTTTGTGTGTGAGAGAGAATGTGTGTGTACATACATGCTTGTGTGCATGTGGAGGCCTGAATTAATATCAGGTGTGTTCCTCATCTCTTTTCACCTTGCTAATTGAGGCAGGTTCTCTCTCGTAACCGGAGGCTCAAAAGTTTCACCTAGTCCAGCTAGCTAGCTTACACCAGGGATCCCCTTTCTTTGCCTCTAGAGAGCTGGGAGTAAAGATGGCTGCCACGCTTCCTGGATTTTTCAGGGAGGTGTTGGGGATCCAAACTCCAGACCGCACACTTGTGCAGCACAAATGGGTCATCCACAGAGTCATCTCTCTAGCCTCGAGGCAGGGGCTGTCTTGCTCAGCTATACGGCCTGATGGTAGACAGCAGAAGTTAGAGTGGGCGTAGCTACCATCACTTCCCACACCCTTCCAAAATAGGCACTTGGGAAGTCTGTGGAAAGGCTACCCTTCTAAAGCCTGGGCCTTCACACACGCTGTCTCCCCTTTCGTGTGTTCGGCTCCCTCTTCTCTGCCCGTCCTTCAGGGCGAGCTGCCTTCAGCAGATCTGATGTCTCTCCAGGCTCACATCTTCCAGCCGCTGCACAGAATCAGAGTCATTTACACATCCTGTGTGCACCGTGTTCCCACACTGCTGTCTCTTTTGCCTACCTTTAAAAATATTAACATTTTATTGTGGAAAATTTTAGACATGCACAAAGTAGTATAGAATAATAACCCCCAATAATCATTACCTAGCCACAGTAATTATCAACTCATGACCCATTTTTTTTTTCACTTAAGCCTCCTATTCTACCTCTCCACTGGGTTATTTTGAAGCAAATCTCAGCCATTGTATGATTCCACCTACAAATATTTCAGTACTAGTCTCTAAAAGGTAGAAGATTAAAGAAAACATTATAGCAATCCCATACTCTCTGGAATTGGCTGTAATTTCTTAATATCTTCAAGTCTCTGAGTAGTGCTGACATTTCTTCAACTCTGACTTTTCTCTACAATTGGTTTATTTGAATCAGAATTCAAATAATGTTCACACCATGTATTTGGTTGAAATGTTTTTCTTGAAGACTTAATTTAGAGATTTCCCTCCCTACTTTGTTTTGAGCCTTATTGTTTAAGAAATAAGGTCTTCTTTTTTTCCCTGCAGATTTTCTCACAAGAATTGATTTTGCTGGTTGCATCTCCATTGTGTCGTTGAATCATTCTGTTACCCATGTTTCCTGTAAACCAATACTTAGGTTCTGTTGTTTCAAGATTATTATTATTATTGTTGTTATTATTATTATTATGGGTGTGGTAGCACTTCCATCTCAGGTGCAAAATATCTGGTTGCTTCTCTTCTTGGGGCATTAGCAACTCTTTAGGATTGTTATCTGCATTTGAATTGGCAAGATTCATCTTTGAAGGGTCAGACAGCAAATATTTTAGTCTGCAGACCATGTGGTCTCTTCCTTAACCACTCAGGAAACAGCTAAAGTAAACATGTTAAGGACAAGACATGGATGAGTCCCCCTCCCCCAAAACTATAAAAGCAAAAAGTCAAGTATAGTCCACACATGCTGATTTACTGGCCCCTTCCTAGAGTGTTTACTAGGACTGTACCCTTTCATCCCTTCATTTACTAGTTAAATATATTTATAAAGGAAAAATGTCTTTACATTGTGACCACTTCCATTCTTTCTGTGTCTTTTAAAATGATGCTCCTGTCTCTCTTCCTTCAAACTTGGTCTTCCTAAGATTGTCAGTGACCTTCCTGTTGCCCAATCTAGTGGTTAATTTTCATTTTTTCCTATAATTTTAAGTTAATTTCTTGAGAATCTCATGCACTGTATTTTGATCATATTCATCTTCCAAGTCCTCCCAAATTGACGCTACTTTCCTACCACAAAACTTTGTGCCTCCCCTGCCCCAACTCATCACGTATGATTTGGGTCACATATATACTCTTGGATATCACCTTCCACTGAACTTAGCAGGGATCATACCCTTAAGGAAAGCTGTCTCTCCCTCTCCTACCAACTATCAGTTGCCAACAGCTCCTTAGTGGGGGTAGGACTTCATGCCCATCTTTTCTTTCCAGCCTTGGGTTTGGTGTGGATTGAGTTTGAATAGGGCTTATACATTCCGTCACAATGTCTGTGAGTTTGTATGTGCAACTGTCGCACTGCGTCTGGAAAATACTGTTTCCTGTAGCTGTCCCAGTCTTTCTGTTCTTGCTCCTGCAATAATCCCTTGGCCTTGGGAGGAGAGACTATGATATCCATGTCTCATGTATGGCTGAATATTCCACAGTCTCTTTTCTCTGTTTGACAAGTTGCTAATTTCTGTTAATCACCATCTACTACAAAATTGTGGTCAACTCCAAGTTCTCATTGTGAGACTCTTGATGTCAACCATTGGCACATGGTTATCCCTTTTCCTGAAATTGCTTTTTAGTCCCGACATTGATGACACTGTCTTCTCCTGGTGTTTTCCCTAGCTTATTGATAACTTTCCAAACAGGCTATGAGCCTTAGATACCCCAAGAATCAGTCTTCTTTTCTTCTTTAACTGAAATCTCTCAATAAGGACCCTTGATTTAAAATATCACTATAGGCAGGTGACTTCTAAATTTATAGTTCATTGGACTCTATGTGTGCCCTCCATCTGGTGGCCCAGGGCCATTTTTGTTATGAATGAATGTCTTGTCAATTTTTTTGTGTTCAAGTTGAATTCCTGCTCTTCCTTTATAAAATCTGCTCCCTCTTCAATATTCTATTTCTCAGTTAATGACAATTTCATCCCTTTAATAGCTCAAGCAAAAAACAAAATTCTTAGTGTCATCCTTGACACTTCTCTTTCTTTCAGTCCCCACATCCAATCTGTCAGTGATGCTGTTGGCTCTGCCTTCAGAACATACCCACTTCTCACTGCCTTCCCTTCTTCCTACTGGGTTCAGGCTACCATCACCCCTTTTCTGGACTAGTCCAACATTTTGCTTACAATGCAAACATGTCATCTGTCCTGTTACTGTTCTATTGCTGTGAGGAGACACCATGACCAAGGCATTATAACAGAAAGCATTTAATTGGGAGTTTATTTCCAGTTTCAGAGGGTTATTGCATGACTATCATGGTGAGAAGCATAGTGGCAGGCAGGCGAGCCAGGGAGCAGGAGAGCAGGCAGGCAGGCGTGGTTCTGGAGCAGTAGTTGAGAGCTTACATCCAACCTGCAGACGGGGCAGAAAGAGCCAGACTGGGCCTGGTTATAGGCTTTTGAAAGCTTAAAATCCACTCCCAGTGACACACCTCCTCCAGCAAGGCCACACCCCCAATCCTTCCTAACTAGGGCACCAACTGTGAATTAAATGTTCAAATATAGGAGCCTGTGGGGCCATTCCCATTTAAATCCCCTCCCTGTCCTGTATGGGGTATGCTCTCAACCTAGAGCCCAAGTAGCCCATAAAAACTGTAAACAGGTTATCTTACTGGTTTTCTTCTCATCCAATGGCTTCCCATCTCATGGAGGAGAGAGAGTCCTTCAAATGTTCCTTTCCCTCAAAAGCAATCACAGACTTTCCTGGGTTCCAGGTTTGGCTAGCTCTGGGGTGGGAAGCCCTCCCTAGCCTCACTGCTGGCCCAGGGGTGTTCCCACCAGCTCTTTACCTGCACATCCTGTTTCATTGTTTGGTTCCAACATCTTCAGCCTGGAATTTGTGCTGATCCAGAGAAAGGCAGTGCTGGCCTCTTCTTTGGCATTTTCTATCCATCTCTCTGTCACCCAGGGGTGCTGGTGACTTGGTCCCTCTCCACTCAGCTACGTGAAATCGTGTTTGTCATTTTAAATTAGAATACACATGTGACATATGGATACCTAGGGTCCCTGCTGGGGGAATGTGGATGATGTCATGAAGCAAAGATATCTGCAAGGCTGCCAGCCTGCAGCCCCTCCCCGGCCAAGCTGTTCATGCTCAGCCTTTGGCCCCCTATACCAGCACAGACTCGAAGCAGTGTGCCATTATTCGTGACCACAGTTTCAACCTTCTTAATGTCCCCTGCTGCTCCTGGTGGGAGTTAGTCAGATTACACTGGCTTCAGAACCCCTTCTGTTTTGAGATAATATAATCATTACAAACACTGTTCACTGTCCATCTAACGGTGGCTCCTGATTTTCTTTCTGAGGCTTCTTCTCTCAGGGCTGTTTTAACACTCTTAAGTGAGCACTCTAGTGAAGACAGAAGCAGGGCCCACCTCCCAGTAGTGAGCCTATAGAGGCTGGCATCCATCCCATCACCTACATGTTCTTTGTACTTGGCACAGT
This sequence comes from Alexandromys fortis, assembly GCF_014885135.2. Lineage (NCBI taxonomy): Eukaryota > Metazoa > Chordata > Mammalia > Rodentia > Cricetidae > Alexandromys > Alexandromys fortis. The sequence continues at coordinate 14,151,435 of NW_026067905.1, forward strand.
GGTAGGGTGTAGTAGGGGATCCATAGCTGTTTATTAAAGATAATGATAAATAAGAAAGTTCTGTTAATCAAGCCCCTATGATGGGCAGACACACATCTGAACCTCAACATAACCAAATGTGGCACTGTGTTGCTGCTCTTTGGATATGGAAGCTGGGGCTTAGAGGAGCTAAGTCTTCACCTAAGGTGACGTAGCTTTTAAATAGTGTCAAAGATTTAAACCTAACGTGGTTGGTTCCAGAATCCACACCCTTTTTTGAGTATTATTTTAAATGTACTTAGCTCTCCTTATTTTTGTATATGTATGCATGTATGTGTTTGTGTGTGCATATATACATGTTCATGTGGGTGTGTGTGGGTACATGTGGTATGGGCGACAGAGGGTGGTGTTGGGTTCTTCTTCAGTTGGTTTTCTGTCCTTTGTATTGACTAGCTTTATTATTTGACAATTTCATGCATGTTTATAATATATCCTGACTACTGCCCTATCCTGCTTTCTCTTATCTCTCTACCATCTCCATCAACCCCCTTCCCTGTCATTCCTTTAGCAGCAATATCTTCGAGTTTTATCCATGCTGTGGCATTGATGAGGATTGCCTTTTTATTTAAAAATAAATAGCATTTCCCATTGTGTTTACCCATTTGTCTATTAGTAGGTACACGAGTTACATGATCTTGGCTGTTGAGAATCTCCTACTGTGGACACAGGTTTATCTGTTTGCGTGTTCACTTTCATTGTTTTAGATATTTATATTCAGAAGTGAAATTCCTGGATCATATGATCCTTCCTATACCATTTTGTAGTGTCATTAGCAATGTTACAAGGATTCTGATTTCTCCACATTCTCACCCAGACTTGTTATAGTTTCTTTTTAAGATGACAGACATCCTAATGGATAGGACATGGTCTCTCACTGTGCTTTAGTTTTGCCACTCTGTAAGGACTGGTGACATTGAGTTAAATGCCATGTGCACATTGACCATTTGCATAACTCCTTTGGGAAAGATGTGGGATGAAGTTCCTTATCCGTTTAACGTGTTTTAGTTTGACGAAAGATTGTCTTTTCCTTTTTCATATTGTTGAAAATAATGTGAACATAAATCTGAAGGTTTCGTTCCAGACTCTCCAGTCATTTCCATTCACCTATGCTGTCTTTATGAAGGTGTCATCCCTCAACTCTGCTCTTTTTCAAGTATTTATTCTGAGTCTTTTAAGTTTTCTTATAAGTTTTAGTTAGTTTTTTTTTTACTTATGCAGAAATGTCACTGGAATTTTGATAGGGATTGTATTGAATTTGTAGGCCCTCTTGGATAGAATTGACAGCTGAGAATGTTCTTGTTCAATCTGTGACCAGAGATGACTTTCTTTTAACATTTTTTGGCAACATTTTGTTGTTTTTCTTTCTTGAATATTGTCTTTGTATTTTTAAACTCACCCAGTTCACCCAGCTCTCCTGTTGGTGTCACTGACAATGGTGCAACCTCTGAGTGTTGCTGTGCAGCTTTCCACCCCGAATTCATAAACAAAACAACAGCATTTGTATAACATCTACAACCAACTATTCTCCACTCAGAATCTTCCATTTAAGAATTCATTTTGGAGTCATGTGGTGGCAGCTCACACCTTTAGTTCCAGCAGCTGGGAGGCAGAGACAGATGAATCTTTGTGATTTGGAGGCCAGCCTGGTCTACAGAGCTTGTTCTAGTATAACCAAGGCTGTTACACAGTGAAGCCCTGTCTTAAAAAAAAATTATCTTGGAGATCCTTTGGAGAGAAGACCTTGAGTCTTGTTTGTAATGCTGTATGAACCCTATAATTATTTAGTTGATGAATAAATTAAGAAAATTTTCAACACATTAAGAAATACTTTGTATTATGTTATTACTTCAATGAATAAACATGTGTTATTTACATATATGAAATATATTTAAAAATATGGACATAGTGAGTAAAATTATGGGGATGAAAGGCATTTTAAAACTTTTGCAGTATGCCCCCAAATTATCTTCTACAGAAATTGTACAACCTGTCTACCTACCTAAAACGGCACCAGATTTATTAAATTCTTGCCAACATACAGTGTCACCAAAAGCTTGATCCTTGGCTATCTAAGAAATGAGAAATGATATTTCCTACTTGATCTATTGTTAGACTAGACAGCCATTCAAATAGTAAGAGTCACTTGTATTTTTTCTGTGTATTGATTGTTCATATCCTTTGCACATTTTCTTAAGAATTTCAACATATTCTTTGTGCTAAGGAAATTAGTCCTTCATAATAAAGCACAAATGCAGAAAGGGTTTTCCAATTTGTAATTTTCCCTATTGAAGTTATTTATGTTTTTATGACAATTTTAATATTTTATGGAGTTGAATGTGTCAGTCTTTTTATTATTTTGGTTTTAGATTGTGCTTACAAAGGCTTTTATAATGGTCAAAATTATGCCTTTTTCTTCTCACCTCCATTGTTTGCACCACTTTATTTCTTTGGCCTTGTGTTTATTGATAATTTACTTTCGTGTAAGACTTGAGGATCCCACTTAACTCTTTTTTCTATATGTCTCCTAAGTTGACTAATACCATTTGTTGAACATTTCGTGTCTTTCTTGGTGATCTAAAATACAGTATTTTCTATAAGTATATAGGTATATTTCAGTAATTTTTATTCCATTCTGTTTACTACTCATTGTTCATTGACATGTTGCAATTTTTTTGAATAGTTTCATTGTGGTAGATCTTAGGCACACGGGCTGCCTAGTACTTTGCCAACTTGATACATACTGAGGTCGATTTGGAAGAGGGAATCTCAGCTGAGCAAATACCCCCCCACCCACCTGACTGACCTATGGACAAGCCTACAGTCCATTTTCTTTGTTGATGATTGATGTTGGAGAGCCTAGGTGAGGCTACCCCTGGCTGGCGGTTCTGGGTTCTATAAGAAAGCAGGCTGAGCAAGCCATGGGGGGGGGGGCAAGCCAGTAAGCAGTTCCCCTCCACCACCTCTGCTTTAGTTCGTCCTTCTAGGTTCTTGCTTTCAGTCCCTTTCCTGACTTCCCTGGATGATGGACTATGAGCTGGAAGATGAAATGAGCCCTTTTCTCCTTAAGCTGCTTTTGGTCATGGTGTTTATCCCAGCAGAAGAGATCCTAACTGAGATGACATAGTCGGTACATTTCTTTATCACATTTCCCACATATTATTGTTTATTTATTGTTTCATGAACTTTAGATTAAATATATGTAGCTTTCCCCAAAATTTATTGAGAATATATTCAGTTTGTGATGAGTTTTATGGATAGTTTACATATTTATGATAGTAATAGTTTTACTCATGAATAAAACATGACTTTCTATTGGTTCAAATTTATTTTGTGTTGCCAAGTAATTTTTTAGATTAAGCATTTCTTCATATTTATAAACTTAGTATTAAAAATTTGTGTGTTTTTTTGTTCTGTTTTTGTCTTTCATGAAGACCATGCTTCTCAGTACTGGAGATCTTACTGGGTTCCTGAAAATGTCCTGTCCATGGGCTTCACACCCTCCTGGCCTAGGGTGATGGAAGTGTCCCTGAAGAAGCTCCCTCCTTCCCCAAACACTGCCACCTAATCCAGACTTGGCCAGTGGTTTGTGTCTGGTGTCAGTTTCTGAGTGATGGCCTGTTTGAGGTCCTTTCTTATCACCTTCCACTAGTCTAGAAAACTCTTTCAGACCTGCGACTTCATTTGATCTTTTCAGTAACTATGAGATGTTGGCAGAGAGTGTCTGTTTATGCCCAGGGGATAGTTGACATGGGAAGATGAATATGGCTGCCCAGTCTCACCCAGGCGAGCATAGACTGGAAGAGTTGGGACTCCTCATCTTCTAGTCAGGCTCTTCTTCAGCTATGGCACCTGCTTTCTCGCCACACCTTCCCTTTCCCGTTTCCTCTGCTCTCTCCCTCCCTCTCTACCATCCTCCTTCCCTCCTTCCCCTCCTTCCTTCCTTCCGCTCTCACCCTCTTCCTTACTTTCTTCTCTTTTTTGTGTCAAGGTTTTACTGTATAGCTCAGGCTGGCCTCAAACCAAGGTTTAATCCAACTGTCCCGGCCTTTTGAATCCTGGGATTATAGGAATGCTTATTACACTAAGCTCTGCTGGTTTACTTTATTTCTAGGACTAGAATATGGTAAAGCCATATATTCTATTATGGTAAGAACATATATGGTAAGACACACACATGTATATATATGAGAATATATTGAATATATGGCCTTCCCATATTCTAGTTCTCCTTCCCTACAGCCTCAGCCTTGCAGTTGTGGGTCTGTGCAGAGCTGGGCTTCAAACTCTGCAGCACGCACCACAACCAGACTAACAGGCATGGAGGCCTATGCTGCCTTCTGCTGCTCTCTGGATGTTTACTGAGGCAGCCTTCGGGAAAGTTTGTCATTCCCAGAGGTTGGTGGTGACAAGCTGACAACCCAAATTGTTTCACACTGTGGCCTTGATTTCTCTGAGAAAATAATGAACCCCCCTCCCTTCCTCCCTTGTCTAGACAAGGATTGAAAACAGCCTCATTCTTCTGCTCAGCATGGGCTGCCTTCAGTGCTCCCTGCACCACAGGGGATCCTTCTCAGGGCCCCAGGTTCAGTCAGCTGCCAGGGGTCCGCTTCACCCTAGTTTATCAGAGCAGAGTCTGGGTGAATCGGAAGTGTGTTCGGAGTCCAGAGCTCACCTCCTGCGGCCTGCCTTCCTTTATCTATTTGCCCACTCTCTGTTTTTATGAACATGATGCTCATATATTATTTAATGGCAGAAGGTGGGATTTCAACAAATGTCTACCCTGTGTGCTGATTAAATTAGGGAAGTTAGAGTTTGTCTCTTGTCATCATTTCGTGACACTGGAGCCTTCCGGGCTTCCAGGCTCATCTAGCCATCCCCTTCCTGGAACATGGTGAAAGAAAATGAAGTCAGGATATCAGAGAAATAGCTCCATGTCCACGCTCCTGTGCCATTCTTTACTACAGCCAAGATAGGGCACCAACCTACATGCCACTGACGAATGAATGAAGAACATGTGGTCTCCATCGTACACCAAACGGGATATCTGCTAGAGGAAGAAAATGCTGCTCGCTGCAGCAAAACTGATGGAACCGGAGGATACTGAACTCACTTCTGTATCAGATGTGCAGAGAGAAATGTCACATGTCCCTCATATGTGGAAATTAAAAGAAAATTAAAAAAAACAAATTGATCTGAATGTAGAATAGTAATCATTGCAAGCTGGGAATGTTTATTGGGAGGGCAAACCAGAGGAATGTTGACTATTGGGTACTGTCCCCCATGGGCTCACATGTTTGAATACCTAGCTGCCAGCTAGTGAGACTGTTCTGAAAAGCTGTAAGCCCTTGGGGGCGGGGTCTAACTAAGAGGAAGTAGGCCACTGGAGGCAGGCTTGGAGGTCTAAAATCTAGTGCCACTTCCTGCCTTGCCACTGCTTCTTGGCCAGCTGCTGCTCACACCACTGTCCACCCTGCCTTCCCCATTATTGTAGACTGTATCCACCTGAACTGTGAGTTAGAATAAATCCTTACTCCTCTAAGTTGCTTCTTGTGGCAGATTTTTGGCTGTAGTGAAGGAAGGCAATAGATACAGGTTCTGAAACACAGATAGAGGCATATGGTGCTGGCCAGCTCAGTAGGTGCCTCCCTTGTTTCTTTATTGCTATTAAAAGTGTTCACTACTCTCTCCCACAACTTTCTTTAGACTAGTTACCCAGTGTCCTGGCTAGATTTTATGTCAATTCAACACAAGCTAGAGTCATCTAAGAGAGGGAACTTCAAAGGAGAAAATGTATTTATAAGATCCAGCTGTGGGAAGGCCTATAGGGCATTTTCTTAATTAGTGATTGATGCGGGAAGGCTCAGCCCAGTGTGGGTAGCGCAGCCACTAGGGTGGTGGTCCTGGGTGAGCAAGTCATGGTGAGCAAGCCAGGAAGCAGCTCTCCTCCATGGCCTCTGCGTCAGCGTCTGCCTCCAGGTTCCTGCCCTGTTTGAGTTCTTGCCACAACTGTCTTCGATGATGAACTGTGCCGTGGAGATGTAAGTGAAACACCAACCCCCCTCAAGTTGCTTTTGATCACCGTGTTTTGTCACAGCAATGGAAATCCTAACAAAGGTGCCTGACTGGCCATCTTTCTGAGTCATTGCTCCTTTCATTCATCCATTCGATATGTCTGTGTCAGACATGGCTCCAGGTGCTGAGGGTGCAGAGGTATACAGGGTTTCAAAGTCTTCCCTCTGGGGCTGGAGAGACTATTCAGCAATCTGAGTGCATGTCCTGTTCTACCGGAGGATCCAAATTTGATTCCCATCCCCCACGCCAGGTGACTCACAGTTGCTGTAATTCCAACTCCAGGAGATCCGACTCCCTTTGCCGGCCTCTTCAGGCACTCACACCCATGTGCACAGACTCACATGCATATACATAATTAAGAATAGTAAATTAAACCCAACTCTTCAATCTTACGAAGGTAAGAGGAGAGAGAAACAATAGGTAACTAAGCAAAGGAAATAGGGTGGCTTCCCACAGCAGAGGCTGCCTTGGAAGAAAGAAAACAAGGACATGGGAAAGAGAGAGAGAGAGCTGGGGGTGTCCCTTCCAAACGAAGTGGCCAACAGAGATTTCCCATGATGTGATATTGGATCTTGAAATGACAAAGCACTGACTACCAAGATGTGGGGAAAGAGGATTCGAGGGAGAGGGAAGATCACGTGCAAAGGTCCTGAGGTGGAGGTGAGGTACATGGGGTGCTGCTACTCTCACGGAGGTCCTGTCTTAGGTCAGTGGACCGAGGGCCAAGGGCGGGGTCCATTAGTGGGGAAGAACGTGGGGAGTTTGCTACTATTCTCTGAGGTCTTAGATGGTCATTGAGAAGCAGAGATGTTTTTAGGGCATCTTCAGAAGCCAAAGAGAAAAGTAGAGCTGTGTGTTTCCACTACCTTTCCAGACATATCCCAGGGCTGCATTTGGCAATTACACTATGTCTGTGTTCCCTACCTGCCACCCCACCTCCAATAGGCACGAATTTCAGTTGCCATTGAGTGGGAAGGAATACCCCAGTGCACAGTAGAGTACTTCAGTTGGCAGATCGTGGTAAAGATGGCATGAGGAGAACTGGAAGGGATGTCTTGAAGGACCTATTGTTAGCGTCCAAGTGGCTTCTGTGGTTGGGTCAGGTCAGCTGAGAGACTTAGCCAGATTTCACACCATCCTGTCACTGTACCGTGTTCCTTTCTCTGTCTTACCCATCACAGATGTCCAACATACAACAAACTGAATGCTGTGTCTGTCAGAAAAGGATGAGGTGGCCAGATGCTGGGGTTAAAGACAGTCTGTAGTGTTGGGAGGACCCCCAGGGCTCCACCCTCTGCCTGTTGCTCACCTCAGCCGAGGAGCTGGAACAGGGAGATCTCAACCTCTCTCCTGTGCCAGTGTCCTTTAGCCCCCTGAGTCATCGGTCCTGCATTGGCTCCTAGGAATGTGGCCCCGGGAAGAGGCTGGAAGGCAGGGTGAGCAGTCCTTGGGATGCTGACTGATGGCCATTGCCTTGAAGTGCTGCTGGCTTATTGCCTTCTCAAGTTTTTTGTAAGAGCTCTGAAATACAGGGTGGGGTGGGGTTAGACTCTCCTATCAAGGCCAGTGCCAGCCTTTTCAGTAGAAGACCCTGGTTGATGCTGGGGGCTAACATGGGGAATGGCTTCCATCTTTCTCCTGATTGTTCATGTGGCCATATTCAGAGCTGGCGGGCAAGGGACTTTGTTCACGGAGGGAGTGAGCCACTGAGAAAGAAGAGGCCTGAAATAACTCACCAGCATCTGCTCATACTGGAGCTCTCCTTTGGTGCATGGATGTTGTGACTGTAAGGGTCACTTTCCAAATGTCAGCTTATTGGTTAAGTAGAGACACACACATGTCAGAAAGGACAGTTGGCAGGCAGAGAGTTGGACTCACTGAATGCTGGAAGACTTGGTAGGGATAAACTGTCCCACACTTCCCCTTTATAGACAGACAGATGTCTATTCAGAAAGGTGGGATGGGCTGCTCCAGGTTCTCTGCTTTAGGTGTGAGACAAGGCTGAATCCAGATATTCATCTTGAAGCCCCAGGCCTTCTAATAGATGGATTTATGGGACTACAGCATGCTATGGAGTGGGGCTTCAGGCATAGAGGACAAGCAAGTTGCCTCCCGCGACTTATCCACTTCTCTTACATGTGACCAGGCATTCCCAAGGAGAAGGAGGCCACTGGGCAGTACGACCCAAAAGAGCCATGCTGAAGCCTTGCTCAAGACAGACTGGCTTATGTAGGGAGTGTGCTGGGTACCTCTGCATAGCTGGAGGTGTAGTGGAGGCAGGAGGGCTGGGGTCATAGAAGGTCACTGAGCCTCGATGTCAGCCCCTTACATACCTGCTCTAGCTTTTCTCTGTCTGTAGATAATTTCCTCAGCCAGCTCCACAACCAGGCTTCTCTTCCTTTTACATATTCATCTCAGAGTTATTTTCTCAGGAGCATCTTCCTTGGTCATCTTTTTCAAAATCTCAGTCTGTCAGATCATTCTGCTGTCACTCACTCTCCTAAATTCCTGCATTCGTATCTTTCTGCTACCACTTTGGAGGAGGATGGTGTTCACTTCCTACCATTCATCAGAATTACAAAATGAAGCATCCTCAGGCTTGTTTTCCACCCCCCCCCCCCGACTTCTCTTTGGACTGTTCTAATTCTCTGTAAAGCATGATTGCCCATGGATCAGGAAAGTACCAGTGTCTTCCCAGCCAGAGGAGGTTCAGACTGAGGAATGGAAGAAGGGAAAGATGTCTTCGCCGTTGTTTCTTCTTTCCCTTCCTTCTCAGACACAGCCTGACGCTTCTGCCTAAGAAGCAATGTGGGGCTTGTATTTGCATGGTAAAGCAATCAGAATTCCTATTCTAGAAGGTCCTACCGAGGACTTCAGAGCGTCTGCCGATCTCTAACCTGTTAAAGCTCTACAGGTTCAAGGACAGAGTGTTCTGTAAAAGAATTCCTAACTGGCTCCTCCCCCTCCTTCAGTGACTTAGGTGCACATTGCCAGTCCTAGTCGTCAATGGGGCTCCTGGTTTCTTTCATGTCTTTGGGGTGACAGTGCTGGTGACACCAGGGAGGCCTCAGCATGCTGGGTAGCACCCGCTTTTCTGAGTATTGTGCTGCCTGTCATGTTGACTTTGATAAATATTTCCCTTTCCGAGTAATAAATGATGGCGACTCAGCTGAAGGCATAAAAGGCATTTTTGCATGGGTGTTAATTATTGAGACCACACAGGAGTTCTTTTCAGAGTGCCTGGCCAGGGGTAGCTACCCACCTTACAGGTAGGGGCACGGAAGAACCTTCAGAGGGTGTGGCTTGCTTAGTGGCAGTTCTACCTCTGGTTATCTTAATAGTGAAGCCTGACAGACGTCTCAGATCTAATGAACTGTTGTTATGCTCGTGGGAGGTGGTGATTGTATGAGCATGTGCATGAGTGTGCACGTGTGTGTGCACACACGCACTAGGTAGGTATGTTGTTGTTTCTTGGGATTTTGTGCCCACTAGTGTTTTCTCATGTAGTCTTCTGGGAGATCCAAGTGAGATTTCCAGGAAAAGACCAAATCCTCTTTTCTCCTCTCTATGCCCCAGACTCCAAGGCCACTTTCTGTTTTCAGCTGTTCGGCGTGACAGCTGTGTATGGAGACATCAGTGTCTACTTAAAACTTTAAAAAGGATCTACCAGTAGAGCCATCAGGGAGCAGCAGTGAAACGCAGTGTTCTCATTTAACACTGACAGTAAAGGGACACGGGGATGTGACAGGCCCGGGAGCCAGGCAGCTCCAGCAGGACTAGAGCGGAGGCTGGTGACAGCAGACAGGTCTCAGTGTGCTGGACGAGTGTGAAGACAGCCTCATCCCACCCAGGAACTTCTCTGGATATGGCTCTTGTTATGTATCCATTTAGGAGTGCTTTAAGGCTTTGGCTCCAGCCCTTCGTGTGTAGTGGTAGAGTATGCTTGCCTGTTATGCACGAACTTAACTTCTATCCTCAGTAAACCCTGCCCCTTAAAAGGAAGTGCTTTAAGATGGTGAATGCGGACCCAGTGCAGAACTCTCTGCCAACACATCTGCAGCTCTTCTTGGCTAGAGGTGGTTCACATATAAGTATGAGTTCTCGAAAGCTCCGTTTGGGGGTGCCTTGCTAACTACATGGCAGAGGGCAGATCTCAGCAAGCTGCTGTTATTAAATAAAGAGATATAGTGAGGTATCAAATCGAAACGAAAATGGCCCTTGGGGACTTTTCCTCAGGGTCTGAGCAGGAACAGAAGCGCAGGTTTCTGCTGTGGAGCTTCTTCATAACACTGGATGTCAGCTAAACGTGGGCTCCAATCCCAGACTGGCGTGGAGCAGGCAGTGACAGAAGTCTCCCTGTGTGCTAGGCTTGGCGAGTCAACTGAGAGAAGCCCTGTGGAACCTAAGGCCTGTTGGGAAGACGAGGCAAGCAGCCCACTTAGAGGGAGACAGGTGGGGTTCAGGGCCACACTGTTTCATGAGAACCCACAGTGCTGGAGGAGTGCAGGAGTGGAGAGAGGTCTTGCAGTACAGCCCAAGGATAAGCTCGGCTGAAGGCGGTGAAGTGGGAAGGCTGCTGGCTCATTTCCTGCTGGTGTGCAAAATGTGTGGGGGGCAGAAGGCAACAAAACCTTGGGTTGTGTGGACAGCAGGGCTGTGCACCTGCATGCCCTTTTGAGCTCATCTGGGTGTAGTTGTGTATGAAGTTATATCCTAGTCATGGTTTCTATTGCTATGCTGAAACACCACGATGACAAACAAGCTGGGGAGGAAAGGGTTTATTTGGTTTACATTTCCACATCATTGTTCATCATTGGAAGAAGTCAGGACAGGAACTCAAACAGGGTGGGATCCTGGAGGCAAGAACTGATGTACAGGCCATGGAAGAGTGCTGCTTACTGGCTTACTAATAGGGTTTGCTCAACCTGCTTTCATATAGAATCCAGGACACCAGCTCAGGGATGGCACCAACCACAACATGCTGGGTCTTCCCCATCAGTCACTAAGTAAGAAAATGCCTTACAGCTGGATCTTATGGATGAATTTTCTTAATCGAGGTTCCCTCCTCTCAGATGACTTTAGCTTGTGTCAAGTTGACATAAATCTATTTAGCATAGGGTTTCAAAAATGATGGGGTATGATGTGGTGGTGCAGGCTGGGAATGCCAATACTAAGGAGGAAGAGGCAGGAAGATTGTTGCAATTTTCAGGCCAGCCTGGCCTACATAGTGAGTGTTAGGTCAGTCAGGGCTAAATAGCAAGACCCTGTCTCAAAGAAAACCCAACAAATGAGAAACACGTAAGAAATAAAGTTGGAAACTATGAGTTCTGGTCACCACTCTTACTTATCAACATCTATGTGATATGAAAAAATACAATTTTCTTCTCTCTTTCCTTTCTTTTAAATTTAATTGTATAATTGCATATGTGTGTATGCACACAAGCACACACATGCACTCACTGTATATGTGCACGTGTGTGTGGTGGCCAGAGGTTAATATTGGGAATCTCCCACTATTGCCATATTCTCTGTTGAGACGGTGTCTCTTTCTGAACCCAGAGCTCACCAATCGACTAGACTGGCTGGCCAGCAAATGTTGGGGATCTGTTTGTCATCCCCCCACTCTGTCCCCCAGAGTTACAGGCATATGCTACTATGCCTGGATTTTTAAAGTAGGTGTTGGGGACCTGAACCCAGGTCTTTCTGCTCGTGCAGGCGCTTTAGTGGTGAATCTCAAGAGAGACAGTTCAACAGGAGGTCCTTAGTCACAGAGCGTGCCTTTGAGTGTGGCAAGAGACCAAGAGGAAGGGACTCCTTTATGACCAGAACCCACCCTGGCTGGGAGTCCATCTTGGAGCCATGAGCGTTTGACGCAGGAAGATTTAGTGGAACCCACAGGGGCCCATTGATCTCAGGCAAACCAGGGCCTGAATGGATGCTTTAATTATTCTGGCAGCTTCCCCTGAGGCCCCGTTCTTCATTTCAATGTTGGGAAACTCATGCATGTGATTTTCTTCTTCCCTTGGCCAGCTATCAGTCAGTCTGAGAACACTTCTCTGGGAGCCCCATGAGAGCCGTAAATGATGCCTGCTGATACACAGAGCCTCCCTCAGCCAGAGAGGGGGTGGTTCTGGCTGCTCCCTGAGAACAGGGAGTCCCGAGACAAGGGGGGAGCAGCAGAGATTTCTGCTTCTCAGGGCTTGGGAGCACCCTGCTTCATCTCTCCCTTTTCTGCTTCCTGCCCCTTCTTCCCCACCTTGGCAACCCGTAGTGAAGTGCTCTGGGCATGCCTGCTGGTTCCTTGTCTCTAATGGAACCTCACAAGGACTCATGGTGTGAGCTGTCTTAGACTGGAATGGCTTAAAACCGAATGGTTCCTCGGTGGTCTCATGTGCTCCCATTGCTCATGTTTGCATTACCCCTAACCCAGGGCTGGAGATACTTTTCTTTTTCACATTGGTGTTACCAAGTATCTGGCAAGAAAAGGCTTAAGGGAGGACAGGTTGACTATGGCCATGCTTTGAGGGGATATGGTCCAAATTGGTAGGCAAGGTGGGGAAGGCACTGTACAGTGGCGGGAAAGGCATGGTTGTGGGGAGGCCATGGTAGCGGGTGTACGTGCAGCTACTTCTATCTGCAGAATGAGGGTGAGAACCTGACCCATCTGTAAGCTTCAAGGCCTGCAAATAGTGTCTACTTCCTCCAGGAAGGCCTTCCTTCATAAAAAGTTCCACAACCTCTCACAGCAGCACCACCCGCTGGGACCAAGTGTTCAATGCTGCGGGAAGGATTTCACATCCAAACCACCACAGACAGTGTGGCAGAGCAACTCCAGAGCAGTTCCGCAGGAGAGGCATTTTCTTTTTTCTCTTTTTCTTTTTATTTATTTATTAAAGATTTCTGTCTCTTCCCCACCGCCGCCTCCCCTTTCCCTCCCCCTCCCCCAATCAAGTCCCCCTCCCTTGTCAGCCCAAAGAGCAATCAGGGTTTCCTGCCCTGTGGGAAGTCCAAGGACCACCCACCTCCATCTAGGTCTAATAAGGTGAGCATCCAAATTGCCTAGGCTCCCACAAAACCAATACGTGCAGTAGGATCAAAAACCCATTGCCATTGTTCTTGAGGTCTCAGTAGTGCTCATTGTCCTCTATGTTCAGTGAGACCGGTTTTAACCCAGGCTTTTTCAGACCCAGGCCAGCTGGCCTTGGTGAGTTCTTGATAGAATATCCCCATTTTCTCAGTGTGTGGGTACACCCCTTGCGGTCCTGAGATCCTTGCTTACGTTCTCTCTCCTTCTGCTCCTGATTTGGACCTTGAGATTTCAGTCCGGTGCTCCAATGTCTGTCTCTGTCTCCTTTCATCGCCTGCTGAAGGTTAATATTCAGGAGGATGCCTATATGTTTTTCTTTGGGTTCTCCTTCTTATTTAGCTTCTCTAAGCACCCGAATTATAGGCTCGATGTCCTTTATTTATGGCTAGAAACCAAATATGAGTGAGGAGAGGCATTTTCATGCAGACTGGGGTTCTGTCTCAGTAGAGCCAGGACCAAGGAGTAGGAACCTGAAGTGATCAGAAATTCCCACCCCATTCCCCTTCCTTTTCTCGTTTAGAATCTCTACAATTACAGAATTTATAGGTCAATTGAAGCAGTATTTATGAAGCTGCCCATCATTTACTGGGTCCTGTGCTGTTGCTGAGTGCGCAGGATGAACGGGACATACACAGTTCCGGCCTTCCCTGGAGACAGTCATGAAGGGAAAACTAAGAGCGGCTTAGTGGGTCCGAGAGTGGTCCAGGCATCCACACCTGGAGCATCTGGTGCTTCAGGGCTGACTTGAGCTCCAGTGAGCACTGATGAAATGATAGCAGAGGATTGTGCCAGGTGACATTTCCGTACTTCAACTGTATTGGCAGTTTGCTATTTCATGTTTCGCATCTTAATCCTGTCATTCTTAAAGACCAGCGAGAAAGATGGATAAGGAGTTTGGGGTGGCAGAAGCTCTGGGCCTTTTGATTACACAAATTCTTTGTGTCTTTAATAGGACGCAGAACAGTGCAAGATTCTGATGTAACAAATAGGGGTGAGTATGGATTGGGGAGGGTGGCCACTCCCACTGGCCTTAACTGGCCTCCTTTTCTGACTTCAATTCTAGTTATTGGTAGACTAGAACATTATGAAGTTAAATAATTACAAGAGGCAAGATCAAAGAGAGATGAAGACTCTATTTTCTAGCTCTGTCAAAGAAATTTTAAGGTCTCCTACCTAGGCAGTCTCTCTAGAAATATTGAATTCCTCATTATTATTTCTGAAGTTAAACAAGAATAAATTTGAATAATGAATGCATGGGGCTCTCCCCTTCCCGCCTCCTCTACCACTTGTTAGCGTCTATGTTATCTTAAGGTGTGAAGAGGAGAGCGGTATCAGAGGAGCGCAGCACAGTTTGTAGATGTCAGCTAAATTGCTCTCTTGGCTTGTGGGTGGAGGTGGTGGTTACGACTGAAGAGTGACGGGCTGTTGACTGACTGCGAGCTCCTGGGAGACTGTGCCATCGTCTCTTCGATAGTTCTCAAAACAGGACTCTGATGAACCCTATCACACAAGGCATCCTTTCTCATTGGGAAGGGTGTGGGGCTCAGTGCAGACCGAAGGAGAACAAGTGGGCGGATGCCGGAGGACACTAATGAGGTCAGATCGGAGGAAGGCAGGGAAAGGAATTGGACTGACCTTGGATGCCTGTTTCTGGGGCTTTAGGAAGACTGTACTGGCTTTGGGACAACACTGGGTATTGTCTGTGCCCCTGTCTGCCACATCTGATGGAGATCACCTCCAGCCACACACATGAAGAATTAATAGGCTGGTCAATTACTTGGCTTTGGAGGAGCCACTGGTTTCCTTTAACCTGAGCGGCCTGTAGGATGTCATCTCCCTGGGGGCTTGGGAGGGGTCTTTATTTATATCTCACAAGCATTGAATTGTAGCTCCCCAGGGTTGGCCTTCAGGTGGCCTTGTCTAGTAGGATACATAGGCAGTGATTAGGCAGACCCAGTAGAGAGGGGGTACCAACTGCTACAACTTAGTGGAGGGTGATCTGAGAGCCCAACACCTCGTCCTGAGTTTCTATATAAACTCATTTCTACTCTGAAGTCTGAAAGATGTGAGATTATTTAAATAAAAGATGAAGGGGATCATTCTAGATAGTGGAGACAATATGCAGACATGTTCTTGAGGTAGGTAGTATGATGTGTTGGGGACCCACTAGTGGTTTGGCGTGAGTGTACTGATGGGTAAGGAATAGAGTGGGAGGAGATATGGGACAGGTAAACCGAGTATAGACCCTTTGGATGGGGGGCATTAGAGCAATGCGTCTTGAAATAGGCATAGTGTAAATAGCTGCCAATGTAGTTGATTGGCCAAGTGATTTCAAATGATCAAATAGATTCAAATGGTGAACGCTACCTCTCCATAGAATGAGTGTCAATAAATGTGTATACCAGTGAAGAAGAGTGGTGATGGAAGTTGGAGAAAGGCCATTTTCATTTGCTTATAAGGAATCTGCAGAGATCCTACAGCTATTAGAATGAACACTTACTTGATATGACCTGTAAGTCGCCATGTTTCTGAGCTCCTAAATGCCTGTGAACTTCCTTAGCTGTTTGCTACTTTCCTAGGAGACACAAACTGGAATCTGAATTTATTTACACGATATATATATATATATATATATATATATATCTGTATCAAATTGAGTAAATGCAGAGGATAGCCCTGTCCTTATTTATAAAGCCAGAGTCTCTTGTCATTTGCTTGTTGACATTGTTGGGTGAATGAAATGAATGCATATTGTGTATGTTCCAAGTGAGAGGCATAATCTAGTTATGGAGAGAGGACATAAACAAATATGAAACAGGCTATACCATCTGTTAGATGTTGACAAACGATACGGAGAAAGCTCTGGGGCAGGTCAAGGCATGACAGGGAGGAGCTGGTCTCTTAAACTGAGTGCTCAGAGGGGGCTGGTGTTGAGGTATTCGAGCAATGAAGCAATCAGAAACAGGGTCGGTTCAAAGGAGGGCACTGCGAAGTCTGCCGCATCCAAATCAGTATCTTCCATGATGTTTTCCTTGGGACAGAAGGACCTCAATTCTTCATGCATAGAGTTTGTTGCCTCTGTCCCACCTCATGGCAAATAGCTCTGTCCTGTAAGAGACACTGCGTGCCAAGGATGGCTACACTGTGAGGGGTGATTGCCAGATCTCACCCCCAAAAGCAAATGCACATGGAGGGAAAGGGGAGGGCACACAGGAAGGCTAGGAACCAAGAACGTTCTGGTGGGGTATGAAGATTTGGGGATGCCATTTGAGAGTCCAAGTTCCACAGTGGGAAAGGGAAAAGGGAGAGGACAGAAAAATAGAAAACGGGACTGGCCAAGCAAAAGCCAGTGAATGGTTTTAGGATGGTTCATCTTTATTGTCAGTGGAGCTCAAAATCACCACGGAAACAACCTCTGGGTGTGT
Organism: Alexandromys fortis; assembly: GCF_014885135.2. Taxonomy (NCBI): domain Eukaryota; kingdom Metazoa; phylum Chordata; class Mammalia; order Rodentia; family Cricetidae; genus Alexandromys; species Alexandromys fortis. Next base: position 14,168,058 of record NW_026067905.1, read on the forward strand.
CTATGAATGTTTCCCGAAGGGGTTAACTGAAATGAGAAGACCCCTCCTTAATGTAGGTGGCACCACTCCATCCAATGGGGTCCTGGGTCCCAGACTGAATATATATAAAGCTAGGTGAGTATGACCATCCCTCCCTCCCTTCTTGCTTCCTGAGTGTGGACTCAGTGTGTCCAGGTGCCTTGTGTTCCTGCCATCACAGCTGAGGGTCCCTCTGGTCCCCATACCCTTCCCATTAGGATGGACTTCACCCATAAACTGTGAGCCAAAATAAGCTTCTAATAACTTTCTATCAAGTTGCCCTTTCTAGGCATTTTGTCAGAGCCCTGGGAAAAGTGATCAAAACAGGCCCTACCAGGCAAGGCTCAGGATCCCAGCCACGGCTGCCAGAGCTTTTGCTCTGTCCAGTAGGGAGATGAGTCTGAGGAAGGTCGGAGCTCAGACAGCTGCTGGTGACAAGCAGCAGAGAGGGGCTGCCGTGGGAAAAACAGAGGAAGTAACAGATGTCACACAGTAGAATGGTCCCTGAGAGAGCCCAACAATGTGATTCAGTTGGAAGGGGCCTTGAGATGGTTACTTGGGTTTAAATCCCAGTCTTGCCTAATACCAAGTGCTAGGTGATCCCCTACCTTGCCTAGTATCAATTGCTAGGTGATCCCCAACCTTGCCTAATACCAAGTGCTAGGTGATCCCCAGCCTTGCCTAGTACTAGTGCTAGGTGATCTCCAGCCTTGCCTAGTACTAGTGCTAGGTGATCTCCAGCCTTGTCTAGTATTAAGCGCTAGGTGATCCTGGGTGAGATCTTTATCTTTGCAAGCTTTAGTTACTTCACCAGAAAACTGGGGAAATGATGGATCCTACTCCATAGGGCGCTGGAAAGGGTTCCGTGAGACAGTGTGTAAGAGCTTAGGCCAGGGCATCCCCTGGATCCAATGTTCATTTTCGTTTGTAAAGATTTACTTTTTAATTATGGGTCTCAGTGTGTGCCTGGGTGTGGGTATGTGCACATATGTGTGGGCGCCCATGGAGGCCAGAAGAAGGTGCTGGGTCCCATAGGCAGTTGTGAACCTCCTGATAGGGGTGCCGGGAACCAAACTTGAGCTCTCTGCAAGAGCAGTACGCATGCTTAGCCTCGAAGCCATCTCTCTTCAGGCCCCGGTCTTCACGGGGTTGCTCACAAATCAGTAACTGCATGGTTGGAGATGCCAGTGCCAAGTAGACAAGAGGCATTGCCAAGTGTGGAGCCACCAGAGGCAGAGGTCAGGTGCCTCTGAGGCTGGGCAGCAGAGCAGAAAGGGATTAAATCCAGTTTTAATAACAACTCATTTTCAAATTATCATCCAGGCTCTCATACAACATATGCCAAGTTGTCTTAAGTGGTCCACTTCCCCCTTTCTCCATTGGCAATACATTTCTTCTACATTCTTACTGATACCATAGAGGAACCCCTGCCCCGAGTTCACGACCTGATATGAGTTGTTTGTCTCTTCCTGTCATAGAACTACTTAAAATGTTGAGATGTACAGAATTATTTTTGTCATTGTTTTGTAAAGCTGAGTTCGTCAAGCTAGGTACAATGGCCCACATCTACAGCCCCAGCTACACGGGAAGCTGGGAAAGGCTTGATCCAATGATTTTAGACCGGCCTAGGAAGTCTAGCAAGTTTTTGTCTCAAAAGCAAAGCTTTTGAAACGGTGACATCACCATATAGGTTTGTTTTTGCAACCTCACTTTTCTCATTTAATAATACCTCCCACACCACACTTCTCAGGAACACAGCTATTGAACAAAGCGAGGCACCTGTACTGGTAGGCAGTCCCCGGCCACCTGCAATGGGCTCTTATTATATAATCTATACAGTAGTGGGAGCTTCTGGGCACTTCTCCTGAGAAGTCTGAGCTGACTGCTGCTGAGGCCAAGGCCATTGCTTCCCCCAGACAATCATCTGGCCTGTGAGCTACACAAAAACAGGTCTGGGTAAGTCTTGCTTGCGTATGTGTTTCCAAGGCCACCAGGGCGCTTGGCACTGAGTGGCAGCAGACGGACCGGAAATCTGTGAGCGGTCTTGGCTCAATTGCTGACGTGTTCTCTTGCATGCAAATGTATCAGGAAGATCCAGGTGACTTGAGACCCTGTGAAGAGAGTTAATTTTCTCTGAACTTCTAGGAAGGATGAGGACACAGGAGAATGGCAAGACTTCTTCCAAATACTTTGTACCCTCACTCTTGCCTTCAGTTGTGTGTCTGGAAGACCGTGAGATAATAGTAGGTATATATCCCCCGTTTGGCTGTATATATAACCATGCTAGCCACCTTCTACTTTAGTGTATAGTCTTATGCCTGGGGTTTGGGACAGCAAGGTGCATGAGAGAATCTCAGCTTACTTTAGTCCCTTATCAGCTTGGTTTCAGCCTAGAATCCTGCTGTCCCTAGAAGACATGCATGCTGCTATCTGCCCAGCTTGCCACCAGGCCTTGCTGAGAAAACAGACCCAGGTCTTCACTGAAAGTCTCTAGGCCCAGGGCCTCACCTTGTTGAAAATCCACTGAGCAATAGCCAGGGTGGGAGTTTGGGGGTGGGGAGCGGTTCTAAGCTCTCCGCTTGTGTGTGCTCCCACCATGGTGGCTCCTGCCGCATCCTGGGGGGTTTCCTCTGCCTGGGATTGCCACGGGGGGAGGTTAGCTTCTCCACACTTGTTTCCCTTCCTCTTAAGCTCTGGTAGGAGTGCTTACTGCATTGTTTGGCTCCAATGGACAAAATAACCTGGTTGCTCAAATTGGTTCTAAATATAATCAGGGCAGCAAAGAGGCTCAGCTAGAGGGTATGGAGAAGTTGTACTTGGGCAAGCGACTGTTTATTTCTGATTATTTTACCAATAATTGGAGCTGCCCTCTCTCAGGCTTCCTGGTCCTGGCTCTTTAGCAGCACGTGTGATTGCTTCCATTGAAGCTGTTCCCCCTCCTCCCTTACACCTGCTGGGTCCTCACCTACCCACTGCTGGGAGGGAGTCTCTACTCTTGTTGTTGGATTAACCCCAAGGGCTCAGCTGTGCAGAACTGGTCTGGGGCATGTCTGGAAAGCCTGGCTGTCAACTTTATTCCTGTAGATGAAGCTGGCACTTCTTTTATGGCTGCAGACCCCCCAGGAATGAATACAAGCTTATGATTGCTAACTAGGTACAGGATTCATCAGATGGGCACTCTGGGGGTATCATCTCTTTCTCTTCCTCCCTCCCTCCCTCCCTCCCTCCCTCCCTCCCTCCCTCCCTCCCTCCCTTCCTCCCTCCCTCCTCTTCTCCTTTCATTTGTTTTTGTCAGAGACAGGGTTAGATGTAGCCCAGGCTGGCCTTGCTGTAGCACTGAGCCTGATCTTGAACTCACCCTCATGTTTCCACATCCCAAAGACTCTGTGTGTGTGTGTGTGTGTGTGTGTGTGTGCCACCACATTCAGACTTGAAGCATCTTTTATGTCCAGATTGTATTTTATTCTCATCTTTGCATACATAAACTGAGGCAGATAAATAAATCTGATTCTTCTCAGCCTACCTGATGAGCAGAGCTGGCTCTTCCGCCAGCTCGATTTTGGGCTCCTTGCCTGTGCTGTCTCCGTTTCCCCATTTTTGTTTCTTGTTTTGAGATGAAGGGTGTTGCTAGGCACCCCTGTGATCCTAGTTACTCAGTTGATGGTGGTAATTCATGGACAGGATTGCCTGTGTGTTACCAGAAGAACACCTCCTCTTTCCTCTTTGGGAAATCTCAGTTCAACCAAAGGCTAACGGAAGGGCTTTGGATTTTCCTGCAAAGTTACATAGGTGAGCCCTGAATGATGGAATGGCATTGATATCCAGATGTAATGATTGACCAGCTCCCTGGACACGAGGGTCCACCCTGATAGATGCCATCTCTAAATTGTTGACTCTTGGAATCATGGGAGTGTGTGACAGGGAGGTTCATTCAGTTCCTCTGAGGGATATTTTATCACTGCCTAGTCAGGGTGAGTGGAGAAGCCGGTGGCGGTGGAGCAGATGTTCACAGCTGCCGTGAAATGGAGGGGGAGAGATTTGCTGGTGAAGGGTTCTCTGTGTCATAAAGAGAGCAGTCTGGTCATCTGCAGAATGGAAGGGATGGAAGGGAGGAAGGAGGATGGAGGTAGAAGAGTAGAGAGGACGTGAGAAGGCCTTCAGAGCAGTGAGCTCTGGCCATCAGTGCAGACCAGAGAATGGGGCAGCTCTCCAAACTGTCGAGAGGACAAGACTGACAGGGGCCTCTCTCTGGTTTGGGGCACTTTGGTTCTACCTCCTACTCTTGTTCCTTGACAAGTATTGTTTCTGGAGGTTTAGACGGGTCCTTAGAAGTGTACACTACTGGTGTAGTCTACACAGTTTGCTTTGTTTTGCTGGAAATTGCAGCATCGAGTATAGTAATGGCTTCCATCACGTCACAGAAAGGGACATTTTAAAATGTATGTCATGAAATCTCAGCTGCTCTGAAGCTCACGAGACCTCCCAAGGTTACAGGAGGGGTTTACTGTAGATACTAGAAAGATACTAGAAAGAGATTTCTTACGGTCTGGTGATGCAATGAACGAAAGAACGTGAAGCTTATCCTGCCATAGGGATTTCTAAGAAAATCTTGCTGCTTTGGAAATGTGTTCAGTGTGAACATTTTCTTTCACAGGAGGAATGTTGGTGAGGGAGAGGGGAACTTGGTCATCACAGACAGAGCTGTGTATTAGGTTCGATTTATTCATAATGGATTATCATTTCATGTCAACGTAAAGCAGACGGCTATAAACTGCCCTCCCTCAGAAGCACACCAGCTCGCTACATAATGTCCTCGTAACATTTCCTCCATATGTCTTTCCTTCAAATACCAGTCTAATGCACATGGCAGAGATGTTCCTCACTTGTGACACGATCTTCCTCTTATCAGAAACTTGGGGAGCAGTGTGGGACCAGCAGGAATTTTACATGACGTTAGATAGTTTACTCAGCTGCAGCTTCTGCCTGTCCCTTGAAAGTGTCCTGAATGCGCTAGGTTTGAGTGCTGGCTTCGCTGCCCTCAACTGCTGGGATCCTGAATGCAGCTCTGCTTCTCCTGACCTCAGCCCCCTGTTTACATAATAGATGGTTGACCTAGGTAATTCACTCAACGGATATTTGTGGAACATGAACTCTGGGTTAAACGCACGAGAAGCAATCAAATTAGAGGGTGCCCTAGAGCTGGAATTGTGGCAAAAGATAGTGATATATTAACAGATAAGGATGATACAAAGTGCGCAGCCCCAAGAGAACAAAGCTACTGGACGGCTGAACTCCTCTAGAGGTCCGTAAACAACTCACTGAAGGAAGTGACATCTGCACTTGGTCTCCATGTATGATGTTTTGTGTGTGTGAGGGAAGAAGGCAGAAAGAACAGCATAGGCAAAGAAAGGCATGGCGATTTGAACACACCTCATGGTGTCGGGTGAACAAGCAGTCCCGAGGGATGGAATGGAGGGTGATAGGAGGGATCCAGAAATGAACTACAGTGGGCCCAGGTGGCCCCTGGAAGGCGTGTGGACTTCAGCATCCACTAGGCACCTTCCCAGCTCCAGTCTTTGCCTGCTTGTCTGTGATCTTCCATTTTGAATGTGTACCCAAGAGACCTGGCTTGTGAGTAGTTTTAAAATTTTTCCTTTCGATTCTCTGGTCCCCAGTGTGCTGTTTTCACGCTGTGAAGTTTGTAGTGGGTCTACTCACAAATGTAGGTGTGCATGAAATGGAATCTTATCAATTCAATTTCTAGAGTAGATTCCCATTCTGCTAGAAAGGGAAACTCAATTTTACTGAGTCTGAAACCTTTCCTTGGTAAAAGCTAAACACAGGGAACGCCTGCCTTGCCCTGGAAGCTGCCGACTGGCTATACAGCTATTCACTCTTCCAGCTTGCTGCTGAGTACTGTTGACTTTCTCTCTGTCTTCTGACTCATCTGTCATTCAGAACACAAGGATCATAGTGTTTATGATGCTTCCTTGGTCACTGGGGCATGGTTCCTCCCATGGGACTGTTCAAATCATCGCTCTAGTCTAGCCTTTCATGGAAACGGGTCTTGTTGTTTCCTCATAAACTTAAACATAGGACTACCTGGAAATTCCACTTCTAGGTATATACAAAAAGAAGGAAATCTATATATCCACACAAAAGTTGTATGTGTATACTTGTCGTAGTATAATTTTTATAGCCTCAAAGTAAAACAATGCCATGTCTATTAACTGATAACTAGATAAATGAAAATTTGTATAGTCATATGAGAGAATATTAATCAACTCTAAAAAGGAATGAGGTAACCATATATGAGTATGGTTCTTGAAATCTTTAGGTAAGTGACGAAGCCAGCCATAAAGGCATGTATGGAATGATTCTGTTTTTATGGAACACCTAGAAAATTCATATCATTAGAGACATATTTGTGACCTCCAGATGTCCAGAGAAGGAATCTACTGGGAGTGTTATCCATGCACTGGGAGCATCTATCTACACGCTGGGAGCGCCTACCCACCTGCTGGGAGCGCCTACCCACGTACTGGGAACGCCTACCCATGCACTGGGAACGCCTACCCACTCGCTGGGAGCACTGGGACAGGATTTCTTGGTGGGAGAAGGAATGGGAACTTTCAGGGAAAGAGTGGGAGCTGTCAGTGCTCTCTGATCTCCTATTCCTGTCGGAGGGCTTTGTACACTCCAGGTTGGTTTTGTTTTGTTTTGGAGCCTGTTCTGGAACTAGCTCTTGTAGATCGCAGAGATCCACCCGCCTCTGCCTCCCGAGTGCTGGGATTAAAGGCATGCACCACCACTGCCCGGCCACTCCAGGTTGTTGAGTTAGGCCCAGGGCTAACTGTTTTTCTGTCTCAGGAACCCACTCCCCCTCCCAGTCTCACTCTGACTTTTTCCTTTCTCAGTCTTCAGAAACTTGGGCAGTATTTCTGTTGCTGCTCCAGTCTGAGGTCCACACACAGACTTGACATCTCCTCCTACCAGACTTTGAAAATTCAAATACTAAGAACGTCTCCTCCAAGTCTTCTGTGTTTCTCTTCCCCAAGGCGATGTACTACATTGGGAAAGAAATACTGAGAAAGCTTTGGAAACTTCCATTACATGTAAAGATGCTATCTTCCCAAAGCTTTCTGCTTTGCTCTTGGCCCCTATTCCTGAAATCATCAGTGAACGCCGTGGGGTCTCTCAGGCCAGGAGATTTGACTGTTTGATTCCTTTTTCTGTAACCCTCTGGCATGCTCAGCATCATCCCCGAAGGTGAAGAGACAGCTATTGCTGGAGCTGCCTCTGAGCCGAGGCAAAGTGAAAAGGGGCATTTTCGTCCCCTTGAAACCATCCAGGACGGAGCTGTTTAGTCCCTCCCGTCATCCGCAAGTACTTTTACCCCAATCGCCATGCCCCTCTCCCAGTGCCCATCTTGTACCACCACCTGTCTGCAGCTCAACTCTTCCCTTGTCTGTGAGGGGGTTAGGCTTGATCTTTAATTCCCTTTTCTAGCTCTTGTTATCTACAAGATGATTGGCAGTAGGCTATTGCTAACAAGACTTGGTTTCCACATCTACTGATGGAGATCACACTACCTCCCTACTCTGCAAATGGATGCTGCTAAAATCAGTAAGTGTATCCAGCACTCTGTACAGTGCCTGTCATATACAGGAGCTCCAGAATATATGTTTATTTATTGACTTCTAGATTGTGACCTCTACTCATCCCTGACCCTTGAAGTTTGTTCATCTGTAAAATGGGGGCTAATAGTGCCTTCTTTATAGGGCTATGTTGAAGTGTCTGGAATTGATAGGTACTAAATGAATATACCTTAATCTACCTTTGTTTAGATTTTCTCCAGTAGTTTCTGGTCCTTCATCGGGGCTATAAGGCCAGGTGCCTTGTTCCCATCTCAACTTCACAGCTCTCGATCTGTTCCATTGATGATTCTTTTCCCCCAAAGCCAAAGACTTGTAAGTTTCCCCAGCAGGTGCGGGCTTGGATGCGGTTCTCAGCTCTGTTTTGGACACCAGGCACCTCATCTGTAGAGGAAAGACAACAAACTCCCTGCTTCATCCATTTCATAAGCGGTGGGTGAAGCCAATAGCATGATGAAATGATACACACACATTCTTTAAAAAATGCTGAGCCTTTATAAAAAAAGAGTGTTGTTCTGGGTTTCCCTTCCCCCTGGAATTCTGCCATCCTCTAGAGACACAAACATCCCTGTTGAGACCTTATGCTAGTAGAGATGGCAGTCTGCGAACAGGATTTAGGAACAAACACCAAGAAAGGAAACTGGGAAATGGGGGAGAGCACGGAAGAGGTAGGAGAAATTACAGATGCTGGAGTTTTTTGAAGGCTCTATGACTCCATTTTACTTGAGGAATCCTATCACAGCGACATTCTGAATCAAGGCATGACTCAGATGGCCACCTTAACTTGGCCTTTCTGAAGCTCATTGTTGTGTGTTGCTGCATCATTCATATGCGACAAATAGGGCTGTGTGACTTCAAGTCCCAGTCAGTAAGTCTCGAGGTCAAGCTTTGTATCTCATCTTGTACAAAAGGTTATAGGGAACTTAAAACACCATTGCTGTGTTTAAAGGACACAGTGTCCTTGTGAAAACAAGAGGCAAGATGCCTGCACAAGATGTACCTGTGAGGCATCCATTGCTGTGAGCTTGGAGGAGCAGGACAGTGCTAGCCAGCATGGCTGAAGAAGGATATAGGGAAGCCACATTCGGAAATGGTCTCCACAAGCTGACCCTGAAGTAAGGGTTGAGGAAGTGCTTCTAGAAGGAACAGGTAAGAACATAGAGGTGGGAGCAGGGCAGGGTGAGAAAGACACCCAGCAAGGATGAACTTCCTACTGACGTACAACTTTTACTAGATACTCCAGGGAGCACTGGAGCATTGAACACACGGCAAGGGTGCATTTTGCTTGCCCCTCATCACGAGGGTGTGAGGACAGCCTGGTGCAGGTAGGCATGTTAGAAACTTCACGTTGAGAATAGCTGTAAGCCAGAGGTAGGGCGAGGCTAACAAAAGGAACTTGTGGGCTGGGGTTGTAGCTCAGTGGGCAGAGTGCTTGGTTAGCCTGCAAGAAGCCCTGGTTCCTTCCCCAGCATGACAAACTGTTGTGCTGGCGAATACTTATAATCTTAGTGGTTGGGAGGCAGAGGCAGGAGGAATGGAAATTCAGGGCCATCCCCAGCTACACAGTAAGTCAGGGCCAGCCTGGCATACATAGATCCTGTCTTTAAAAAGAAAGAAAGAAAGAAAGAAAGAAAAGGATCTTAGAGAAGTGATAGACAAATCTACCTGACACCAGGATCGAATGGATGGAAGGCACGAGAAAGACTCTGAAGGTTAGACAAGAGCAAAGAGGCTGACACTGTGCCTTTGGTGAGCGACTCTGTCTTGGAGTCACCGTGGTGGCAGAGGGGACAGGATTCTAGGTGGAGTCAGTTGGATAAACCTACTACAGAAAGGCTCCAGGAGAAGGCTTTCCTTGGAGAAGGCCCTGCCATGTGTGATAGGACAGTAGCGGCTGTGGATTCACGTGGATCGGAGTCTTAGCTTAGTTCCTCTGCAGGGAAGTCAGGTGCCACAAGGAGCAGGAAGAGGGCTTTTTCTGCTCCCTAGTCTGAGCTCTCCCGCCTGCTGACAGAGCTGTTGGGATAACTAGCGGTTCCCTGGCCTTTGCTCTGCAGAAGCCTTTGAAAATGCTCATTAACCAAGCCTCCCCACTCCTACCTGGAACCTGGGAGGTCTCACTCACTTTAGACATGGTTGCGGAGCAGCTCTGAGCATTCTTTTTGGGGAGGTAGAGCTGGTTAATAGTGTGTGTGAGTACAGAGGAGATCGAGGTCAGTCCCCTATGGGGACAGCCCTGTCAGCTTAGGAGAGATATTGGGAACCCAGAAGCAATGGGTAAGTCTGATGAGCTGGAATTGGGAATTAGACCACTGCGGTCTATTGACATGGCTTGTTCTACAAAAAAAGAAAAAAAAATCAACAAATGGAGACCAGAGTGGATTTGGTAGTTCAGTGGCAGTCTTAAATGCTGTTCTTCCTCACATGAAGTCAGGGACACGTAGTCTGGAAATTAGGGTGAGGGTACCCCACGTACAGGCTTAAGGAGTTGTATTTACTTTGATGGACTTTCTTCTCGTGGCTGGGACCATGCTATTCCCTGGTCTCATGACAATTAGTGGAAAATGGTCCCTGGATCCAGCTGATAGTCATTTGAAGCAGATGCGGGTGATGCTGGTAGCTGTTAGCATCCTCAAGGGATCAGGGTCTGGATGAAGGGGCTGTAGTGGGGAATGGAGACAAGGACAGATTTCCCATGGTGTACACCCGTGAGCTGACTCTTGCAGCACCTCTGCTGTAACTGAGACCCTTGTAGGAGATAAGAGGCCTGCTTTTCCATAATCTTGGGTACACATATATTTGCTTCTCTGATGCCACAGCCACAGGCTTGTATCATGAATAGAAGGCAGGTAGTCAACAGGAACCTGGGATTGAGGTCTTCAGAAAATAAGATCACTGGGGACCAGGTTCTCATTTGACTGTTCTTTCTCAATGGTACTCCCACCCGCCACTCCATTTTCATGTTAGAAACTAGTACCAAAGCACCTGCTGCATCCTTCCTTCCACCATCTCTCGCTTTATCTCTCTATCTACTATCTATCATCTGTTTATATCTGTTTACTATCATCTGTATTTCTGTCTATTTATCTACCATCTATGTGTCTATCATCTATCTATCTATCTATCTATCTATCTATCTATCTATCTATCTATCTATCATCTATCTACCTATCACCTATCTGTCTGTCTATCTGCCTATATATCATCTATCTATCTATCATCTATCTATCTATCTATCTATCTATCTATCTATCTATCTATCTATCTATCTATCTATCTTCTATTGCCTGTCTGCCTATATATCATCTGTCTGTCTGTCTGTCTATCTATCTATCTATCTATCTATCTATCTATCTATCTATCTATCTATCCACCCATTCATATATGTTATTGCAATAACTTAGTTGTCCTGTCTTTGGCTCAAGACAATGCCCTGCTCTGGAAGCTGATTTTATCCACTAGTTTTGTAGGTGTGGGATCTGACCTGACTGTTTCTACTTGGGGCTAGTTATGACTCAATACATACTCTCACTTGAACTGATAAGACCTGTGGCACTTTGAGGACACCCAGTGTAATCTAGACTTTTCTTTTGGTTTTTATATTTATTTTTCCCTTTTTGTTGTAACTGGATGGATGAGCCAGCAGGTTGCCAAAATAAGTCCGAGCTATCAGGGATGGCATTTGAAGAGAGGTTTCACAAGACTTGCCCTAGTGAGGAAAATACCCTAGCACTGGCTGCTAAGTTACAGACTATAAATGCAAAGATCCGCACTGGGGGCTCTAGCCTCCCTCCCAGCTCTCTGCTCTGTGACCCCAGACAATTTGCTTGGCTCCTCTAAATTCACAGAAATGGAGGCAAAAGTCTATGCCTTTATGATGGATGACCACAGAGATGAAGATGAATCACGGTAGCCGCCATTGCTGCGTGGTCTATTTATGGCCAGCACTTACCTGTGTAACAACACGGTAGCTGCTTGAGAGACTTGGAGGTTTTTTCTGTGAGGGAGTGTGGCTTGGAAGTTTTCAGCCCTTAAAGCCCATTCCTCTTCACACCATTCTTTGTCTGTTGAAGGGAGGTGTTCCCTGCCCAATATTGCTAGTTGTGCTGTGGGCACACACCGGACCCTGGACATCCCAACCTCATGAGCTAGGTCTACTCTTCTGCCTCTCTCAGGCCTGGAGAGGCGCCATTCAGGAAACCCATTACTCAACTGGATCAAGGCAGATTCTAGGTCAAATTTAGATTTTTGACAAAGATCTTTGGCCCTGATCCTATTTCAAAGTGCCATTTAAGAAACTCTCTTCTGAATTAGCACCAAGTCATCTCTCCTTTCAAAGGAAAAAAAAATCCTTTCTCTTTTGGGTGCAGGAGGTTTACCTCCTGCTTCCTCCTCCTCCCTTTGTCTTAGGAGCACTTTGGCATTTAGCTTATTGTACACTGCAACCTTGAAAAGATTGAAAACATTCTGAGAAGCTCAAGTTTGGCACCCCAACCAAACTTGCCAGGTATGGACTGGCTGTCAGGGGGAAAAGTGGCCACACTTGAAGCTGTCCAGAAGAAGTTGGTTTGATGTTTACCGCTGAAGGAGGCATCAGAAGGGAGCCACAGCTGACTACTTCAGAGATCGTTTCATGAGGACTGGAGAAGAGATAGTCCATTAACTTTCCTCTTGAGTCTTTCCAGGCACAGCTGGCATGCATGACACTGCTCTAAACTGTGAGAAGTATGTCAGGGCTCTTGTGACCGGCTTTGATTTCTTAAGAATAGTATTTTATTTCTCATCAGGCCCGCAGAACAGCCTCGCCAATGCTTTTGATAGATTGTCTTGTGGAGTACTTGGCAAGAGGAAAATGCATCCCAGATGTAAGAGAATAACCGGAAGGAAGGTATTTATAACTAGATGACAAATGACGACCGTCTCCACGGAGAACCTGCTGTACAAATCCTATTGTTGCAAAGAGTTCTGAAAACTTACTAAAGATGTCTGAATTAGAAGTGATAAAAAAGCTACTGGAAGTCAAAATGAGCTGAGAATATTGGCTTCATCGAGAGAGTGTTGTGGAGCTGGGTGACTGCAAAAAGAAATTAGGCATCTTCAGTAAGAACCCTTTTCAGAATTTACATCTGACGTCTGTCCTTGTTTTACAAGGATGCGGGGATGCAGATGGGGTTAGAGGACACGGCCCATGGGAAGAGATGGCCTTGCTTTATACACAGCGTTCATGTAAGAGGCTGTGAAACTAATTCTGACAAAATTGTATATAAAAAAATCACCCCGGAAACATTTTTATTCATTGCCCCCCCCCTCCACCCAAAGATTTATTTCTGGTCTTTATTTACACTGAATTTATTAAAAAGAGAGAAATGAAATATCTTGGGGGCAGCTATGTGGAAGAATCTGGGCTTTCACAAGGTGAGGAGATGCCTCAGCTGGCAAAGTGCTCAGGCCTGAGGATCGGAGCTAGGAGCCCCAGCAGCAAGGTAAAAAGCTGGTATATGGCTTGTAGCTGTGTTCCCAGTGCGGCTGGAAGAGACAGGAGGATCCCTGGAGCTTCAGGCCAGATATGCTAGATGAATCAGTAAGCCGCAGGCACGCTGAGAGACCCCTGTTTCAAAAAATAAGGTGGTGAAGATTGAGGCTGACACATGATATCACCCTATAGTGTCCATACACACATGTGCGTGCGCGACACAAAAAGCATGTGTGTGGACAGGTACACACATGCACGAACGCATCCATGCACGCAGATCCATGGCTTTTAGAGCCATTTCTGCAGCCTTAGAGTACATCAAACGATACTCTCCTTGTGGCTTCTTACAGGAGTAAAGACAGCCTATGCAAAGCGCCAAGCACACAGTATGTTCTTTATATTCCCCTTGGCATTCGTGGCAGCCGTGACTGATTGAGACGATGGCTTGATTCTCACACAGGACTGATACAGAGAGGTAGCTGTGGTTGAGCATGGGACTCTTAGTTTCTTCACGAGCTCAGGTCGGGGCATTCTTTACTTACTTATGCAGCCCTGCAAGAACACCCGTGGAGAGTTGCATGTCTACATTTCGAAGATGTTGACTCCGAGGTATTTCTAGCCTGGAAATTTCCATGAATTCAAGCCTTGCACAAAGTGCAGTGTGGGGGTTGCAAGCTGGAAAAATTAGCTGGCTTGTTCCCAAGTCTTCTTAATGGCATTCTTCTTCAGTCTCTGTTTCTTAGACTGACTGGGCCAGAGTAAACAGATGCCTGTGATGTCAAAACCTTTGCTCTGGCCGTCAGTCAGAGTTCCCTTGGGAGGGAGGGTAAGCCTCTCCTCAGGAACTAGGGCTCTCCGAGCTTGAGACCCCCCCAAAGGACAGCATCATGAATGCAGAATTTCCCAGGAATTCGTTGAGTGGATGTTGTAAGACCCTCACATCTGGGAACATTTCCCTAGCAGCTTGTGCCAATCTGAGGCAGGAACCAAACTGCAGGCCCAGGCCAGCCAGCTACACTGACCTGGAGACCCCTGGAAACCCAAGCACAGTTTTTGTAATGCCATTAAGGCACTGAAGCCCCTCCTTAAGTGCAAATATCATTTTGTTAGTAGGGGAAGAGAGAAGACGTAGCCTTGAGCTAATTCAATATTTTGCCTCTAAAAGACAGATGACCTAAAAGAAATGGTTTTGAGAGTCTTAAATAACTTTGAATAGCAAATTTATCTCCTTCCTACAACTCAGATATAAGACTCAATCATAAATCTGGAATTGGGCTTTACAAAAGGGCATATTAATATTTTTTACATACCAGAGCCATGTATATAGTTTTATATGTCTCCATATATCAACTAATGCTTTTTAAAGACCCACGAGGATGCCTGGCACGAAGGGAAAAGAATACAGCACAGCTGAGATTAAACAAGGCTGGGACATGGCACGCCATAAATGGCTTTGCAGTTATGTCCTGGCCTTCAAGGCGGTCCCTAGCAGCCAGAATAAAAAGAAAAGCACAGTAAGTCACAGGTGTCACCTTTTCAGAAGGTGAAAGCAAAACACTTGCTCTGGAGAAGGTTTTCAGAAGCTACAGTTGGCGGGCCTACCACGCGCTGAGCGGTGGTGTAGACAATAGCGTCCGGGTGAAACAACAAGCTGGGGACACATTACTTCATGTAGCGGAATGAAGGTTTCTGTCTTCCCCAAATTTCTATGTGTTGATACTCCAGTCTGGTGGTATAAGGAGGTGGGAAGAAGGAATTAAGTTATGATGGCAGAGCACTCATGAATGGGAGTGGGGTCTTCTAAAGAAGCTCTGGCGAGCTGTCTGCCCCTTCCACCATGTGAGGACAGAGTGAGACGCTATACAGTGGACTGGTCCTATAGTAGAAGTGGGTCCTCTTTATACACTGTATAAATCATGCTCTTCCCAGTCTCCAGAGCTGTAAGAAATGAATTGTTCTCTCTAAATTCCCAGCCTATGGTACTTTGCCATGACAGGCCAAATAGACTATGGTAGGTTAAGACAACAGCTAAGGCACATGCCTACCCGCATGGAGCCCACAGTGTTGGTGAGTGTTCTTACAGATTTGGCAGTGCAAACTGGATATATGTGGTGTTTTAAATAAGAACAACCCTCCCCCATAGGCTCATATATTTGAATGTTTAGTCATCAGGGAGTGGAACTGTTTAAAAAGATTAGAAGGATTAGATGTGGCCCGTGCCAGGCCCAGTCTCTCTGTCTGTCTGTCTATCGGTCTGTCTTCCTGCCTGTTGATCAGGATATAACTCTCAGCTACTTCTCCAGCCTGCCTGCCACCATGCTTCCTGCCACGATGATAATGAACGAACCCTCTGAAACTGTAAATAAGCTTCCAATTAAATACTTCCTTTTTAAGAGTTACCTTGGTCATGGTATTTCATCACTTAATAAGACAGTGTACAAACCGTGAAATCAGTTTGTACAGAGACATTTTATTAAGGATCATACTCAAGTGGGCCAAGTTTGTAGTGCAAGAATACTTTAGTATTTGACTTCTGATAGCCTGTTAAAAGGTATGCCTTCACTAATACCCCAGATGGTTTTCTCGGCTCTTACTTTGTGCCCGTGGCTATGGGTGACAGTGAATACAAAGAATACCAGACAAGGTCAAGGTTTTCTAGACCCTTCTATGATAGTGAAGGAAGCACACACATGCAAATCAGTAAAATAAACACCAGGGACATTTGCCAGGTGCTTTTGCAGAGATGTGAATGGTGTTTTTGCGGAATGCTCTGGGAGTGTTTACCAGACATGAATTCTGGTGGGGTTTACCACGAGGGGAAGCTTGAACTGGTTTCTGGAGGACCTGGGACAACTGCAGTAACAACAACCACTTACTTTCCCAGGAGCTAATCTAAGCCCTCTGTGCATGTGATGTGTGTGGAGTTCATTCATCTGAATCCACACAACAGCTCTGGAGGTAGGGATTAGTAGGAGTCTCAGTTATGGGAAAATCGAGGCACAGGAAGCTAAGCAGTACACTTTGATCACCCATCCGGTGACACGGAGTGACAGCACCCTCTCCCTCCAGTCACAGTGGCCAGTAACCTCCACTCTTTCTAGTTGCCTTTGAGGCCTCTTTCTTGACCCTAAGATAAAGCCAAGTACATTTGCTGCACCCTTTAACATCTCCTTCACTAACTTAGAATTTACTTTGTTGTATAATTGCCCATTTATCTGTATATATCACTTGAGTCATTAAATTATTTATAGCATAATATATAATTAATCATTGTAGTTGCGTTGTTTATTACATGTAAATATAAATTATTTAATGTTGACATCTCCCTATAGATCATCATCTGTTTTTGGGCAGCAACCATGTGTGCATCTTCTGCTGGGTTTCTGATGTAGGAGTTTGGTGCTGTAAGGTATTCCGGAAATGTTTGCTGAACAAACAGAGCCAGGAAAGGACCTGAACTGTTGGAAGACTGCATGATGAGGACCTGGAAGGGATTGTGGGATAGTGGAGTGTTTGCGGGTATTTTGAGATAAACCTCATCCCCGTCAACATAGATATTATCTTTTGTTGTTGTTTGCTTAAAAAATGAAACATGGCCAGGCTTCTCACCCAGAGGGTGAGCTATTTACCTCTAAGAGGCAGAGATGAGGGGAGGAGGGTTGGTGGAGACACTTTGTGTTTCTACATGACCTTGCCTTGCTAGATGTTTTCTCAGTCAGCATAGCAGTGGAGATGCTGCAGGGACAGGTTTTTATGTCCCTGTTCTCTTTTCCTCTCAGCCCCTAGAAGGCAGAGTCACTGAAGACCTCATGGTGAGAGGAGGCATGGTGTCATTCCTTCCTTTTGCCCCCATTTCCCACCTCAGGGCAGAAGAAAGTAGGGGTAGTTCTTAGTATCTGGTTTCTCTCTAACTTGATGTGGGGTTGGCAGGGCAGGGAACTGGTTTCAGCTGGTTGACATCCTGTCACTCTTTCTTTACATCCCAAGCCTTGGCTGTCTCCTTGCTTCTATTTCCAGGGCAGGATAGTGGCTGTATCTATATTTGGTGGACTGTTCTGTGTCTTTTTGGCACAGTTGACTCAGCAAGCTTGAGTTAATTAGACAGGTTCAGGAGCCTGGCAACTGACAACCGGGTTTCTTAGCCTTTGGTGCTCCTGTACCCTTGAGACTGCCAGGGCTAATCAGCTATTTGGAGCTCAGTTTTTCCTGCTATTTGCATGGCAAATAGAGCTTAGTTTCTAGGAAGAACTACCCCAAAGAAAGAGCTCACCATATCTTCCTTCGCCTTATATGTCCCCATTAGTCCTATGAGTCAAGTTCACTTATTTGTTAGTTGCATAGATATTTACCAAGTGCCTTCAAGGTACATAGATTTGGGATAGCAAATACCAAAAATGGAAGTGACAGCTGATGTCAGGAGACAGCACAGAGAGGACTTAGAGACTGATACTCTTAGCATGTTCAGGGTAGTCTTTATGAAGGGGTGCTGTTTCAGCTGGACTTTTAAGGATGAAGAGAGCTTTAAATGTGTGGAGGGTGAGGTGAAGAACAGACTTGAGAGTGGGATGGTGTGTGAAGAAGGAGCAGAAGAGGTCATATTTGGGATTTTATAAATGAGCCTGTATTACGAGAGCAGACAATTCATATTGGAGGAAAGAGGGGAGGAATTTAGGTAGAAGTGCTAGATTTACGGTGGAAGGGAACAATTTAGAGCTATCAAAGGTGTTTTACAGGAGATAAATAATAAGGTAAGAGTTTGACTTTAGAAAGTGTTTTCTAAAAGAGGTATGCCCCAAGGGATAATTTGAAAGTAAAGAGAAATTGAAAGCTAAGAGAGCAGATCAATTCAAGTCCATTATATTATCTAACACACACTGTTTAATGTGAACCATACACCGTCCCACACTTTCCATTAGTATTAGCTAATCCAACCTTTCCAATAATCCTCTGAGATTGCTATTATTACTATGTCTTTGCTAGAGCCAAGAAAATGAATGTATAAGAGGTTAGGTGATTTTTTTTTAAGGTCATAAAGCCAGCCAATTGTAGAGCCTGGATTTACACACAGTCTTTGTAAAGGATTGTGAGGCAGCCTTCTCCCAGCACTACGTATACTGCAACGACACAGCACATGGTCCTTAATTCATGGAAACCCAGTGAACACGGGACTGCTGGCAACATATATTAAAGTGCATGTTTTTATCTTCATCACTTAAGAGGCAGTCATTTTGATTGATCATCTGACAAGGTTTGAACTATAGTGATGACAATAGACACGGAGGGAAAGGAAAGGTTAATAGAGCTTAGCTAGATTTGCTATGAGTCTTTTTGGTCACTAGCAATTTAGATCTTAGACTGATCCTCTTTTTGGGGTACTCATTAAAATATGCATATAATAATAACAACAGTTATTTGACTTCTGGTAAATAGGATCATATTGAAATTTTTGATTGAAACAATAAAAAAAAAAAAACCCAGAGACAGACAACCATCTGCAAGGTCTTGGTCACCTGCGAAAATACACATTGATCTTTGAAAGATAAGAACATGAAGTGGGCCCTGGGTTGCCCAGCTTGAAAGGTATTCTAGGCCACATCACTGGGAATGGACAATCTGGTATATTCAAGCAGATTCCTTAAACTGAAGAGTCTGGGAAGACCAAAGTAGTTAGAGTTTGCCAGACAGAACAATAGAGAAGAGAGCATTGCTGAGGGAGACTCTAGAACTTTGTGGTGGTGGTTTGAATAAGAATTGCCTCTATAGACTCATCTGTGCTTGGTTTCTAGCTGGTAGAACTCTTTGAGAAGGATTAGGGGCGTGGCCTTGTTAGAGGAAGTATGTCACCGAGGGTGGGCTTTGAAAGCTCATGCTGTGTCTGGGTAGCTCTCTGTCTCATGGCTGTAGATCAGATGTAAGCTCTGAGTTACTGCTCCAGCACCATGCCTGCCTGCCTGCCTGCCTGCTGCATTTGCTCCTTGCCGTGATGGTTATGCACTCACCCTCTGAAACAGTAGCAAGCCCCTAATAAACTTTCTTCTACAGTTGCTTCAGTCATCGTGTCCTTTTATAGTGATAGGAAAGTAACTAAGGGAAGTGCATAGCTGAAGGTACCACCTAAGGTTGGTCATATGGCCACCTGAAAGGAGGGCGGGAACAGTGCCCAGCACTCACAAGAAGCCTTAGTAGTGCCTGTTAGCTGCAGCCTGATCAGCAGCTTTGAGAGATAAAGGCATTTAGCTGAACATACAGAAGGATCTTAGTAGTGGGAACAATTGCCTCCGGACCAGACACTCTTCTGATTCTCCCTAGCAAATTTTAAATGTAAGATATAAAAGGATTGTATCTCAGCAGGTGAACAACAACAGCAACAAATCACTTCCAGATATTTATGTGTGTGTGTGGGGGGGGAAGCTTTCAGCATTTAGCAAGGTAAAATTCAAAATGTTTACCATCCAAGAAGAAAGGTCAGACATGTAATAAGCGGTAACATAAAACCCATACATCAGTCAGAACTAATACAGGCATCAGGATTAGCAGACACAGACATGAAAAATGCTAGCATGATTGTGTGACATACACTCCAATATACTAGGGGACTTCCAGGACATAGAAGGGCCAAATCTAACACACACTTTGAAGACTACAATGGGCGAGATAAAAGATGCACCAATGTGATGAATGGTGGGCTAGGCTTGCAGAAAAAAGGTTCAGGGAGCTTAGTTGCAACAATAGGGAATATAAAAAAAAATGAAGCAGGAAAAAAGGAATTTTAAAGTGAACAAAGCATTTGTGAGTTTTGAAACTTCAAGAAGCACAATGTATGTGTAATTGGAGTCTACAAAGGAGAGAAGAAAGAGAGGGACCAGAAAGAACTATTTGAAGAAATAATGGCTCAATGTTTCCAAACTTGATGAAAACTCTAAATCTGCAATTAGAGAAGCTCACAAACACCAAACCAAGAAATCTGAAGAAAACTATATGAACGCGTTGGATTCTACCTTAATACAGCTATTTAAATAGCCACCAGCTTAATGGTTAGCTAGGTGACCGTTAAAACCCTTTCTATACATTGTGTGCACCACAGCGAAGTAACTTATGAACTGTATGTAAAGAATTACTTAGAGATTACTGTCTTTAAATGGAAGATTGCAGATTAAAGACTTCAAGTTTAGGAACTAGGAAAGATGCTTCTAGGATTAGCAGAAAACAGCGAGAAAGGAATAGGGATTGGCTTCCAAGAGATGGAGAGATTTCCTAAGGCAAATGCACAGGTGGGGCCCCCCCAGCAGCTGTGGGACTACAGCTGCAGAGGTGGGTGCAAATGCACAGATAGGGACCCCCCAGCAGCTGTGGGACTACAGCTGCAGAGGTGGGTGCAAATGCACAGATAGGGACCCCCCAGCAGCTGTGGGACTACAGCTGCAGAGGTGGGTGCAAATGCACAGGTGGGGCCCCCCAGCAGCTGTGGGACTACAGCTGCAGAGGTGGGTGCAAATGCACAGATAGGGACCCCCCAGCAGTTGTGGGACTACAGCTGCAGAGGTGGGTGCAAATGCACAGGTGGGGACCCCCCAGCAGCTGTGGAACTACAGCTGCAGAGGTGGGTGCAAATGCAAAAGCTGAAACAGGGGCGTGGCAGCCATCTCTGGAGGGACAGAATGGAGAAAGGGAAGAGTGGAAATTTGTGGCCACTTCTAGAACTTTCTATGGTAGTAACTGAGAGGGGACTTTTTGGGAGAGGGCAATTCGAGGTCACCCAGAATATTGATGTGCTGAGCCAGCCTGGATGAGTGTTTGAGGCCAAGGGACAGCAATTGCAGATGGTTTTGAGATGGGAGATGCTGATTGTCAAAGATACATTGGAGGCCAGGGAGGCTAGAATTGGTAAGGGGAAGGAAGGAAGTGTTGGTGTAAGGCTTGGATGGGGCAGTAAGTACTACTGATTGAAGGCTATAAGAGGTTATGTATAGAGTTTTAAAAATTCCTCTGGCTTCAGGAAGATAGGTAGTGTGGGCAAGGCAGGTGTAGAGGCAGGGCAGATGGCAAAGAGGCTCTGTGAATAGTTGGAGTGGGGGCATGGTGGTGACTTGGGCTAGAACAGGAAACAGATAGAGGGAGTAAAGAAGTCAAAGTAGAAAAGACAGCACTTGATGAAAACCCGAGGTATTCAGGAATCTCGGCAGTGATAAAACTGGGCCTTGAAATCCTAGAATTGGAAGTGGTGGGGGTTGATAGTATACCCTATTCTCCTCTCTGTTTCACACAAGGATCTTAGCAGATAGCTAAGGGGCCTCTTTTCAAATGTGCTTTCCGTCAAAGCTTCTAGGGAGCCTTCACAATGCATGTCAGTTCCGGGTCCATTGCCGGGCTGTTCTGCTTCAGCCAGACTGGTAATAGTCGAGTCGTCTAATGCTGGCAGTCGGCTCCTTTGCTGCGGAGTGGAAGGGGATTGGAAAGCAGCTCGGGCCGTGGGACAGAGACAGGCCACACTGCTCCCAGTGATTGCCATCCTTACCTATGAAACTGTGATTTCTGATCATCTGAGGAGGTTGAGACGAGAGGATTGCTCTGAGTTCAAAATCAGCTTGAGTAAGCACTAGGCCATGAACAACATAGCAAGCCCATGTCTCAAGACAAAAATTTATAAAAGTGGATTTACAGTTTTATTTTTTAATCATAAAATGCTCTTTTCTTCCTCTCTCCTCCTCTCGATCACTTCCCTCCATCCTCCTCCCTTCATATTTTTGGCTTTTTGATACAGGGTCTTTCTACCAGATACAAGATACAAGGTCTTTTTGACAGGTCTTTAACCTGCCCTGCTGGCCATTACCGATTGCAGTGCCAGGACTGGCTCAATGCTCCTTTCAATTATCCGCTCTTCTAGGGTACCCTTCATGATTCTCCTCCTGTGTTGGAAGAGACGCCCTTCTTCCCAGTGCTTCTGGCCTAAGATTCCCCCAGAGCCGCATCTCCCCGACCTCAAGCTCCACTCTGTGTCCAGCTTTAGCCCTCTTCCTCCTTACCAAGGACATGCATGCTCATCCCTGCTTTCACAACTGTCGCACCCCTCACTCACCTTCCTGCTTTTAGTCCTATCCTTGTTAATGACACCCCTCCCTCCTCAAGCCTCAGATAGTAGTCTCTGGGGACAGGATGGGTCTCTTCTGTCTAGCAAAGAAAGGTGCTGAGTCCTGTCATGTAGCTCTCACCTCGCTCGCTTCCAGGGCGTCATGAGAATTAAAAGTTTGTAAATTGCCTTGAGTTCCTTGGGGACAACTAGCAAGAGTAAAGAATAAAAATCCCATCGTATAAAGCATTGGAAAGGCAGGCAGCGAACTGAATCACAGTCTCCCCCACCATTGGGTTATGATTCGGAACGCTTCAGATGAAATATCACATTCCGTCAAGGCAGCTGAGGCTCGTGTGAGGCTGCTAATTGTAATAAAAAGCTTAATTTGCACTTCGGAGAATTTCTCATTTCACTGAGTTGGGGACTAGTGCGACAGAGAGGAGCCGCTCAGGGGAACTTTATCAGCGGGTTGGTGATGGCAGCTGATTGTTACAGCACTGCACAGCCGAAGCTTGACAGCTCGGTGCCATTAACACTCCAGCTACTCTTTTACACAGCAACACTACCGTTTCCCATCTCCTAGCAGAGGCTCGGCATCCTTCATTCCTTCACCTGCCTCTCCTTCCCTTTGATTTTACGTGATGTTATCCTCCCTCAAGCCCTTCTTCTTTCCCTCTAACCTTCTTCCCTTCCCTCTTCTTTCTCTTCTCTTTCCTTCTGTCCTTGGATTTGGATTCTTTCCTCCCCTCCCTTCCTTCCTCCCTCCCTCCCTCCCTCCCTCCCTCCCTCCCTCCCTCCCTCCTTTCTTTCTTTCTTTCTTTCTTTCTTTCTTTCTTTCTTTCTTTCTTTCTTTCTTTCTTTCTTTCACCATAGTTCCCAAGTAGCATTTATCACCCAGGATACTGAAAAGAGAGGAAACAAATAACATGAGGAATTCGGGAAATGAGGTTCTTGCTTTCCTCTAATTGACAAACTAATTTTTGTCAACTAACAAGGCAAGGAGTTGTAATAACACATTATTGCTCTTTTCGCACATCTGTGTGTACATGCATCCATTACTCCATGCACCCATCTCAATCCATCTGTTCATGCATTCATACATGTACACATCCGTCGACGTAGGTATCCTCTATCCAATAAATCATTAGGAAAAGGCTACCACAAGCAGGACAGTGTGGTGGGCAATCACTGTGGGTACCACCAGTAAGCAATCAATAGTAGCACTCTGACGGCCAAGCCACAGGCTTCACTGAAAAAAATCAGGAGACCTATCTTATCTATGGAGATAAGCAGGGCCCTAAGGAAGTGACATTTTGACTGGACCCTACAGGCGAGATGTTTAGCTGTCAAGGGCAGTAAGGGGTTTGTTTAACTAGCTGCTGGACGCTCCAGCTTGTGTCAAGGGCTTGGAAAAAGCTTGTTCTGCGAATCCTTTATATTTCACCAGTGCAAAGCAAGTCCTGACATCCAGGCAAGGGCTGAGCCCTAATCTGAAGCTTGAGAGTGAATTTGAAGTTCATTGTGGAGCATTCGAAGGATGCTGAAGTGAGCAGTCTGTAGACTTACACAATTAACCTTTGTATAATGGTGGAACTTCTCTAGTTAACATGGTAGCTCCTGGCCACAGGAACGGTCTACTACCCAATTGAATTGTGACAATGTGGCAGAGGAACTCAGTGGTGAATTTAATTTTATTTAAATATAAATAGCGGCACATGGTGAGTAACTACCTTAGTGGGCAGTGCAGACCTGCAGAATCAAATCAGTTTTCCCACACTGCATCCCCAAACGGGAATTTGCAACTTGACAGTTTTGTGCGCTCCGGTGGCCTGTGGCACCTGGATCTCTCATCTAGGTGTCTGGCTGATGACAGTGTCTATGTGTGCTCCCTCTCTCTTCCATGAATGTTACCCTCAGAATGGGCACTGCTATCTTGGGTTTTTGGTTTTGTCTCTGGACACTGCAGAACCTCAGTCTGTAGAATACTTTAGGTTTAATTTGTTAGTTTCTGTCTTTCTTTTGGGGCATATGTATGAAATTCAAGGTGGCAAATACCAACTCTCACAATGGGCCACCCATGAGATCTTGCCCTGGCCTTTTGCAAGGACGCAGGGGAACCTCAGTGATGGGGGGGGGGGGGGGTGGCAACTGTTGGGAAACAGGGTCTCTGGGAATCCTTCTGGAATTCCTTGCCTGTCTCTGTCTGGAAGCTTTGGCGCTAGGCAGGAAGTAGGAGAGGTGGGGGGATTCTCTGCGGGAGGGTGAGTGTCACCTTTTGGCTCCTGCCATCATCACAAAGTGCACCGGGGCTGTTCCCCTGAGTGCTTCACGGTGACAGGAATTTTGCTTTTCTCTTGATAGTCAAATCACTTTCCCACAGAGGTTTACAGTTTTTAAACGATTGGGAAAAGGACTGATTCCCCTACTAATGTTTCCAGCTCAGCTTGAGTCAGGAAAAGACATGTTCTCATGGAAACATCTCTGTGTGAACTGGGGGGAAAGGGTGATCTACCTCTTCCCCGCATCCCGTTCAATCACAGAGCCAGGACTCGGAACTCCTGCTCCGTCCCAAGGGAGAGGACAGCCACGTCCAGTTCAGTTCTTTATGTAGCAGCAAGAACCTCATGACACAGTACTCAGAGTGCATGGAGACTGCAGGCTTGAGGGTTTTTTTTTTTTTTTTTTTTTTTTTTTTTTTTTTTTTTTTTTTTTTTTTTTGGGGCACAAAACAAAAATGTTGCTCCAAAGAGTCTTGATTCCCCCTAGGGGTTGGGGTTATTTTCGCAGAATACCAGACTCTCAAATGTTTACTCAGTGCTTGCATTTCCTCAGTTCAGCCTGCTGGTCATTGTCACCTAAAATGACAGGGACCTCATTTTCATACCTGTTTACCTTCCTCACCACTGGGACTCATTTCCCTGAACTGAGAAGAAATGTTTCCTTTGTTATTTTACTCCTGGGTCCTGCCTTTCCCTTCGGGGCCTTATAAATCAGACTGAGCATCTCTCTTCCATGTAACACTCAGATTTGTTGATGTCTGCAGCTTTCTTTCCCAAGATGGAAACACAGAGTCCTGTGATGGTCTCCGAGGATAAGTACCCTAGACCTTTGGTATTCTTAGCTGCCAGACTTTAGTGTCTCCACGGAGTGGGACACTCAGAACTAAAAGACACAATCCAGGAGTGGTCTCAGTAGAGCAGGGAGAAAACTAGCCCTGTCTGTATTCTAGATGCTTCTACCTCTAATACGGGGTGCCGATTACCATGAATGTTCACAGTTTGGGTGTTCATTATTCATGTTGTTGTATACTGTAAGGCCCCTGCAACCTGCAAATGCTGAATTAGCCCATGTTGTACTATTGCTCCTAGGAAAGCAGAAACACAGGGTTAGGTCCCTGTGAGCCCTTCACAGCTTTACCAACAAGAGAGATCAGTAGAGAACCTTGTTGTATATGTATTTCTCTTACACATCATATTTAATATATAATGTTGACTCATCGGCATTGAATTTACAGCCAACAGCACTGTAAATCATGCCCAAGCAAAGCTTACCAATGTGCTCCCTCTCTGAGGCACACCTCAGCCTTCTTGTGCTTAGAGATCTAGGCAGCAAGCACCTCAATATTATACTCAGGGCCACCTTATACAGCAAAATCACCAACAACAGCATAACACTGAAACATGAAGTAGAGAAGAGCTTGTTTACAGCCTAAGGTTTGAAACAAGCAGACACGTCGGCTACCTTGTCTCACCTCAGCTGGGGTGAGCGTGGGCAGTGAGTGACTCGGGATTTTGTGCTACCTTGAGTCTACGCGGATGAGCCCTGAGTATTGATTTGAATGTTACAGATATCTTAGCGAGTGGGTGAATTCACAAACATGGCATCCACAGGGGTTGAGGATGAACTGTGGTAGAAAGGAGGGAAAGAAGGTTGGCTTTCTGAAGATCTGGGGAGTAAACCCCAGGTGCAGAAACAAGGACGTTTTTATGCATGGGTACCTTCCAGGGAGGTGATACTCAGTGGCCTGTGTCTTTGTGGCACATATGTCTTCCTTTCTGCCCTGGGCCTTCATTTGGATATTCTGCTTCAGGAAGACCAGACTTTTATTTCCATGAGTGTTTCATCCACAGTGGGCACCCAGTAAACATTTGTTGCTGGGGCTCATGCCAGTGTTGGCTTGGAGAGCAGAAGGAGCAGAGGGAGAGAACACAGTGAAACAAAGGATGTGCCCAGGATTGAAGGGGAGGGGTGCTTAGAGCAAAGGCACAGCTGTCAGTGAACTAAACACAGAGACTGTGGAAGGAAGCAAAACTGACCGAGAGAGGCTGTGGCTGCAAGAGTGGCTGTAGGTGAAGCTGCCTGTGACTTGGGAGGGGAGGGGCGAGAAGATCTTTGCTGTGTTCCTAGAACCTTCCTTCTTGAGGTCATAAGACCTTCTCTTAGGGTCTGCGGCTTTCACTGTGCTGGTCCTGAGACAGTCAGGGATGTTCTGGCAACTGTCAGATATGTGGAAGGACACCCTCCCTTCATGCTTCTTAGCAGGGGCATGATCAGTGATGGAGCCGAGGTTCACACTGTTGTTGAATGACCACTGCAGAGTACCTTCATAAGAGGACACCAGAGGAGAGGGTGCCTCTTTTGCCTCTAATAAGAGCTTAGTGAGGAGGAGAAAACTTCTAAAAGATGCACCATCCATGCTGTTTGGAGATGGCTGTTGGTTCTGCTGCACAGATGTCTATTGCTATCTGTGTCCTTCTGGCTAGAGTGGATGGCATCATCCGCTGAGCAGGGAAGCATTGACAGGGTAGGGGTCAGGGACAGCTGCCACGGCAGGGGCGTGTTGGATCTGGGAGTCAGGGGCAGACATCAAGGACTGATAGCAAAGACTCCAGGTATTTGCTGAGAGTCCTGTGCTTTTGAACAGTCGGTGACTGGAATTTGATGTCTGTTGCCTGGAGATGGTTCTGCTCCATTCCATGGCTGACTCCGGGTGTTTGCCCTGCAGCTCAGCATCTGAGAGCTGTAGGTGCTGTGCAGGTCACAGAGATGAACGCGATGCCCGAGAGCTGCAGCACAGAACATTCCAGCAAGGGAAACAAGTCAAACGGGCATGCAAGTATAATCACAGTACACTTCCAGTGTCGTGTGGTTACAAAAGGTGGAGGAATTGCTTCCCTCTGGAAGAGCCCCTGGAGGCTTCATGAAGGAGATAGATGATTGACATGCTACCGACTCCCAGACTGCCTCTGCCCTTATTTTCACACTCACATCAAAGATGGAGAGGTGTCGTCACCAGTGCTTTTCTTCGCCGCCGTCCATCTAACGGGCCACCAAGTTGCTCGACTTCTACCTCGAAGATAGAATTTAGTTTTATCTTTTGTCCCCCTAGTCATTGAACCAGTGTCACTGGGACTGTTGAAAGAGCCTCCTAGGTGCTTTAACCTTGTATTTCTCTCCTATCAGTAATTTCATAGTCGCCCAGAGTCATTGTTCTATTTTTTAAGTAGTTATTTTATATGTTTGAATGGGTGTTTTACTTGCAGGCCTGTCTGTAGACCACATTTGTGCAGCACCTGTGGAGGCCAGAAGAGGACATCATTTCCTCTGGAACTGGAGTTACAGATGGTTGTGAGCTGCTATGTGGGTTCTGGGGACTGAACCTTGAAGTCCCTGCAAGAGTAGCATGTGCTCTTAACTGCTGAGCCACCTCTCTAGCCCCCAGAGACACCGTTTAAAACACAAAGCTTTTGCCATTCTCCTTCTCCAAACCCTTTCTGTATTAGTCAGGGTCCGATCAGTGAGGCTTTCAGGTATTTCACACAAAGACCTGTTTTAATGTTAACAGTTCGATTGCCTTGTGTTGATAGAAGACATAGGCAGCTGTCCAGAATACGCAGCCAGCACTGTCTCTACACTGGGGGAAGCCAGACTCCAGAACCCAGAAGCTGCTCAAACCAGGATAGCCTGCCTGGTGGCGGTGCCAGGGACTTCAGAGAGGCTTTGTGGGAGGAAAGGCACCATGACAAAGGAGTTTTTGGCCATAAAATGCCAACCACAGCCAAGAGGGAAAGTGAGAAGTAGGACGGCTTCTTGGTCCCTGCTAAGTCCAGCTTCATGCTACTGACTCCAGTGGCTCAGCTGTCAGGGGCATCTGGGAGATATTAAAGGTTTAGATCTTTCAGAGAGCTGGGTACAGTCATCTATGGATAATGGGACAGTCCCGGGTACTGGCTGAACCCTTCACGCAGATTAGGCTTGGCCCGGGAAAGAACAGAAGACTGTTGAATGTGTCTCTCAAAGGTGCCCCAGCCCAAGGTCAGCATTTCTAAATCAGCCTTCCCCCTCCACTCCTCTCCCTCCCTCCACTCCTTTCCCCCCTCCACTCCTCTCCCTCCCTCCATTCTCTCCCTCACATTCACTGTCTCCATACCACACCCTCACTGCAGGGACAGACTTCTCCGTTGGGTAAGGACTGAGTGGATAAGGAAAAGCCTTTCTAAGCCCCCATTCAATCTGGAAAGATAAGCATAGACTATTCTTCTTAGTGTGTTCTAGGCAGGTTGTCACAGAAAGTTTGAAGCACAAACCATTTCGTGTGTCCAGAATATAATCCCAGTGTCTCTCTGGTCTGGCATCAGAAGCTTTCAGGATCTCCACTGGCTTTGTTTTCTGTTGCTATAATAAAATGCCAGACGCTGGGTTTATGTATAAACACAAAGAGGTCTGTTTAGCCCACCAATTTGGAGGCCGAATGGTCAAGATTAAGCATGCTCATGTTAACTCAGTCATGGCACCTCATGGCAGGTTGCATGCAAATGAGAGCATGGGCAAAGGGGAGAGATCACATGACAATCCAGGAAGCATCAGAGAGTGGGGAGCACCAGTCCTGCTATTTTATAATAGTCCTCTTTAGAGAACTAGCCAGGGTCCTGCAAGAATTACACTAATTCCTTCCTTAGGCAGTGCTCCCAATGACATCATCACCTTACATGCAGGCCTGCCCCTTTAAGGCCCTACCATCTCCCAACATAGCCATACTGGGGACCAAACTTCTGCACCTGACTCCTTGGGGAAATACACTCAGACCATGTCCTTATCAATCTCACTCAATCCTTTCCTCAGTGTTTCTTCAACTGAAGTGCTTTTCTTGACACGTGACTAACCTGTATCTGAGCTTTCATGCCTTTGCCTGCATAGCTTCCATCACCTACAGCCAATCCATTCTTGCAGAACAGCCCAGACTATCTTTCCCATGAAATGTTATTCGTTTCATTCAACCTACAGGGGTCTGTATCATCTTCTCAGAATTTCTAAAGGTTTAATTAGAGTTGGCTGAATACTTGGTTAGAGCCTCACGCTGTTCAAGATGGACAGTTCTTCTCTCCAGAACTTTTGGTCCCTTCTGGACCAGGATGTCCTTTAGACTGTATATTTCTTAGAGCATTACTATGCTCAAGAACACAATAATGTTGAGCTTATTTAAGATACTTAAATATTAATTAGAATATTATGCAGTCCTGGCGATGAAGCTGTCAGTGACTGAAATCAAGAAGAAAAAGGAAGTGTCAGGCAGGTAGAAGCAAGTTTATGCAAGTGCTAAGAGTGCCTTTAAAAGAGTGCATTAGAAATAAGACAACAGTATGGGCAGCAGGAACAAATGTGAACTCCTGGAAAAAGAAGGCTGAAACTGAAAAGAAAAGAAAACGAAAGAAGGTAATGGAGGCTGATGGGCCCCAGGCTGAGAAGGCTCAGCAGGAGGAGCTGGTGTGAGGCTGGCACTTTGAATGCTGTGTTTAGCCGTGAATAGTAGGCAGCTAACATAGTGGAAGGTGTGGAGCTGGCTTTTCAGGGTGGTAAAAATGAAGTCTGTGAAATGATCATTTAAATGTGTGTATCTGTGCTGAGGTTTCTAATGTTGGTCTGTTTACCGATCCGGACGGTGCCAGCGAGCATGAATGGATTTTCTCTGTGGAATGCCGAAGCTTACATAGCTGCAGGTGTTGTTTACATGCTTTGGGGCTTTCATCTGAAGTGTGCTTGTCACTTAACAAAGTCTGCGGGAGAGGGCTGCCTAGGCTCCTGCCACCTTTACTACTTTTTACCTGCCACGGGGCTATAGGAAAATTACTAAACCTTTCTTTGCCTCAGTTTATGACATTTGTGCAAATGGAGTTCTTAATAGTACTTTGCTTACTTAGAGTGTTGCCCCGTGGATTAGACAAAATAACATTTATGCAAAGTATTAAAGAGTATCCATGTTTTAAGAGGTGACATGACATTATCTTTGCTTGCCCCTTGTGCCATCTTCAAGGCTGAGGATGGGGCTGGCTCTTTTACATTCTTGCAGGTAGACTGAATAAGACTCCCTGCTGACTGGATGTGAAGCCCAAGAGAAAGAGGAGGAGAATCTTACCTTGAATAATCAGGAGGATGGAGCTGCCCCCAGCTCAGCACCGATTTAGGAGGAGAATGTGACACAGATCTGGGTGGAATGACTTAGGAGTTCTCGCTTGAACATATTGAATCTGAGTTTTGTGTTTGATATCCAAGTAGAGAAATCATGCGAGCAGTTGGGCTATATGACTCAGAGGTTTGGGGGAAAGAGCTGGACCAAGACAAGGACTTTTGGAGTTGACAACATATAAATGGTAATTAGAGCCACAAGATGAGATGACATCACCAGGAGTGAGCATAGACTGACAAGAGAAAAAGACCAAAAACCAAGCCTCAGGGTCTCCAATGCAAGGAGTTAGGCAGAAGCAGAAGAGCCAGCAAAGGTAGACAGGACACTGAACATGGTATTGCGGAAGCCAAAGAAAACGAAGTTCAAAGCATGGTGGTTCAAAGGAACATGCACTTAACACACAAGGCTTCTGAGAGGAAAGAAGTAGCTGGGCAGTGATGACTCCAGGTCTCTTGCAAGATGGCAGCTAAGCAGGGAGATGAGGCTCTGGGTCTCTGGAGACTCAGGCAGGCTGGAAGCTTGCTCTTACAATTCTCAGCAGGCCTCAGTTCCTGGCCATGTAACTTTTCGTGACGTGGCATCTGACTTCTCTCTGAGCAAGGGAAGTGGGAGGAAGAGGGAAGGAAAATGGATGAGAATAAACGAGAAGACCCTCAAGACAGAGGTAACAGTATTCTAGAAGCTGGATTTAAATGTGCTATCATCTCATAAAGCTCTTGGTTACACAGACCAAACATGGTATGGTATGGTATGGTATGTATATCTGTGAAGGATGGGGGGAGGCTGCCTAAAGGGATGACCGTTAGGAGCTGAGTGATGTGGGAGTAATTTCTTATTAA
Source organism: Alexandromys fortis (assembly GCF_014885135.2). NCBI lineage: Eukaryota > Metazoa > Chordata > Mammalia > Rodentia > Cricetidae > Alexandromys > Alexandromys fortis. Next base: position 14,199,577 of record NW_026067905.1, read on the forward strand.
TAAAGAAACTGCCTAGGCCCCTTGATAGGCCAACCCTTAGGTGGGTGGAGTAAACAGAACAGAATTCTGGGAGAAAGAAGCTTAGTCGAGGAGTCACCATGGTTCTCCCACTCCAGACAGATGCAGGTTAAGATCCTCCCTGGTAAGCCAGCTCGTGGGCTACACAGAATATTAGAAATGGGTTAGAACAATATGTAAGAGCTTGCCAATAAGAGGCTACAGATAACGGGCCAGGCAGTGTTTAAAAAAATACAGTTTCCGTGTAATTATTTCGGGGCATAACCTAGCCATGCAGGCGGCTGGATCTGGGGACACAGCCCTGCTGCTCTTAATTCTACAGCTGAGGGTCACTTTGAAGCTTTCCCATACATGACGAGAAGAATCGAGTATTGATCTTGGCAATGTGCAAGGCATTGCGACTTGGCCAGAACTCCTCAGCATTCCGTCTCTATCTCCAGAGTGCTGGAATTGCAGGCACACTATTGCCACACCTAGCCTCATGCAGAGCAGAAGCACTCCAGGGCGTCATGCATGCTAGAGCAGCATGCTACCAACTGAGCTCCATCTCAAGCGTCTTCAAATAGGCTTCACTGGTTATGCTTTGAGCTGAGCTAGAGCTAGCTCCATCTCTGCCTTCTGCTCCTCCACTCATCCTTCTGCTTTCTACTGGGATCCCCTGCCCTGGGACCTCCATATTGCACACTCTGACACAGGGCATTGTTTTCTCCACTGTTCTACATATTCTCCTTGTCCTATTGATTGGGAACAGAGAGTAACCCTGGAGATGGTGGATGCTCCCGTAGCAACCAAACCAAAGCTTGCGGTCACATTTTTTTCCTTCCCTATAGAGAGATGCTCTTGAAACAGGAGCAAGTTAGTTAGCCAGCTTGACATTAATGCACTAATGCCACCTTTTGAAGCTGGTGTCTACCTCAGGAAAGCTGCCTTGTTCTCCTGCCTTCACTCTGGGCCTTAGTAATTCATTGTTGCTTTAACTTCAGGCTTCTGGGATTGGGGGCTCTACAGGCTGATAGAATCCCACAGCAGGTATATTCCTAACAGCCCTGTTGTACAACGACACTGGCCTATGCTTTGGAGGTTGAGATGGGGCAATGGTTTACTTTCCCTTCCCATACAGAGAGTCAATGAGTTCAAGCGCCAAGGTTTTTTTTTTTTTTTTTTTTTTTGCTTCCACACTGATCCCTGGAAACTTAGAAGAAGCACAAAAGAATTAAATTAAATTATATTTATAGCTATTTCTTCTTTGATCTTTGTATCTTAAGAAGTGGTTTCTCATATTTCATCTAATTTAATCTTCATAACAAATTATTGGAAGTAAAACATTTTTATAAATAAGTAAAAAGAAGTTAAATTATTGAGGAAAAAGGATGGCTGTCCCTTATTATAGATGAAAAAATGTATGGTCTGGTTAAATTATCTTTTTTTTTTTTCTTTTCAAGACAAGATTTCTCTGTGTAGCCCTGGCTGTCCCGGAACTTGCTTTGTAGTCCAGGCTGGCCTTGAACTCACAGAGATCCACCTGCCTCTGCCTTCCAAGTGCTGGGATTAAAGGTGTGTGCCATCACCGCCCGCCTGGCTAAATTCTCTAAGGATGTCAGGCTGGTCAATGCAGGGCCAGAGTGAAAGAAGCAGAAAAGAAGGACCAGCGGATCTGGTTGCCACCTGGGATGAACTCTGTAGGCAAGGTCTCCGGGCAGCTGCAAAGGCTGTGTGTGGGATCCTGTGCTTTGGTCCTTGCTGAGGGAGACCTGGTTTCCGTAGAACTTCAACACTACTCTGTCTTGTCCAGCCTGGGGCACCTTTCACTGTGGCAACTCTCTGTTCTGTCTTGTGCTCAGGAAATACGTCTATGCACATGCCTGGATCTAACCCAGCAGGAACTTCCTAGGCTCTCACCTCCAGTAGACTGAGCCCCTCTCTGGCTTCTTTAGCCCATCCTTAAACACCCTTTCAGTCTAGCAAAGGGCCAGAGGTTGCCTGAAGCAGCTGCAGACAGAACTCCCTCCTGTCTATCCTCCAACTTTCTGAGGATTCCTCTCAGTATCATGACCTTTCCGCCCTTCCTTAAAGTTGTGGGAGTTATTCTTCCCAAAATAACCCGAGTCAGTCAGTAATGGCTTGCAGGAAAGTTACAATTAGCTTTTCACTGTGGAGAAAGCACGAAGTTATTTTTTAAATGAAAAAAAGGTAGAAGGAGGACCCGTAAGCCCCTCAAGGTCCTGTGAGTCAATCGGAAAACACGGAGTTATTTCTGGAGGGAGCTATTCTGACAGGAGACTATGGATTTTGCAGCTTCTCTTCATTGTTTCTGCGGCCGATCACATTCTCTTTCTTAGTTTCTCAGTGGGGGTCAGAAGTGAACGCAGCGCTTCCCCCCCCCCCCCCCCGCACAGTTCATCGATTGCTGTGTTGACGCACATCCATTTCAGTTGAGAATCAGAGCCAGCATCCAGCATCGTACGAGGGTTAGCTAAACCTGGACTACACCTTGCGGGCAGTGGATTCCTGTCAACAGAGGTGTTCAAACACAGGCTGAATGGCTGTGTGGGAAATGGGGCAGAACTGATGCAGGCAAGCGCGGTTCCGACAGCTGGGGAGGCCGTCGATGTCCCTTCGCATTCAGCCTGAGCTCCTGTCTTAATCTGTTGTCTTGTGCTAGAACAGAATACCTGAGATGGGGTGACTTATCCATGAGAGATTTAAGTAGGCTAATGATATGGAAGGTTTGGGAAGCCTAAGATCATGACATCTACTTGGTTTCTGGTGACGAATTCATGCTGTGTCACCCCATGGTAGGAAGCAGAAGGGCAAACAGGTGCATGAGAAAGAAACAAAACACAAGGAACTGCCTCACTTAGCAAAAAACCCTGTCTTACTGCAGGGATCTAGCTCCAAGACAGCTCACTGACTCCCACAGAAGGGCACTAATCCAATCACCAGGATCCACCTCTGACCCAAACACTTCCCATGAAGCTTCACCCCCTAACCCTGCAGATTTGAGGAATTAAGATTCTACCACAGGAAACTAGGGGAGACACACTGAAACCATAGCAACACCTCAGATGGTTGACAAATGTTCTGCTGACCTTTCCTAAGATGTGGTCCATGGGGGTGTTTCCTAGATGGTACTATGCTATAGATGGTTTCCATGGGTGAGGACTTTACTACAAAAATCACAATTACATTGAATCATGATTTCATAGGGACCATGGCTTAGTGTAAAGTCAAGGTTAGCCAGGCTTTGGTGACTCATGTTTACAGTGCCGAACTGTAGGAGAGGTCCTATGAAATGTGGTTTGGGGACATTTAAAAACTTTCATTTATGACTTTCAGCCCTTGCTGTTCCGGAGTGTGTGTAATACAGATGATTCATAAAGAACGCGAGATTTAATTTGCTCTAGCTCCAGGCTACGTCTCAGAACTACTTTCCGGGGTGCGTTCTTGTGAAGATTTAAATTCACACAGTCGCAGGGAGGGTTATAAAAAATCTAGCTTCCATTATTTCTAGACCCTTATTCAATTTCTGAGTCCCCAGCTACTTTAATGGAAAACAGCTTATCTTTTCAAATTCATGTGTCCCCCCCCCCCCTTAGTTGTATCCAGAGATCTAGTTAAGCCTCAATTTAGCATTCCCTTGACAAGGCACACACTGGTTACCGTTATGTCCTATTCCTTCTTGTCTGGATCTCTTACAGCCAGGCGTTGGGTTGGGGCATCTGGCCTGCTGAGCCTCTGGGGAAGTCTGCAGACTGGCTGTGGCCGCTATGTAGGTGACTACCCCTGCCTCTCACCATCTATGAGCACTGGGGTCTTTCCTCTATGGCATCAGCAGCATCTGCCTGGCATTTCAGGCCTCTGGTTTTCTGGCGCATCAATCCAAATCCCTTGCTTGGGTCTCCAAGTCTATTCAGAACAGCTGGAAAGATCGCCACACTCCTTCTTGGGGAGGAGGTTTATGCTGAACACAGAGCATCTTTGGGGACCCAGGAGTAAGGATTGACTGCTACAGTGATCTCGCTGGCATCCCTGACCCCAATGGACCTCCATTGCTCCCCTGGGGCATGCCAAGCTCCCGTGAATCAGGCCCCTTAGCTAGGCTGCCTCTGCCTATGGCTCTAGAGAACAAATAGACACGTTTTGCTGCATAACTGAAAGTTATCAACTGTTCTCTGCGGTGATTAGTTTTTCATGTCAACTTGACACAATCTAGAATCATCTGGGAGAAGGGACTCTGATATTAACTGTGATATACTTATTATCTTAATTATGTTAATTGGTGTATGAAGACAGACCCACGGTGGGCAGCATTTCCTAGACTCCCGGGGACTGGATGAAAAGGAGACAGCCAGCTGAACACTCGCATGCATTCACTGTTTTGTTCTGACTGATTGGAGGTGATGTGACCAGCTCCTTCAGACTCCTGCTTCTGTGACTTCTCTGCTGCCACGGGCTACAACCTGGGACTACAGACCCAGGAAATCCTTTCTCTCTAAGTTGCTTTTGACAGGGCATTTTATCATTGCTGCAGAAAAGAAAATGAAGACAGCTTTTCTGCCCCTTCCCCGCTTCTTTTACACACTGTCTTCAGCAGCAGCCAAGCAGAACAGCATTACAACTGATAAAAAAAACCCCTCTGGCAGCCTCCCGCAGAGCAGCAGGCATAGACCTTCTGCGGTCGTCCTGTATGTGGCAGCTCCGATGTTGTCTTCTGCTCTGTCTATTCTTGCCACACTAGTGTTTTACCTGCTCGGGATGGCTCTGGGCTTGTCCTCTCACTCCAGTGAAACATTGCATACATAGCCTTTGTCTTCCTAGGTACCTGAATTACTTCTTCACCTCCTGCAAATACCCACCAATACCATTTTCTCTATGAAGCCTATCCTGGATACATCATTTAAATTCCAACCCACTCCAGCTCCCACCCGCTCGGCCTTGCTGACTTGGACATAGCTTGTATTGTCCTATTCTCCAGGCAGTGGCCTCGACTCCCCGAGGCCCTGTGCACACCCTATTCCTTTTTCTCAGGTAAGCACTAATCACATTGTCACATTAGACTCAGTTAACGGTTTTGTTCTTGGTCCTGGTGCTAGCACAATATTCATTATAAACGTATCAAGCCAGTAAATGCCTGGATGGATGAGTGAATGCTTTCCTTTGTGTACAAAAAGCTGATGGAAGATTGAGAAGATTAGCTAGCGAGGCTCGTAAAGCCTACATGGTGCTTGACTCAAAAGGAGTTAGTTTGTGAATCATATCACAAGGGAGGGCTTTTTGCCATAGAGCATCCATGTCATCTATAGTTCTATAGATTACAGACACCCCAGTGGTTTCTCCACAGGAAAAAGCAAGGTAAAATGTGGCTAGAGGATGCGGTATTCTTTGACTTTATTACAGGTCTTTCTTACACTGGCTAGCAGAGGCCTCTTCATGTCTCACCTCTTAGAATCACGCTGCCTGGCTGTCAAGAGGCCCTGGAACACTGGCACCTTTGAGGGTGTCAATTTACTTAAGAAATTTTCATATCACATCTAATGAGGAGCCTGGTCTTAGGGATTGAAGTTTAGGTTGACTATGTAGGTGGAAGGAAGAATGGCCTTCATCTGGTTCTATGCTTCCTTTGTCCCTTCGTGTGTCCCTTGTTTCCTGCCTTTGTTTTATTTATTTGTTTATTTTTGAGACAGATTCTCGCATAGCCCAGACTAGTTTCAAACTCAATATATAGTCAAAGGTGCCTTGAATTCCTCCTCTACCTCTCAAGGGCTGGAATTGTAGAAAGTCTCCACCACTCCTGGCTTGGTTATATATTTCTAGCCAAGGAAATTCTTTTACAGAAATCAATATACATTATTTTTATAATTGATCAGGGCATTTCTTATATTTAAATTTGCAAATCAGAAAACAGTTTTCCCTACAGGTCAGTTGTGTAGGAGAAAGGAGGGCCCGCTTGTTCATCCTGGCCGCCAGGTTAGCTTAGCCTTAAAATAACCACACAGAAATTATATTCATTAAATCACTGCTTGGCCCATTATCTCTAACTTCTTATTGGCTAAGTCTTACATCTTAATTTAATACATTTCTATTAATCTGTGTATGGCCATGTGGCAGTGGCTTACCAGCAAAGATTCGGCATGTCTTACTCCTACAGCAGCTCCATGGCAGCTCTCTGACTTTGCCCCTCTTCCTCCCAGCATTCAGTTCTGTCTTCCCCACCTACCTAAGTTCTGCCCTATCAACAGGCCAAGGCAGTTTCTTTATTCATTAATCAAGAAAAGCAACACACAGAAGAGACTCCCACATCACAGTTGTTTTAATTTGAGAATTTGATATAAAGAGTTATCCTAATTGCGAGATACTTTTATATAAGACCATGACAAAGAAGGTGAGGAGTTTAGCAATAGTTAAAGGGTGGTGTGAAGACCCTGGCAGCTGGAGATGAAGGTAGATGGTGAGCCTAGGGGCCAGGAAAGGAGATGAGAGGGGACCCAGACCCATTCTGTCCATTCACTCCTGGTTTCATCCCAGAACAGAGCAGTCACCTGTTGACAGGATGACAAGGGACAACCTGCTCCCCCTTTACCCACTCCTGAGTGGATAGTTCCAGAGCTTCTTTTTTGATCATCCTATACAATGTTGCCTGGGGAAGCCTGGAACTCTCCTGCATAGCCAACATTATACCGAGCTTTGACAGAAAGTGCCCCTAGCCATCACAGTCCTGTGTGTGCCTGCATAGACATGGAAAGCCAGGTTTGCAGGAGGGTAGGTAGAACCAAGCAGCAGCACACATAAATATGCTACACGCATGTACCATACTAGCCGTTTAGCCAAGATGTAGGGCCATTTGAATTCCCATCCTCTTTCAAAAGTCAGCTTTCCAAGGAACACCGAGTGAGGAATAAGATCTTGAAATCTGCACATAGTATTATGAGCAGTGTGACATGGCTAAGTTACAATGCCCTGTTGTCCTGTTTATTAAGTATCTATGGTGAAAGCAGCCGCTTCATTGGGCGTGATGTTGACCAAGACTTTCTGGTCCTGTGTAAATGTTCTAAAACTGAAAACAAGTTCTCACTAGCAGCACGCCCAGCATGGTGCCACAGCTGATAGCAAGGCATTCAGGGTCAGCCAGATCTGGATGGACGGCCTTGAGTGCTTGGATTCCGGGAAACTGCTTTCCCCCTTTAGAGTCTCAGTTTGTCCATTTGTAAAGCTGAATTAATAATAATACATGTCTCTCCGGATTTTTTTCCAATAATCAAATAAAAATGTAAAAGATCTGTGCAAGACTCGTGAAAATGCAGTAAGCAGCATAAGGTAAAAACTTAATAAATTTTGAGTACTTTTTAGTAATGGTGATGGTGGTGTTTCTGCTTGACAGAAAGTCCTTTTATAAAGAACCCAATTGCAGTGCTCACTTCTCCCACTAAAACTTCTCATTTGTCCAATCCAGCTTGATCCAATTTCAGATGAGTTAGTTGCCTATTATCCTAAGGATTGTTAGAGCTAAAACTCAAACTTCAACTATTTAATGAAAGAACAAAACCCCAATGTTTATGCCTAGCGATTAACCACAGCCAAGAAACGTAGATTAGAGTTAGAGGATTTGCTTCCTGGTGTGACCAAAAGAATTAAATGGTTCCATAGGCCGTGGAGCCTTTAAAGGCTTGGATCTGAGGTGCGGAATGTGGGAGCTTCTTCAGCTAATATGCTTTGGGGTGAACGTAACGGAAAGCCTCGCTCAAATCGGCTTTGGGCTTCAGGCTGTACTGACTTGCATATTTCTAGTGGTCTACAGCGGGCTGGCTCCCAGAGAGAACGAATGTGGTGGCTCCCTTGTCGTACCCTGTCACTTAGACTTTAGTCCTCTTCTTCTCCACATGCTAGCTTCATTTTCAGGCGGTGGGCTGGCAGAAGCCATTCTGTGCAGGGCTCTGTCCAGGGCAGGGAGGTGACTTATCGTAAATATTATGGTGTCTTTTGTTGACCTTTGAATAGGTCACATGTCCTGTTCTAATTACCCTCTAGCAAAGCAGCAAGCAGCAAGACCTTACCTGGCTTAGTCTGATTAGATCCCACTACAGAGATGGAGTCTCGCCCTGAACTGTACAGACATTCACAGTTGTGGGGATGGAAGGGACCAGGATCTGTTTCCACTGCAGCCTCTCAACTTTTGGAAGAGCCCAGACATATCTTATTTGGAAGTAACTGTTGATCTGGGTCTGACTATGATTTTTTTTTGCGTCATGTGGCATAGCTTCAGGGGATGGGCTACATTGTATATTGGAGCCAGTAATGTCATACGGTGCACATTAACCTAACCAAAACCAAAAACCAAAAGCAACCCCCTAACAAACCAAAAATCAAAAAGCAAAGCAAAGGTCATATTATCCCTTGAAATGTGGAATCTCTTCTCAATGAATTCTTTGGTTTGCAAAGCAGGTCGATTATGATATTGTGATTAGTGGTGATGTGGCATTTTGTGACATAGCAGATGACCAGGAAAAAGAACCAGGATGGAAGCGAGCAGTGGGAAGTAGGGTGTGGTGAATAAAAGACTCCAGAAGCACTTTGAGACGGGATATATGTCTGGAGGTGGGTGTGTTCCCTCCATTTCCACCAGCTCCCAAGTGTGCCCTAGTTTATTATTTGACAGCCTATTTGTAACTTCTGTGTGCTGGTCTCAGCTGAGAATGTGGCTAGCTCCAGGCTGGGTTGGGAGACTGGCCACACATCTGGTACTGAGCTGGAGCATCCTACTGGGCTAACAGGTGGAATAGAGCTCAACATCTGGAAGAGATGGCTGCCATCTCAAGTTCACAGCTGGCTAATATGCAAGACACAGGAGATCTCAATTGCCCATGGTTGAGACTTGTTTTTTCTTTTTTCAGTAGTGATACATACAATCTCTCCAAATTCAAGTTATGTTCACTATATCAGTTAGCATTGCATTCCTATCAGAAAAATACCCCAGCTAGTTAACTTCAAAAGAGGAAAGATTCGTGTTGGCTCATAGTTTTGAAAACTTCAGTCCATGGATGCTTGGCTCACAGTTTTGGAGGCTTTGGTCCATGGATGCTTGGCTCACAATTTTGGAGGCTTCAGGCCATGGATGCTTGGCTGACAGTTTTGGAGGTTTCAGCCATGGATGCTTGGTTCATGTTTTGAAGATTTTAGCCATGGATGGTTGGTCCTGCTGCTTCTAGGCTGGTGAGAGGCAGCATATCATGGCAGGAACACATTTGTGGAGGAAGCTACTCATTTCCTGTGGAGGGGAAGTGAAGGTGTTCCCAGTATTCCCTTTCTCCAAATAGGCCTTATCTCTTTAGGATTCTGACACCTGGAATGGACTGGAGGCCAAACCTTTGTAATACGGCCTTTGGGGGGACATTTAGGACTGCTTATGTGCTTGGAAGTCCATGTCTGTGATGTGATCCTGTTAGGGAGATTGGAGAGGCCTGCACAAACAGTATGGCATAGCTTTACTGCAGAAGTGACCCATTCCTTATGGAAAAGCTCCCCTGAGAAACCATCCCACATGACCTTGGTCTGTGTAGTAGAAGGGACGTTATCGAGGTCTGACATGGAGTCTCAGTGCTCCTGGGACAGAAAGTGGAGAAGCTGCTGAGAAGGGTTGGCAGATATTGGGTTCCCTTGTGAGAGCCCGAGACAGCTGTGAATTTGCATGTGGGCGGCTGAACCCTCTGCCTCCGGTGATTCTGTTCTCTCTCCCCCTTCTCTCTCCTCATGCTTTCTTTTCACATTTACCATGGGTCTATAAGTGCTGGATGCTGGTGCCATGGTGACGGATAAAGCAAGCGTGGTCTTTACTTAAGGCTAGTGGGAGGGGTAGTCAACCATCAGAGGACCTGCAGGGGGATGTCAACGAGGAGAGCCACCTTCTGCGTAATTGATCAGGACCTAACAGTGTTTTAGATCTCCAAGGTCTTGTTTTTCCAATCATAGGCTCTTCTACAGTATTGGTTGGTTATCACGGCATTTAGTTCCCTTTCCCCCCTCATACTCTTGAAAGGATGTTTATCAATAAATAACACATTATGATGTGTCCATTTTCAGCAATGAATTTCAGCTTGGAAATCTGTAATCTAAAAGTCTGGAAACCAAAATAGTAGAAAAATCCAAAAAATTTAAGCACTGTCATGATGTCACAAGTGAGAGATTATGTAGCATGAAACCTTGCTTTATGAACATGGTTATTTAAAAGTATTATAGAAATTTGCCTTGAGCTTATGGATACAGATATTCACAAATCAAATGAATTTTGTGCTCAGTCAAACTTTTGGCTCCTATCCCCAAGATGCCTCAGTGTGTACACGCAAATACTTCATGTCCAACTCGAAAGCCTCTGAGCTATTTTTGCTCCAAGCATTTTAGATAAGGGAGACTTAGCCTAGGGTTTCTTCTGTCTGGGAAGAATTGTATTTGATTGTATTTGTATTTGCTTTCATAACCATGTCATGATGAAGACAGTAATAAGCCAGCCATAGTGGCCTGGGTCTGTAATCCTGGCACTTGGGTCCCAGCTGAGGCAGAAGAATCACTTTAAGAACTAGTTCAGTCCTGGCTACATAGCAAGATCTCACTTTTTAAAAAAGTATTAAGAGAGTGACATTGAGCTTTCAAATGCTTATTCATATCTCCCCTCTTTCCTTGGCATGCAGGTAGGCCACACTTCTGTTCTTCTGTGGTTGAGCAGTCAGGTGACTGAGTGCTGACTTGTGGGGTGCAAGAGAAATGACACAGCTGCACCCTTGCATGGAACTCCCCCAGCAGTTCTCAAGTGCTTTTTGTTTCTATCTGTCACACACACACACACACACACACACACACACACACACAGAGAGAGAGAGAGAGAGAGAGAGAGAGAGAGAGAAATAGAAAGAGAATAAAAGCAAAAACAATACACCTCAATGGAACACTCTGAAACCCTAAGCTCAAGTGTGGCTGCTAATTTTGTCAATAAAGATTTATAGAAATACAGCCCATGCATTGCCTGTGGCAATGTCTTCCACACTGAGAGGCTAGTGAGTGGTGGCAACCAGGGTCTCATGACCCTGTCCAGTTTAAAACTGTCCAGTTATAAAAAGAACACCGGGCTCAGCTCTGGTCTAGAGGATGACAGAGGCACTGGATGACAAGAACGGGGTCCCTGAATGACTGACTATGAGAGTCAGAGACTTGTCTCTTCCCATCCTCCAAGGCCAACTAGCTTGCACCGTTAGCTATTACAGAGAAGCCAGCCTTTCCTGTTGTCTTCTGCATAAGTCGTTTAGCGTACTAAAGAGATACCTAATGTTTACTGGACATTTATATGTATTCCCGTGTGGAGTTTCGACAGTTGTCTGTGTGTGGAGGCCGGAGGACAACCTCCAGTGTCATCCTTCAGGAAACCTTGGCTTTTGGAGGCAGGGTCTCTTGCTGTAGTGCAGGTTCTCTCGCTGGCTTCTTGAAGCAGGTGAGAAATGGACTTAGAGAAGAGAGTGGCCAAAGGTTGCTTGACTGACAAGTGTCACGACTGCAGCTCAGACCAGAGCCTAGGGCCGCAGCCTGTGGCCTCCTTCCACTCCTCCATGGAGGCTCAGGCAGACTTCATGAACACTCCAGATTTGAAGCAGAGTGTTTGCCTTGGATGTTGGTTTATATTCAAAATGCACCAGCCTGTCAAATTGCTGTTGGACATTAGCCCATCCTTGAACAGTCACCATAACAACATGGACATATGGAGGAGAATGTGTATTGGGAAAAAAAATAACTGATTCTAGCCCAGGGAAAGATGGAGCTTTGCAGGAAGTTGGGGGTGGGTCAAGAAGGCCCCTGGGTGTGTTTTGTTAGGTTCATCTCACAAGATGAATTGGGAATGGTTTAGCGGCATGGTGTCTCTTTTGGACTTTTAATGCCCCAGTTCATTCCGGGGAACATGACTTACCAACATAGCTCAGCCTCTCAGGACGGCATGGTGCTGTAGTGTAGTGTGTGAAGCCATGGTTTCTAGTGGAAAGGAAAGACTGTTGAAAACACAGGACTGGGGGACGACTTAGAGAATAAATACTTGCTGCGTGACCATGAGGGCTTGAATTTGGATCCCCAGAACGTACATAAACTGGTTTATAGCGTGCAGTCTATCCCTCTTATCGTGAGATGGGAGGTGGAGACAAAAAAATAACCAGAAGCTTGTAGGCTGGCTAGGCTGGCGTACGCAGCAGTGGGCAACAAAGAAACCCATCTCGAGCAAGCGGGAAGACATGGACAAGCAAGCTTGTCCTCTGATGTCCGCATGTGCAATGGCATCTGTTCCCCCAAACACACACGCTCATAACACACACGCTCATAACACACACACACACACACACACACACACACACACACACACACACTTTAAAAAGAAACAAAAAAAGAAAAGAAAATGCAGTTTCCTGAGTCCACCCAAGAGACACTTCATAAGCATTCCTGGAGGTGGCTGCACTTTAAGCCAGTGACACGGATGGCTGAAAACCATGGTCTTAGGTATGACAAGCAAAAATAATGCTAACATTGTACTCCACCTTTTGTGGTCAGGTAGCAAGGTGGCTCAGATAAGAAAAATCCTAAGATGAAATGTTGTTTATACATTAGGAAAGTCTCTTCTCTGGTCAGGTGGCTGAGTCATTCTCCCCTCCCTCCCTCCCTCCCTCCCTCCCTCCCTCCCTCCCTCCCTCCCTGCAGAGCAGGAAGCAATCAGCTATGTCAGCTGTCCTCTCAGGAGTGACATTTTAGAATGACTCTGAGCTTGTTGTCTTACAGTGTCATAGCAAACCGTCAGACACCAGGTCGTGGACTCCTCCTCCCACTCCTCCACAGAGACTCAGGCAGGCCGAGGAGCACACCTGTGAGTCTAATTTCTAATAGTTGAGAACTGAGACCCCTTTGTCCTCTTCCTGTCCACAAAAGACGGAGGGTACAGAGTCAGGATAGTTTAGAGCCATCTTGTGGATGTCTTTGAGCTCACTGCTTATCCTGTAGTGAGCAAGTCTGATTTCTGTCCACTGTCTCCCAGGAGTGGTACTTGGCTCAGTGGTGTTGCAGGAGGTCCTTCTGCTCCTCCAGCCTATAGTCGCTGAGAGACCACGCCCCAAGCGACTATAGGCTGGAGGAGTGGAAGGACCTCCCACAACACAGTATACAGTGGAGATGTCTTCCTCATTACAGAACTCAGGACTTTTAGGGTACGAAGACAATTTTCAGAAGAATGTAATTTCTCGACTTCCTAGCATATCCACTTCTCACAAAGTAGTTGAAGGACAAACACACTCTAAAGGAGTCAGAAAGTGAGTGGCAGTGGATGGGACTGGAATAACCATGAGCCTAAGGGGAGATGGATGAATGTCTTCAACATGGTGGGCCCACCTGCCTGAGAGGCACCAATAAGTCAAGAGAATGCATGTTACTGCTGTTATTACTTCTAGGGCCATCACAGATGCATCAGGACTAATGAAGCCTCTAGAGTAGATACAAAAGGGAAATGGTACAAAGGATATACTATTATTGTTTTATAGATGAAGATTTTGACTATTCTTCTGGATGGATATCAAGCCAAGCAAGGCTATAGTCATTGGCCTAATATCTTTGTGGTACAGGATGCTTAGTAAGGAATGGGGTAGGGAGGAGAATACTCCCTATCCTACTACCACGACACACCCTTATTAGCAGAAGAGACTTTCTGGAGCTTCTGGGTTGCACTAACCACTTTTCCTCACAGCTACAGATAGATAGATAGATAGATAGATAGATAGATAGATAGATAGATAGATAGATAGATAGATATTGCCAGCTAGCCAAATCGAGCAGGAAAGAATAAGAAGAAAGGAGACTTAAATGAGCAGAAGAGGGCCTCCAAGCAGCCACTAGCTCCTGCTCAGGCCAGTATCTCTGAGCAGCAGTGTATCCTCTTCCCATTAGGGTGCTGTGGTTAGGACCACATATGGCAGATTAGCTTCTCACATGCTCTGCCCACGGTGGATTCTGTTCCGGGTCTCCATTTATCCCACTTATGGGCTCGGATTGAATGACAGTGATGGAGCCCAAAAGATACAAGATACAGTGGAACTGTCAATACATAAAAAACTTTATGCATACTGTGTGTGTGTGTGTGCTTTGTGCCTTTTAGTTTTTTTTTTTTTATTTTTAGCCATATGTAAGTTTGCCACATGTGTGTTTTCCCATAGAAAAAGGGGCCATAAAAAGGCATCAGAGCTCCTGGAACTGGAATTATGGGTAGTTATGAGCTTCTAGACTCAGGTTCTGGGAACTGAACTCTGGGTCTCTACAAGAGAAGCAAGCATTCTTAATTGCTGAGCCATTCCTCCACTCCCTCCGCCCTGTGTTTTGAGATAGGGTCACTCACTGAATTCAGAGATTACCAGTTTGTCTACACTGGCTGGCCAGCAAGCCCCAGGCCTTCTCCCATCTCTACTTCTCCAGTCTTATGATTATAGGTACGTACACTGTGTTCTGGTTTGTATCAAGGTGCTGGGGATCCAAAGTCAGGTTTTTGTTCTGGTCCCACAGACACTTTACCAACTGAACCATCTCTTTAGCCCCCAAATAAAGCTTTATTAGAACACGGTCTTGACCATTTATTTCTTTACATGTTGCTAGGTTGCTTTTTGTGCTCTAACAGCAGAGTTTGAGTAGTTGCACCAGAGATTGCAAGACCTGCAAAGCCTCAAATGCTTTGCCAATGTCTGCTTTAGAAAGTCCACACTGACGTTTAACTGCCTCTTGTGAAGTGATACAGGTCACTTTCACATCAGTCTCTTTTCTGTTGCTGTGATAGAACACCACGGCCATGGCAAGGTGTAAAATAAAGAGTTTGTTTGGACTCGCGGTTCCAGAGGATGAGAATCCATCACGGCAGAGTTGATAGCAGCTGGAGCTGGAAGGCGAGAGGAGTCTCAGTAGGAAAACAAAGTACTCTTGGGTCGGCCCCATGTCAAATAGTAGATGGCTGGCAGAAAACAAACTCAACAGTGTTGCTGGAGGTTCTTTGTCTTATAATGTTAAAGGGGGGCTTCTTCCTTCCTTCCTTCCTTCCTTCCTTCCTTCCTTCCTTCCTTCCTTCCTTCCTTCCTTCCTTCCCTCCCTCCCTCCCTCCCTCTCTCTCTCCCTCCTTTACCTTACCTTACAGGTCCTTTGTATACATATTATAGCTTCAGGTTTTATGTTTTTATGGGATTCCTGTGTGTGCAAATATGTGTGTGTGTGTGTGTGTGTGTCTGTCTATATGTATTTCTTGTTGTTTTTTTTTTTTTCCTTTGGCTCTCTTTCTTGTTTGGTTGTTTGGTCCTATTCCAGTTTGTGTGTCCTTGTTTTATCTACTGTATTATTATTCCTTAGATGCCTGCTTGTGACTCTGTGTGGGAGGGAATCTGGAGGAGCAGGAGAGGAGAAACTATGATCAGAATATATTATCTGAAAAAAATCTATTTTTTTAAAGAAAAAATAGTTTACATCTTTTTTTTTTGTTTGTTTGCTTTTCAAGATGGGGTTTCTTTGTGTAGTTCTGGCTGTCCTGGAACTTGCTCTGTAGACTAGGCTGGCCTTGGGGTTCTGCCTGCCTGTGCCTCCTGAGTATTGGGATTAAAATGTGTGTGCCACCACTGCCGGGTAAGGGTTTCTGTCTTGAACCGCAAACACAAAACAGAGGGCAGCTTTGAAATGACAGATGTCTTTTAAACTCTCAAAGCCTATCTCCAGTGATGTACTTCCAACAGAGTCACACCTCTAAACCTCCCAAAGAGAGCCATCAATTTGTGACCAAGAATTCAAATACCCGAGACTGCGAGGGTAATTTCTCATTAAAACTGTCATGACTTCTATTCACAATTCAATGCATTACACAGCCCCACTCAACCAACAGAAGCCAAAAGGTGCTTCCTACTGTGTTCTTGTGGGCCAGGGACAACAAGAATACTGGGGAAACAGCTGCAATGGCCACCTGAGCGGTTATTCTGTGTTGAACTCAGTACCAGGTGGGGATATAAACAAGATAGAATTCTTCATTTCAAGAAACTCAAGGAAAGACAGCATTTGGGAGTGGGGGTGGGGAGGGCTAAGAATAGGTTAGAGTTAGATGCCCTTCCCTAGAAGATGCAGATTGTCTCTTATGAATTGTTAGATAGGGAAGATATTCTCTGAGCGTGACAATAGCAAGAGCAGGGCACTGGCCACCTTGGCAGCGGTGGGGGCGACAGATTCCCTTGAAGCACTTTATATCAATAATAGAAGGGTTGCTTAACAGGAATTCTTAAGGGAAAGATGAGATAATTTCTTGTTTTGATATTTGTAAATTGATTTTGTTGAAGCCAGAGCTCTATCGTGCATATTATTACTGTTGTAATTCTGGCAAAGATGTGATTCAGATTGGCAAAGTGTCTGGGAAAGGGAAATCCAGGAAGGATGGGGGCAGGTTGGGAGACAGAGACGCAGAGCCAGCTCCTGGCCTCTGGTTGCCCTGGGAGAGCTAGTGGCCTGGGAGGCTCGGCTACAATGGGCTCAAAGAGGGGGAGGAGACTGCAGACCAGAGTCCAAGAATACTTGGAGTTGCTGGAGGTGCTAAAGCCTGGCGAGGGAGTGGGAGCTGTCAGGGGAGGGGCGCAGGCATGTGCACGGTGGGGGAGAGACATTTAAACATTGTCGGAATGAAGGATAAATTTAAAACCCATCAAATGGAGTTGAGACAGAACGACAACGTGAGGAACATGAGTCACTCTTTTCAGGGACCCACCCAACTGGTGGCAGGATTTGAAATGCATTTTCTCCTTCATTTCCCTTCTTCATTAGGCTCAGCCTGGACCCTTCCCTCACCCCACTGACTTCACTCAATCCTGGTGACCAGATGTGTAGTGCTGACCAGTGCTCAACTCAGCTCCCGGAAGGCTTGGGTATCATGTCTGGAAAGATGAGTCCAGATGATAGGGAAGAAAGGGAGGCAAGCAAAGGAGCTGCCTCGGAGCCTGTTCTTTTGGGAAGTGCGGCTCTATGTTTTTGTTCACATCAGGTTTTCTCTTATATGCATCAACTGTCAAGTGGGCTTTTCCTGTGACTGCTATGTTATGTAGTGATGAGGTGATGGGCGTGGCATTTTTGGATTCTGCTTCATGGAGCACAAGCATTATGGTCAATATGCTAAAAACCAAAATAGGAGCTCAGGGTTGAAACTGAGTCTGTTCCCAGCTCTGGCATATGGGCAGTGGGATCCTGGGTGGGTATGACCCTGGAGGGTCTCTCTACCCCTAGGACCTTATCGTTCTCATCTCTAAAATAATATGGTTGAACATTAAAATTCATAATCGTTCACATTCTTTACTTTTCTGGTTTATAGTCTGATTTTTCAGTTCCTGTTGGGGAAGGCAAAAGACAGCTCGAGGGCAAGTGTGTGTAGCATTCTGAAAGAATGCTTTCCCCGGGTCCCAGTGTGTAATGGTGCCTCATTCCACACTAGATGAATGGTTGGATGCCTAGATTTCTCTGAGCACACAGTGAATGTCAGTTCTTAGCATCAAAGGGGTATGTATATACAACACTTGTGGTTGCTAGGATATGGCTGGGTATACGCTTGGGGAAAGATGGTAAAAGTTCAGGAATTGGGCTCTTGGCTGAAAGGTAGATAGCAATATCTTGAGGTGGAAAGCTGGTAGATAGTCCTCTCAGGCCCGAAGGACTATCAGGACCTCAGACTTAGAAAAGATATATTTCCCACATCCCTTGGGTTCCTTGACTCCTCCTGTGTGCATAATGTCATCATTTACCTATGAACTTTTCTGTCCCCATCTCCTGTCCTCAGCTCCTTTCCCTGGGGTAAGCCTATCCATCCATACCTAGCTTCAGGGTCCTGTCCTCTACACAGCACTCTTGACGACCCCAGATACATAAGGTAGTCCTCCTTGGAGCACCAACAGACATCAGGCCTACATCAGACTATGTGACAACAACCAGTGTTCCTCCTGTGTCCTCATGGGTATGATGGGGACTATACCAAACTCATGTTGGGATGCATGGTACCCGGCACTGGGCTTGGCATATGATAAGCACTCTATCTGAAGTGAATCTGGCACTATTCCTCCTGGTGTGGAAAACGAGAATTCAGCTTTGGGGGAGTCATTGGAGCATCTGGATCCATACCTGTTCCCTGGGTCTTGAGGTGGATGCATGCATCAAAAGAGGGCATGCCCACTAGACACAGGACATGCCCACTTTGTGGCTGGCCTGGGGAGGCATGCAGCAGCAGGTGGCCAGGACTGCAGAAGAGCTGGGAATAGGGGTGAGGAAGATTCTTTGAGTTCAACCACTTTACTGTCTACCTGAGATTCTTCTTACAGTTCTGGGCAGTGGCGGTGAGCCACAGATCCCAGCCCCATAATCGGGGGGAAACGTTGCTCTGTACTGTGTACTGTGTTGCTAGACAGTAGTGTACAACAACTTAGGCTTCAAGTGTTATTTGGCTCCCAGAACTTCCTCCTTACAGTGAGTTTATAGGGAGGTAGTCCAGTGGTGAGTGGGGGTGGGTGGGATGACTGCATTGTAATCAAGGAACATCTGTCTTCTGCACTAGATTTGAGTCTCATGGTAAGAATGAAGCCTGTTTTGCTTAAACTCTGCTACCCAGTGAGCCTGGTACCCAGACTAGTCTACAGTCGATACTACTGATCTTAGCATCTTTTACCAAGTTCTGCTTATGTGCCAGTTTATTGGCCAGGCCTGGGAAGCAGCCCCTAGCCTTGGAGGGTGGTGTCATTAATCTCTCTCTTCTCTATTTCCCTGTGCCCATGATCCTTCCCCCCTCCTCCTCCCCATCCTTTGTCTCTGCCCACCCTTTCCCTGGCAGAGCAATGTTCTGTGATGGTGCCCGAGATGCGTGGACTGAGCCCAGGCCGAAGGCTGCCCGAGCCTGCCCTGTGCCCGGCTACGGGAGGGAGCCCTGAGCCTGGGGCTGCTGGCCGGCGTCGCCACGTCCTGGCCCTGCCCGAGGAGGAGGCATGGCGGCCACAGCAGTGTGCCCTGCTCGAGGCCGATGCCTCCGACGAGGTGGGCATGCTGCCCGCTTCCCCACGCTCTGCGATGGCCGGCTTCGACAACTTCTTCCCGGTGCAGGAGGGCGAGGGCCCGGGCTGGGAGGGCAGCTCCATGCTGGATGCAGGCTCCAGCACCTTCCTCCCTGTGAGCCCGGAGGTCATGAAGCGGAGGCGTGGGGGCCTCATCGAGCAGCGGGACATCATCAAGGCCCACGAGGCACACAAGATGCAGAGCACCCCGCAGGCCCGACGAAAGGAGTGGGAGTGAGTATGGCAAGTGGGTGGGCCCTGGGGGCCGGGTGGACCAGTGGTTGGGGAAGACCGGCCGGCCGGGCCGAGGCATTCATCTCTGCATCCATTAACCTAGAAGTAGGTCCCTCCCAATGAGGTCCCTGTGGTCAGCCAGCCAGTGATCTTGTAGGCTACTCTGAATGTCATTGGGTCTGTCAAATAGAGGTCAATCAAACTTGGCCTTCTTCTGCCCAAGAAACTTGTTTAAGCTCCTAGGAAGAAGAAACTGGGTTTAACTCTGTAAGTCATGGAGGACGGATGGCATCTTGAACTGCCTGTGCCATGCTCCCTTCAGGAATTGAAGGGCCTGCCCTTTCTGCCTCCATCCTCAGACAATCGTATTTGGGGCAAGTCTCTCCTCAGAGGGCAGGGAAGGAGAATTCCCAAGCTGTGTGGCCACCTATGGCTTCCCCTTGCCTTTTCTCTGTGTAGGACAGAGGGTTTCTGCTCTGATGTAGGCTGACTTGCAGACTGCTTGAGAATTTAGCTTGTTTGTGTTTTACTATTTCCAGGAGTCATGACTTAAAGGAAGGCAGTACTCCATATAATTTTCAACCATCTCAATTTTATAGCCCCATGTAAGGACTTAGTGTTGCTCTTTAAATCAGTTTATTGTGCACGTTTGCATGTCCTGTGATTTTACGTCTTTTTGCTGCCTGTGATGGTAGAAGTATTAAATGCCAAGCGACCAGAAATGTTTGTTTTCAAGGGCAGCATCCGTGTTGGAATTTACTTGCCTGACTTTCATAAGTTAGATGGGTGGTGTAGCTGTGAGTTTGGGTGTGTGCATGGGTAGCCTGGATACCCTCTCTATTTCATGTGGATATGATTATTTATTAGTTTGTTCATCCGTTTATTAGCCCTGATATGTGATGAGCTCCCGAGAGGCAGGAGCTGAGTGTGGCCAAAGTGTAATGAATGGCATCATTCATCTTTCCAGTTCTGGTAGTCTTTAAAACCTGTAAGTCTTTAGGTACAGGAAACACATGGCACTCCTCACTGAGACTCTGAGGTAGGTACAGTTATATCCATATTTAGCTAATAATCCCAGGGACATGACTTTCTCAGGCCTCTTGATAATAACTATATTGTTATTGCCATTCAGTATTGATAAGGGATTTGCACCCTGCCAGGCTGGCTCTAGAATTCCTGGTTTTTACCCAGAAGGCATGGTGCTTTTCATTCCCATAGTGTTTCTGGTCTCAGTGGGCTATGTCTTAGCCAGCCAACCAGTGTGAGGGCTGAGGGACTGAGGGCTCAAGGTGACCTTAGAAAGTCTTGGAAACTCAGTTTGGAAACTAAGGAAGAAGAAGCAGGTAGCTAAGACAGTTGGTACATGTTCATATTCATGAAGATCATGCTATATCATGGAAGCTGAAGCAGAAGGTGTTTCAAGTTCTAGGTGAGCCTGGCTGTATAAAAAGATCAGCCAGGGCTACATAGCGGGACCCTATCTCAATCAAGGACCCCTACATAGGAGAAGTATTTTATTCTGTGTCTCTGTCATACCTTTATAAAATGACTCTGAAAAAACTCAAGGAAGTTTATGGAGCAAAAACGTTGTTCATGTCACCCAAGGGCTATCTTGTGTCCTAATGTGAGAATCCCTACAATACTCAATGTAAAATTAGCTCCACTGTGAACTAGCAATGTGTAAAGACTTGGATGTATTTCACCAAGCTCACCCTTGTTAATGCGGAGGATATCAGGATCTAGTCCCAGACACCGACCTGGTGGGGAAGTGGGAACTGCTTCCAGCTAAGCAGGTACGCTAGGAGGTGAAACAGGGAAGTGGCCCTGTGACTGGGGATGCCAGTCTTTAGGAACAAAACCCTGGAGGAGCAGCCGGCAAAGGGGGTGAGGAGAGCTGACTGAGGAGGAAGAGGTGAAGCAGTGAGAACAGACTGCTTTCAGAAGGAAGGCGGCGTTTTTACAGGATGTGCTGGGGTCCAAGAGGGTGAGAATGGAGGTGTACGGGGGTTCAAGAAGGTAAGGACGGGGGTGTGCAGGGGTCCAAAAAGACGAGGATTGGGGTGTGCGGAAGTCCAAGAAGGTGAGGATGGAGGTATGCGGGGGTCCAAGAAGGTGAGGACAGAGGTGTGCTGTGGTCCAAGAAGGTGAGGACGGAGGTGTGCGGGGGTCCAAGAAGGTGAGAACAGAGGTGTGCGGGGGGGTTCAAGAAGGTGAGGATTAGGGTGTGCGGGGGTTCAAGAAGGTGAAGATGGAGGTGTGCAGGGGTCTGAGAAGATGAGGATGGAGGTATGCTATGGTCCAAGAAGATGAGGACAGAGGTTTGCTGGGGTCCAAGAAGGTGAGGATGGAGGTGTGCTGTGGTCCAAGAAGATGAGGACAGAGGTGTGCTAGGGTCCAAGAAGGTGAGGATGGAGGAAGAGCCATTGGTTTTGGAACATAATCTTAAAAGGACCATTTTCAGAAGGGTGGTGGAAGAAATCTGATTAGAGTTGGTTAATTGTGAGAAAATGGAAGTGACGGAGTCAGTGATGTCATCCATCCGTGTCCCCTCAGCACTCGGCTCTGTCATCTGCTTGGAGACGTCGGTGTTTAATACCACTGTGATTCCACACTCTGCCCCCACAGATTCTCTCTTTTAAGGCCTCAGGGTGATTCTGACCCCTCTCAAACTCTCCAAACCTAAATATTGCACTGTCTAGAGCAGTGTTTCTCAACCTTCCTAATGCTGCAACCCTCAACCATAGCATTATCTTCATTGCTAATTTTGCCACTGTTATAAATCATAATGTAAATATCGGATATGCAGGATGGCTGATATGTGACCCCAAGGGAGTTGCAACCCACAAGTTCAGAGCCACTGGTCTAGAACTTGTATTTTAACATCAGAAAAGTCCTCTAACCTTTTCTTCTTCTTTCTGCTTTCTTTCCCTTCCTACCCCCTCTCTTCCCTCTAGTTCTTTTTTTTCAGAATCTTGTTATGTAGCCCTGGCTGGCCTCAAGTTCTCCATCTTTCTGCCTCTGCCTTCTAGTGTGGAGATTACAGGTATTCACCAACCATGTGTCATTCCAGAATCCTACCTGTTCCCCCAGATTACAGCCATCTACAGGGTGCCAGTCAGTCCTTTCGCTCCACGAAGATTTTAATTCCATTGCTGCCTCTTTCTCCAGTACCTCCTTCTTCACACTCTTCCCATGCAGCTCTAGTGATTCTTGTGTCTGTTCCTGGGCCCCGGGCTCTTGGTTCCTTTGCTCCTTATTCCCAGTGACTTTGCCTCACGCCACCCTGCTTTCACAGCTTTGCATCTTTGTCATAATTCACAGCTCCTCTGCCTCTGTTTCAAGTGTCCTTGCCTCTGGTCACTACCTCCTTTCTGTCCAGTAAACTCCCTTCTGTACTCAGTTCCTTAGATTCTTTAGTCTCACTGCATCCGCAGCCAAACAATGATGCTATTACTTTTTTTTTTTGCTACCCTTATCTTTAATCTTGTGTTTGCTTCTCCCATTCTATCAAATTAAATCTTATTGTAGGAATAAAATATTTCCCAGAGGAAAATGATGAGCTTTTACTTGAGATCTTATCCTACCCTTTCCATTCGTTCTCCCATTGGTTCTGAAGCAGTCATTAGCCTAGGTAAAGAATGCTCGCTGCCTTCCAAGCTGCTGTCGAGTCTGTCTCAGGCCTCACCATTGTCTTTTCACTTCCTAGTGTTCGGCCTCCTCCTTCTTGGCCCCCTCTGTTACTTCCTCATGCTGGTCTTGCAGATCTTTAACTGCACCTTTATCCTACTGACCACATCCATGTGCACTGGGACATCTGAACACTTCTAGAAATGACTCTCACAGCCATGCTGACTGTGGTCATAAACACAACTACCACCTCAAGTCAGTCTTTGCACTCGCTCTGAAGTCTCTCTACCATTGTACTTGCACACTCATTCCTAAACTCCTGTGGAGAGGGTCTCATTCTTGAACCCCAATATCTCCTTCAGTCCACTTGGGGGGATATCAGAGGTGCATTCCTACTTCAATCAGAAGGGCACGCGCCATCTTTCCCTCCCACATGGCCAGATCTGTATCTGCCCCTGAACCAGCGTTTTCCCTTCTGCTACTGTGTGCTGACTGCTCTTCAAGGTCCTCCGGGGCGTCTCATGCCTGGGAAGAGAAAGTTGAGCCCTCTTGTCTGCTTCCTCTGTTTCTCATGCTTGTACTTAAAATTCCCCCTCTGAACTCATTTAAATTCAACAAGACCTTCATTCTCACTTTGGGTTACTGTGGCCTCCCCGTGACAATGCAATGGATGGCCTTCTATGTCCAGTTATTTTTGGGTAGCAGGGGCAGTGACGATTCTGCTTGGCTACTGCTTCTGCCTCTTACTGTTTCTTCCATGGCTATCATGAAACCCCAGTGGCTCCCCCTTCCTCGCTGTTGCCTGACCTCTCTTACTAGTCTTCTTTTCTCCTTCTCCATCCCTGAACATTCTGAGTACCTGTTCCCTTCCCACCCATGTTTATTTCCTAATGCTCACCCAACCCCGGACCCTAAGCTCCCATCTCTCACACCTTTGTATGGCCAAGACATTTCCCCTGAGTTTTAGAAACACTCTACTCACTTCTTAGCACCTTTGCCTGTTTGTCTTTAAGCAACTTAGATTTAACACATCCAACACCTAAACAATGTTTTTCTCTCAGGTCGACCTTTCCCGAGGCCTTCCTTCTTCAGCAAACGGTACCTATGACCTGTGGGTACTGTGACCAGGAATGATGAAGTCATTCCTACTTTTTACACCAGCACCCAGCTCTTGCCAGTCCCCCCTTGACTCTCCTTGCAAAATGTAGAGACTCACCTTTTTTTCCATCTGTTCTGCTACCAGCTCCTTGATCTAAGCCACCGTTTATTTCTGTTCAAGGACCGTGATTATGTATGACCTCCATTGTTGGCAATTTAGTAGGAAATTTGTCATGGCTACAGCTTGTCAGTAGAATAACAAAACTGCTGTTAGAAGAGAGGGGGGGGGAGACAGACAGCCATGGTCTTTACTAGGAGACTTGTACTGTTCTAGAATCATCCAAATGTGAATTCATTCACCCTGTGTCACCTGAACAAAACTGTCCTTGTTATTTTGTCAGTTTTGTGACATTTTGACAAAATCCTAAAGAGAAATTAACTTACAGCATGAAAAATTTATTTTTAGTTCAGGTTTTAGAGGTTTTGGTCCAGGATCTCTTGGTCCATTTGCTCCTCAGTCTGTGGCAGCTCTATGCATCCTGGTGGAGGCTCCTGGGGGAGGGAAGCTGATCACTCCACAGGGCTTGAGAGGAGGAAAAGCTCATGTGTACGGCACAAACAATGAAGTGTGATTCTGTGGATAGACTAATCCACCCTTGAGGTCAGAGCTGTCAAGATCCAGTGTCCACCCGAAGGCTTACCTCTGGACTCTGCTCCATTGGAGCCTTCAACATGAGAGCCTTCGGTGCTGGGGCACAGAAAAGCAAAACCATAGGAATTATTCTTTCTGCTCTTCCAGCAAGAGCACAGAGTACTTAGGTACTTTGTCTGAGGGGATTAGTTTGGTCACCCCTTCAGCAGCCTCCCTATCTCCATCCCTACTTGCTAGAGTCTTTTTCCTACTTGGTAGCTAACATCACCGACTCTGTCAACTTAGATTTTAAGAGGAGTTGGGAAGGCATGCATGGTCTTTAACCAAGTGTCAAGGTAGCCCTCAGCTCAGAACCCTATGGTGGCTTCCTGTCTGCACACACACAATAGCCCTTCATATGACCTGTGGGGGCCTGTATAATCTCTCCTTCCTGCCTGTTACCCCTGTTCCCTGTCCTCCACAGAGATGGTTCTGACCCCCTTTCCCAGTGTCCTCCCTGACCTCTGCTCTAATTACTCCTGAACCTCGTTATTCCTCAAAGATGCCCAGATCATCTCACCTTAGCCTTAGCGGGGCCTTTTTACTGACGATGCTCTTCCTCCATTTACCTTCATCCTCCCCCACTGCCTAGAGGGACACTAACTCTTCCTGTATGCAACAGCATCTCCTCCATCATCGCTGACTTCTGTGTTGCCTTGTTTGTCATTTTAGTTCTTGCTTCCCCAGCACACAGACATATACATTTTCTACTAGAGTAGAAGCAGACTCTGTCTTATCTTTCGGTTTGAGCACAGTGTCTGCCCTGTGGTTGGCCGAATAGCCGAATTTCCTAGCCAGTCATGCTGTGTGTGATTGTGTAGGTTGTTGACTCAATCTGAACAGTCAGTCAAGGAGGTGAGACATCTTCGTCCTTGCCCTTTTCGGGGCTTCTAGAACCCCAGGTCTTCTGCCCTCTGTTCTGTAAACAGCATCCTGCAGGTTCTCTCTCAGGTAGGGATTTGCTGCCAGTTTCCTGCCCCTCCCTCAGCTCTGCTCCTCCTGGGGCCTTGTCCATAACCCACATATCTGACAGTGCACCCCCCCACACACAGGCAGACAGATACACACATGCACAGACAGACAGATAGGTAGACACACAAACACACACAGACAGACAGACAAGCAGGCAGACACACACACATGCACAGACACAGCACACACACACACACACACACACACACACGCACACCATTACAAATCCCTCTCTTTGGCACCAAGTCAGGACTCTGGTGATGCAGGAAGCAGACTAGAAACCAACCTGGGATTTCCCCTGTGTTGTTGCCTACAGTGGGGTGTGCCAACTGCTGGTGAGGGAAGGATTGCTGAGGAGGAGGCTCCCCAGAGTGCCAGGCTGTTTCCCCAGAAAGCACTCCGGGCGTGTTCTAGCGGCAGCAGCTTCGTCTGCTTTCCCACCAAACAGGTTACTGCGTACAGAATGTTATTTCCCAAAGAACTTGCTAAGAGCTTTCCTCAAGTTTGCTGTGGGGGTTAGGAGGAGCTTAGGTTAAGACTCCTTATAGAGTAAGGTTTACAATTTTAACCTAGTAGAGCAAGAGCAGAATTTTACTAATGAAATTCTTTAATATAATTCCCTCCAGCTTACACAACGTTTTCACGTGTACTATTCATCTGATTTTCACAATGAACCTATAGACTAGCTGTTATGATTCCTGATCTACTGGAGATCGAGAGATAGTGTCAGGCCAGAAGCCTGTCTTAATAATGGCTGCTGCCACTGATTGAGCCCTGGCTATGTGCTAGGTGCCTTGCTTGTATTATTTATACTGTTGGAAATAATAGGTCCTATTATACGGAACAGAAACATTTCATACGGGACTATTATTACATATAGGCTTGGAAGGAAGGAAATTATGTGTACCTCTAAAGTCTGCGTAGGCTGGCGTGCCTTACTCTGTGAAGAGGGAAGCGGCATTTCCATAATCACAGTGCTTATCAGACTGTATTGTAATTGCCTGTTTACATGTCTGCGTCCCCCTCTAGCCTGTGTGCAGAGAAGTCTGTCTGCTCTCCACTGCGCTCCATCTCTCCGCACAGTACCCTGCACACGATACACGTTGAATAAATGGCTGTGAAGTGAGAATAAAAAGCAATGCTGATTTACACACTGGGGAACGAAGGCTGCCAGAGGCCGAGTGGCTTGCCCTGTGTGACCAGGTTGGGATTCACACCGCATTCACTGGCTGCGCCGTCCTTGCTTGTTCCCCTAAGGCATTTTCTCTGCCTTAGTGTCCCCTGCAGTGGCTAGTCTAGCGGTGGGTGGGTGATAGGAGTCCAGTTCATACTCGAGTTATTATGGGGTTGCTTATAGACTGTGGGACCTTGGGCAGTGGGACCCCTGGTGGGATTTAATACTTACCTGGCAGTTGTAACTTTGGAACACTTTTGTTAGATCACATAGAGCAATGTTCATAAGTCCTGGGATTGATCAGGGCTTCTTTGCCTGGAGTCATGGGTGACATCAACCAGGACCACATATTTACTTGACGTGTGTGTTTGTGTGTCAGTTATATGTGGCATATTCATACAGGTGTGTGTGTGTGTGCGCGCGCGCGTGCGTGCGTGCGTGTGTGTGTGTGTGTGTGTGTATCCCCTTACCCATCCCTTTGGACCATGGTTTCTCTAGAACTAGAGAATGTTTCTATCACAGCAGACAGATCCAGTTAGGGAGACACAGCTTCCCATGCCAGAGGACATCCTGTACCCCTAGTCCTGACTTTCACACCCTGCCCCATCTGGTCTGTGTCTGAGCACCCCCTTGCCCCTGTCACCCCCTCTCTCTATTCCTGGCCACTGGCCTGCGTACATGCCCAGACTGAGTCTGATTATGTTTCTTCCCTGGATATTCCCATCCAGAATGTTCTTGCTTTCAATCCACAGGGTCCACAATGCTTGTCATTCAGACCTTGGATGCCTCCTGAGAAAGGTTGCCCTCATTATACAGTCTATAATAGAGTCCTGGCCATGGTGTTCTGTGGCCTCCTGCAGCTGCCTGTCCCCTCTTATAAGAGTGTCAGAGCCACAGGGAGAGGTTGTTACTGCCTGGTCCCTGTGCACTCCAGGGTCAAGAACAACACCCATATTTGGTGTTTGCGCATGGAAGAATTCTCTGTGAAGTGTTGGTGTGGTGAACACTTTGACCTAGGCTTTTGTCAGCCCCAGCCATGCTGTCAAGACCTGTCCAGGAAGCTCAGGATCCCAGGGGTTCTAGCTGTGGAGCAGGATAGCCCTGTGGAGCTCATGGGCCACAAAGCCAGGCTGGTACAGTACAAGTTGTATGGCACCTTCCCCCTCCTTGCCTCTGTTCGATCTTGACTGACTGTCTTCCTTGACTTTGATCAGATGCTTTTGCCCTTCCAAGCCTCAGTTTCCTCCTTTGTTAGATTGCAGTTGAGTGCAGAGGTGTGTCTGAACAGCCACAGAGAGACAGTATGTGCCATGTGTCTGCCACTTGGCCTTTTCCCCCAGTGCCTGGTTCCCCCCAGTGCCTGGTTCCCCCCAGTTCCCAGTTCCCCCCAGTGCCCGGTTCCCCCCAGTGCCTGGTTTCCCCCAGTGCCTGGTTTCCCCCAGTGCCTGGTTTCCCCCAGTGCCTGGTTTCCCCCAGTGCCTGGTTCCCCCAGTGCCTGGTCCCTCAGTGCCCGGTTCCCCCCAGTGCCCGGTTCCCCCCAGTGCCCTCACTGCCAGGGCCCTTGGCTCACCGTTATCTGCCTTGGGCATCTGAGGGGCTCTGAAGCAGAGACTGGCTCAGTTAGCTGGGATCTCAGCGACACGCGGGTGAGTGGGTGTGGAAATACACAGTTCCTGGCACAAGAAGGCTGTGAACACAGATCAGCATTCAGCGTCAACATCATCCAGACCTCATCATAGACGAGGAAGATGGGCAGTGGGGAATCTAAAAGGCTGGGTGACTACTTCACTTGGACCGTTTGTCCATGCGCATAGACCCAGTAAGCGATGCACCACTCCCGAATTCCCGCTCCACTTCTGTCTCATCTGTCCTATGGTACTGATGGGGAGAGGGCTGATGAGGACGGGGGCAGCCAGATGGGGAGGAAGGCCAATCAAACATTCAAATAGCATCCTCACAAACGTTTACACTGTAGTCGACAGTACAGCATTCTGTAGGAGACAGATATCTCTGCCTGAGGGCCTTCTGGTTGAATTTTAAAGACCATTAAGCCTTTTTCCCCCTGGCCTTCTTGAAAAGCAGCCTTCCCTATTCAGATCTAGAGGCACGTGCTGCCACCTGCTGGCAAAGTAGGGCACAGCTTGACTTAGTTCTTTGAATAGTACTATCTATGGAAATTATTGCAGGAGAAAAATTTATTTAGTTGAGTAAAGATGCTCTTGTTGAATGATCTGATATTTTAGTTCCATTCCAAATTGTGTTCTTCAGGAGGAGAGGAGGTCTGAAGGTCGCTCGGGTACACACCGATCCCTACAGCTAGCCCTTGGCTAAGTACAATCGTTTGGATGGCAGATTGGCCCTGAAGGCTCCTGAGCTTGCATATTAGCTCAAATATTAGCCATTCTGGACTCTTGGAGTTGTAGTATAACATGCCCGCCGAAAGCAAGGCAGGTGCGGATGGCACATTGGCCCTGAAGGCTCCTGAGCTTGCATATTAGCTCAAATATTAGCCATTCTGGACTCTTGGAGTTGTAGTATAACATGCCCGCCGAAAGCAAGGCAGATGCCGACGGAACATAGGCCCTGAAGGCTCCTGAGCTTGCATATTAGCTCAAATATTAGCCATTCTGGACTCTTGGAGTTGTAGTATAACATGCCCGCCGAAAGCAAGGCAGATGCCGACGGAACATGGAAACCGTGAGCCTTCAACACACACTGCCATCTCCAGACAGCAACACACTTGAGAGCCGGCAGCCAGGAGACCTGGAGCATATGTCCTGCTTTCTCAGGATTCTGAGCAGACCAGGAAGTCACAGAGAATCTAGGGAACCAGGGCCCCCCAGGAACTGACAGTTTGAGTGAGTCCTAGGGATTTGCTTTTCAAATGGGCCCTCAGGGCACTGGGAGGCTGGTGAAGGCTTGAGGACCCGAGTCAGATCCCTGCCTGGCCCTCAGATGAATGCTGAGCACCTGTGTGCCTATGATCTCAGTGCTGGGGAGGCAGAGACAGGCATGTCCCAAGGCTCACTGCTCAGCCAACTTTGTCAAATGAATGAGCTTTGGCTTCAGTGAGAGACCTTATCTCAAAAACAAAAACAAAAACAAAAACACAGAGAGCAACCGAGGGGGACATCTGATGGTCTGCTATCCACATGCATGCAATATACATGACTCACACATGAACACACACACAGGTACACACACAGAGACACAGGCACACAAGCACTTTGGGCAGTTTCAGCACACACCCTTCAATTTCTTTCCTTGTTCTAGAAGGATTCAGAACAAGAGCCCATCTGTGTGACTGCTCTCCAGTGACTTCTCTTTTCTTGGCTTTTCTACCATCCTATCTTTCATAGTCTAGAAAATTCTGTCTATGGCAGAGTGAGGAAATGAACTGGATGATGCCCGTAGCAGCACAGCTCTGATCACAGTGGTGAATCTGTCCTTGGACAAAGCCCCCCTGCCACCACACACACACACACACACACACACACACACACACACACACACACGTACCCCGTACCCTTCTGGCTAAGCAGGCCTTCTGCCTTGCTAGAAACACAAATATCCCGGAACTGTGGCTCACACGTACAGTCTCAGCATTCCGGAAGCTGAGGCAGAAGGATCTTGGGCTTGAGACCAATCTGGCCTACATAGTCTGACCTGTCTTAAAAAACGCACACAGAAAGAAAAGAAATTTCACCACCAAGCAGCAGTTTGTATGCCTAGCCTTCCTGCTTCTGCGGGTGGGGTGCCGGGTGGAATGGGGTAAGCAGGTGTCTTTGTCTTGCCCTGAGCACTGTGCCAGGAGCCAGCACTGCGTTAGATCCGCTGCCCAGACTTGAAAAAAGGACGGGGAAAGGAGTCTGCACCCACAGCTCGTGCTCAAAGTCCTGTCTGCCTCCCTCATTCTGTCTATTTTGGTTCCTGGTACATTCTTCTCCTACATCTCTCTTATCTCTGCCATGCCTGTTTGGACATAACTGAATGTCTTCAGATCAATTGGCCTTTGAATATGTGAAGATTCTATCCCCAGTCACCTTTTTGGGAGCAAAGAGTGGTGAAAGCAACAGCCTCTCCTGATAGCTGTACAATAGGTTGTACTTTCCCTAGAGTTTTTTTTACTTCTATGGTGCCCTCTAGTGGTTATTTCTGTGCATTGCAGTCATAGTCTGGGAAGCTTTCCATTCTCATCTGAAAGAGCTTTGGCTGCCTGTGAATCAAAGATGAGGACATCTTCTCTTAGATGTGACAGGACACATTGGGACAAAAAAGAAACAGTGCTAAGGAGGCGAATGGCGCTGCGGGAATCTGTGATGGGCGTCAGAGTGGAAAACGGTGCTGAAAACAAACCCTCCTCTAACAGGGTTGCTAACCACACAGTTCCAGCACTGAGGTGCACTGAGACCATTGACACCACCATCTCCCAGCATCCTCTGAGAAGCTGAAGTGCAGCCACTTGTTGACCTCCCAAAGGGGAATTCTTTCCTCTCCTCTCAGCACTGAACAACCCTTCTGCTGATTGCTCAAAGGCCTGGATCTCTCTTCTCTTCCTCCCATCTCTTCTGTTTCTGGCCCCCTCCACCCCTTTTCTTTTGCCCTGAAGTAGAGGAGGGATGCGGGACTGTGGGGCTTGTCTCCTTCCTTCCCTCCACTTCTTGCCCAGTGTCCCATGCTTGCAGACACTTTGCAACAATGCTCACATGCCCAGCTTCATCATGTTTGCTGGGTGCTTGAAGACACAGCTTCACTACCTGCTGTCCTCCCCAGACTTACAGGGAGCAGGGGGAGGTTCTGGGTTTAGAGCTGGGCAGAACTGTGCTCAGTTCAGGGGCAGGATACACGGGGCAGGATACACGGGGCAGGATACACGGGGCAGGATACACGGGGCAGGGGCAGGGGTGTGTGCAGCTGATAGAACCCAGCGCACTGGGGTCAAGCCCAGCTTTGTGCCATTGCCCTTAGTCTCATCTTCCCAGGGTACCATCCATTGTATTTGCTCCCCCCCCCACCTCTAACACCTGAGCTGCCAAAAGCTTGTTCCTTCTCTCCTCTTCCCTCGCCTTACCCCCTCCTCTCTGGCATGAAAGTGAAATCAAGCCACACGTAAGAGTCCACAATTTGCTTTTGTTCTTTTACTTAAAAATAATATTACTATGAGATGGGCATCTTTCCTGGGTAGTTTCTAGAAAAACGGTCCTTAGTGTCTCTTTCAGGCGGTATCTACGGTACTCCTGAACATGGATGAGGTGCTGTGAGCTCAAGCACCCTGTCAGAGGGAGTTGCTGAGGGAAACGGGTGGCATGTGCTGCCGCGGTCCGCACTTCCATTTCTGCAGGCTCAGTTCCCAGGAGCTGTCTGTGGAAGGGTCTTCCCTATGCTGTGTTCCCCCCCCCCCCACATCCAGGACTTCTGCTTCTCCCCCGCCCCACATCCTAGCTTCACATTGAAATGTGATCTTTCGCTGTCCGTGTTATCTCTGTTCCCATAGGAGAGGCCGAATGAATTAGTAATACAGCCGCAGGAAACAGAGAGATGGAGCCATTAATTGTCAGCCAGTGTTCCTAACCTCTCAGGGCCACTAATTAGCTCACTAACAGATTCAGTTTTATCCCGAGCCAGGGCCGTGCTTTGGCCATGCTTGGGACTCAGCTTGTGGCATCCGGCACAGAGGGGCAGTCCTGTGCCTCCTGGATGGTTAGGGTGCATTTGCTGAATTCAGAAGTGTCCATAGGGACCCCCGGGTGCCTTCTTGGAGTGGAAGGATGAACTGGGGTGGACACAGGGTGGGAATGCTGGTATCAGGGTGCAGCTGGATGGAGTGTGTGCTGTTCTTGGGCCCTGGTAACCGCAGGTGAGTTACTCTTGCCAAGCTGTGTTGTGTAGAGCTGCCTTATAAACACAGGTTCTCTTAGTAGGAGGTTAGCATCTGCATTGCATGCAGACTTTCTGGACGAGAGCATTAACTCTGGCACCATGGCAGTACCAGGCTTATAGGCAGGGGCTCATGAATTGTTTCTTTTTTATTATTTATTTATTAAAGATTTCTGTCTCTTCCCCACCGCCGCCTCCCCTTTCCCTCTCCCTCCCCCAATCAAGTCCCCCTCCCTCGTCATGAATTGTTTCTTTAAGAAGCTGTAGAGTTTTGGCCCTTTTTTTTTCTATCTGGGCTTTGAAATGCAGAATGGAGGCATCCCCCATTCCTCTGCAGTGAGGGCTATTGGTTAAGAGCACATGGGATCATTGTCTGTTCTTCAATCCTACCTGTGTTCCCCACAAGCTGGGCAGCTTGGTTTTCTTGATAGTTACATAGAATTAAAAATCATTTAGGCAGTAAAACAAGCCTGCAATCCCAACACTCAAGAGGCAGAGGCAGGTGGATCTCTGTGAGTTTGAGACCAGCCTGGTCTACAAAGGGAGTTCCAATACAGCCAAGGCTACTGGAGAGAAATCCTGTCTTGAAAAAAAAAAAAGAAGGAAAAATAGAATGAAAAGAAGGAGAAGAGGAAGGAGAAGAAGGAGGAAGAGGAGAAGAAGGAGGAAGAGGAGAAGAAGGAAAGAGAAAGAAGAGGGGAGTAATAATAATAATAACAATAACAATAACAATAATAATTTAATACTGAGGTACATTCTAATCTGATGATTCTCACCATTCATGAAGGGACTGGTAGCCTCCAGATAAAGTGCTTTACAACACTGGTTGGGATTCTCAACCCTTTCTCGTCTTCCTTTTTCTTTTAGTGACCCAATCTCTTGAATCCCAGGCTAGGCTCGAACTTTCTGTGTAGCTGAGGATATCCTTGAACTCCTGATCCTCCTGCCTCCACCTCCCTGAGAGCTGGGATTCCCGGCATGTGCTGGAGTTCAAACCCGGGGCCTTGTGTATTCCAGGCAGGCCCTCTACCAACTGAGCCGCATCTCTGTCCTACCTTTCTTTCTCTAAGCCCCTCCTTCCCCCTCCTGTCTTATATTACCCATTTTGGGGTCCTGTGACCAAAGAACTGTTCTCCTCTGTTCACATGCAGAGTATCTGGCCTCTTTGCTGGCCCTGGTTTGGCCCAGATAGGCTCTGTCAGGCTCCTCCTCTCTTCTGTGCCAGGGGCATTTAGCCTCGCCTTCCTGCACTTGTTCCTGGCCTGGTGCTACGCTCCTCCAGGGAAGTGTGGCTGCTTGCTGCAAGTTGGCTTCTGGAGAACAGACTGGGTCTGGGCTAATGTGTAGGTTTTCTGGAGGTACTTTTGGGAATCCTATATGGGCTAGCAGAAAGGAGAAGAGAGGGTGGGGTTGAACAATAGGGAAAGTTGGGCTGTGGTGCTCAGGTGTCCTTCTGGGAGGTTCTGGAGCTTGTCCTGAGTTAGAACAAAGAAGCTAGGTTTTTGGTCACTGGGTACAGGCTCCTCCAGGAGATATCATGACTTTGGCTAGTCTTCCTGAAGAGGGCTGATCCCTCATTTTCAGCAGTTTCTTGGGGGGGGGGGAAGCAGAATCCCCCAGTCCAGAGGGGAGATGGTGGCACATCTCAGCACCCAATTGGGGCCACAGGGGCTGTTGGCTTCGTCCTGTGCCTGGCAGTGGGTGGGCGGAGCCTGGCCTCCGCTCAGAGGTAGGTTCTGCAGCTGTAGATTACTGAGATGGGTCACCGAAACCATCTGAGACACTAGCCAGGGAATGCTCCCTCATGGTGCCTTCTGGACCCACACTTCTCTGTCTCAACTTCACATCACCTCTCTGTGGAAATGACTGGAACATCTCAATAGAGGGTCTGAGTGTTCCCCCACTTTAGCCAACAGGGACCATCTGCTCAGCTCTGCCTCCCAGCTAAAGATGCTTTGGGCAGTGGACTCAGTAGAAGTGCAGGAGTCTCGGATGAGAGTGCTTGCATCTATTGCTCCTCAGCCTTGGACACATGGGTGTCAATCTTTCTCTGCTTGAGGGCACCAGTGTCTCAGGCATGAGGGGTGCTTAGTATCATGGCTGATGTTTCTTCTTGTTCTTGGTCCTGCCTTCCTTATTGTGACTGGGGAGAAAGAACAGCCACTTACATGGTGACCTTAGCTTCCTCCACTCAGGGTCATTAAAAAAACTGGGGTGTCTAGAGCCCAGCCCCAAAAGATTCAGAGGGGTCATTTTAGGTAGAGTTTGGACACGGTCATGAATGTCTTCAGGTGCTTGTTTTGATAGCCCTGTGACCCCAGGGTGGTTAAGCAGCTGATGCTCTCTGGCCTGTTCAGCTCTGCCAGGAAGAAGTACTGCACCAGCCCCCTCCCCCCCCCCCGGAACACAGCAGGCCACCAGAGACTACCTCCCAAGGAGTGGCTACTCTTCTGAGTTGTTCTAGGTCTTTGGACAAGTAAAGCAAGGGTTCAGGGTTTGTGCTGGGTGACAAGGGTGGTGGAGCCTTTGAGTCTACTTTGAGTTCAACACTTCTTGTCTGTGGGTGAAGGGCTTAGCCTTCCTGAACCATACCTTCATCATCTATAGGATACCATGTGCCCCTCAGCATGCTGCATAACATGCATATTGGCACGGTCACTGGCCGACCAGTAATTTTAGGTGATGAAAAATGCTCAGGTCCCAAGTCACATAGCTGCAGCTGGGATTGAACCTATTCTTACTGACTTTTGGTAAGGTTGCCTTGCCATTCTGATGGCTACAACTAAGGTCCTCAGTTAACTCAAGGAACAAGGCTACTTACCCATCTTTCCACAGACTCAGCAGTGATTAGGCTGGTTACTTCACTAGTGGACTTCTCCCAGAATCTCAGGTAACCTGTTGACTTCCATACCCACGGCCAGAAACCCTCCTTACACACACCATGAACAATTTTTCCCATGTTTATCAATCACATTCACATATATAAAATAGAAAAATAAATTCCAAAGAATAACCCTTACTTAAGTTTTCAATCCTATGTTTGTAAAAGTGAAAGTTAGGGGCTGGAGAGATGGCTTGGCAGTTAAGACCACTGGCTGCTCTTTCGGCAGACCTGGGGTTCAATTCCCGCAAACCACAAGGTAGTTCACAAACATCCGTAGTGAGATCTGGCGCTATCTTCTGGCCTGAAGGAGTATGTGCAGGAAGAACCCTGTATACACAATAAATAAATAAGTAAATAAATAAATAAACATTTTTTAAAGTGAAAGTTCAATTCAGCTTACACAGGTAAAACAAGAGGTAAATTTAAGCTCTCCCACCAGGCGAGTTTCAGTAGAAGGCTGAAGCCACTATGAGGGCTCGACACAGAAGTGTGCATTGCCTTCACCATGCAGCTGGCTTTCACCTGCTTTTGATGGCAGTTCCCTGAAACCCAGAGGTGAGAACCATAATGTGAAGATAGTCCTGGCTCCTGAAATTTCCAAGCGAGATTTCCCCAGTAGGAACTCTATTGAGATGGCATGGTGATGGTTTAAATCAATGAGAGATGGGAGACTAACTGGCCATCCGGGATTCTAGACAATTCCTAACTGTTGAGTGGAGTAGCTACTGCATCCTTCCTGACTTGTCCCAGTGCTGTGGGATAAAGCACTTACACACTGTGAAGATTTGTCACTTGTATTAGTTTAATAAAATAATGATTGACCAGTAAACAGACAGGGAGTATTATAGGTGGGATGACCAGACTAAGAGAATTCTGGGAAGGAGAAAGGCAGAGAGTCAGTCACATACCAGACACAGAAGAAGCAAGATGCCTTACTGAGAAAAGGTACCAAGCCATGTGGCTAAATATAGATAATAATTATGGGTTAATTTAAGTTGTAAGAGCTAGTTAATAATGTGCCTGAGCTAATAGGCCAAACAGTTCTTAATTAATATAAACCTCTGTCTCTTTCTTTGGGACTGAGCAGCTGAAAGATCAGGTGGAACAGAAACTTCCATCAAAACTGCAGGATGGCAGACGTGCCAGTGAGTCTGAGAAATTGATGTTATTTGACAGAGGGGTCCTGTCCACCCCACCTCCCTCTGTCCCAAACCACAAAACCACTTAGCTATTTCCAGACATATTATTTCTGTGATCTCTGCAGCTGCACTGGGCTTGTGTTGCTAGATAATCTGGCAATAGTTCTGACCAAGTTTTTGCTCTGGGGTAAATCTAAGATGTGAGACTCCCTGTTTTATAAAAGTTTTCTCATAAAATCATCTCAGATCCTGATATGGGCAGAGATGAGATGCATTGTGGGCTTCTCTATTAGAAGTTACACTTCACTTTTGAGTGTGTTGACCTGAGGAACAAACTGTGGCTTTATCATCCTCATTACTTAACATCTGGAGGCGGGAGACTAGGACTGGTGAGGTTGCTCTAGACCAGCAGTTCTCCATCTGTGAGTCTTGCTCGACTCCTTTTGGAGGTAGGTGGGGGTGGGTAGAATGACCCTTACACAGGGGTCATATATCAGATATCCTGTACATCATATACTTACATTATGATTCATAACAGTAGTGAAATTACAGTTATAATGTATCATTGAAAATAATTTTTGGCTGGAGGTCACCATGACATGAGGAATTGTATTAAAGGGTCACAGCATTAGGAAGGTTGAGATCTGCTGCTCTAGACTGTCGTCAGGGCTTTTCCACTTGTCCATCTGTAAGGTATCTTGCTATCTGATGGTTCCAAGTAGACTTATATTCAGCACTATGAGCAGTGTGTCTAGGAAGAGGAAGGACAGGAAATGGGGAAGGATGCCCTTTACCAGAGTTGGACTCCTTTTAAGAATTCCCTCAGTCACACCTGATAACTTTCCCTTACATCTTTCACCTGAGCTTTGCCATGTTGGGCTGAAGAGATAGGGCAGTGGTTAAGAGCACTGTCTGCTCTTCCAAAGATCCTGAGTTTAACTCCCAGCAACCCCCTGGTTCACAACCATCTGTAATGAGATCTGGTGCCCGCTTGGAGAATAGACCTGGTCAGGTGTCCTCATCAACTTAGACAATCCAACATGGACAAATTTAACAGAACCGCCATATATGGTCCGCCAATTCATGATGCAGCATTGCATAAATTTCAATTTCAAATTTCATGTCATATGAAGGCTCTTAATTGAAAGGGATGCTGGGAAATGTAGTTCTAGTATGGAAGCATTCCCCTTCCTTTACAGATTCAAGGCTTCATTAGATGGGCAAGAGAGAAGGCAGTTGAGTAGGCATCAGGTGTAAGAACCTTGTCAAACCCGAGAAACTGTAGCTTTGCTTTTTTTTTTTTTTTTTTTTTTTGATGCTTCTTTGTGTCTGGTAGTGAAGATGAAACACAAGCAGGAAATGTCTGGCGTCCTGCAGTTTCCAGCCTCAGACCTGCTGTAAACTAAGAATGTCTTTAGGAGAAACACAGGATCTACTTTGCTTATTGCTAGTGAGAGTCTTTTTTTTTTTTTTTTTTTTTTTTGAGACAGGGTTTCTCTGCTGTGGGACAATGGTCTTGTACCCTGTAAAGTTTTGCCAGTTGTACTGGTTTTAATAAAATGCTGATTGGCCAGTAGCCAGGCAGGAAGTATAGGTGGTGACCAGAATAGGAGAATACTGGGAAGAGGAAAGTCTTGGCCTATAGTTGTCACCCAGATGCAAAGGAAGCAAGATGAGAATGCCTCACTGATAAAAGGTACCAAGCTACGTGGCTAACACAGACAAGAATTATGGGTTAATATAGGATGTAAGAGTAAATAAGAAGCCTGAGCTAATAGGCCAACCAGTTTATAATTAATGTAGGCCTCTGTGTGTTTCTTTGAGATTGACAGCTGTGGGACTGTGTGGGACAGAAACCTCTGTCAACATTTCTATCTAACTTTGGAGCCTATCTTGGAACTAGTTCTTGTATATCAGGCTGGCCTTGAACTCATAGAGATCTGCCTGCCTCTGCCTCCTGAGTGCTGGGATTAAAGACATGCACCACCACCACCTGGCTTAGTGAGAGTCTTTGAGACCCCATTCTGTGATGATGAATTTGTCAGGGATCTACCTAGGAAAACATTGCAACTGACCTCACAAACTTACAGGACTGAAACAATACATGAATAAACACATTGAAACACATCCTTACAGACCCAGGTATACAGCACACACCTTTATTAACAATGCATGGGAAACAGAGGCAGGCAGATCTCAATAAGTTTTTTAGTCAGCCTGATAAGTCATGGTAAGTTCTAGGTCAGCTGAGGCTACATAATGAGCCCCTGTCTCAAAGATGCAAAACAAAACAAAACAAGACTCACAGAGACAGCTTTCAAAGTTATAGTAAGGCCAATGGATCAGAACTGTCAGTGTTTCAAGTTTATAGAATACCAGATGATGGTAACCTTGATTTCCCATAAGGAAACCAAACACATCATTTAAACACCCCTAGAATAACACATTTGACATGTGTGTTAGGTGATGAAACAAGGAGATGGTTTTGTGTGTCCAGAATACACAGTGTTGGTCTCATCTCTTTCTTTAATTTACTGTGTGCCTCCCACTAACTAGCTCTAGTCACTTATCATCTCTAATACATTTTTGTCTTCTGTAAAATAAAAGGGTTAATCTTGGCACCATTGGGTATCCAGGAGAAATAATATCTGAGCCACCAATGTAGGTCACTTGAGTAATTACAAGTTTTCAGTAGTCACATTAAAAGTAGGTAACGGTAATACTACATTTTGTTTAATGTGCTACATCAAAATATTATAATTTTATTATAGAGTCAGTAAAGATTGCCATCCCATATTTGCATACCAAACCCATGAAATCAGCTTGTATTTGGTCCTCCCAGCATGCTTCACTGGTGAGAACATCGAGGTGCTTGTCAAGAGCGCAGAGTCAATGGCTACTGTTGTACATGATGCCATTCTGACAAAAGCCAAGGTTTCTTCTAGTTCTAGCCCACAAGATTGTCAACATGGGTACCCAACATTCTCCACTGACTTGGTGCTGAGGCTCTTGGCCTCAGTTGTCACTCAGCCTAATCTGAAGTTTGCCTCCCTCAAGTACAGACAAAGGGCCTTCCCCCATCCCTCTCTCTCCCATCCCTTCTCTGTTCTGGCCCAGCCTTGATTGTAACTAGGGGTGTCCAGCTTTTCACAGGGTTAGGCAGCCCCAGCAAGTCTTTGGCTTGCCTGACTGCTGCAGAAACAACATTGGCAGCTTCCAGGTCCTTATTTGGGCCATTTAATGTCCTCTGGGTTTTATATTCCAATCATTAAACTTTTGAACCATTTTAAAATGCAGTGATACAGATTGTGTTTTTTAGTCCAGAAGCTCTGCTGTCTGGGGGAACTGGAGGACAGATGAGTATGGATTATCTCCCCCTCCCCCGGCCCACTCAACCTCTGGTAGCATTTTGGTGCACTTGCCTTGGTTTCTTCCTAAGCATTACCTCAAAAACAAAACAAAACAACAACAAAAAGTGCCTTAAAGTTATTTTTCTTGAGCTCTTATAGAACATACATATCTTAGTTTGTATCCTACTTCTGTGATGAATACCATGTCCAAAAGATAACCTGGGGAAGAAAGGGTTGACTTGGCTTGCAGGTTACAGTCCATCTTCACGGGAAGCCAGGGTGGAACTCAAGGCAGGAACCTGGAGCAGAAGCTGAAGCGGAGATCATGGGGGAGCACAGCTTACCTTGCTCCCAGGCTCCCATCCGACTTCTTTTCTTAGACAGCCCAGGACCACCTGCCCAGGAATGACATCACCCTCAGTGGTGGCAGGCCAGGCTCTCCTCCATCAGTCAGCAATTAAGAAAGTGCCTCACCGGCAAGTTTACAGCCCAGTTTGTTGGATGAAATTTCTCAGTGAGGTTCCTCTTCCCAGGCGACTCCGGCTTGTGCCAAGCTGACAACACTAACCTTCACAATACTCGTTCAAAACTTTCCTTCCACTTTGAGTTATACCACGGACACCCTAACGCCATTAGGGTGTTGTTTGGAAACCAGGTTCCTAATGGCTCATGGTTGCTGTTTGGGGAGAGATTTTAACAATGCCAAGCTGCTGTACAGCTGGAACTCAGCAGACAGTGCTTGTCCTGTTTCGAATTCTGCCTTGCTCCAGAGTCCTTGAGCAAGGACACCACAAACACAAAGAGCAGCTGACAACTGCGAGATAAAGAACTACTTCTCTAATGGTTGAGCAGGGCCTTAAGACACTGTCACATTCCCATTTATTGTCTTACCCGAGGCCTCTTCTGTTTTGAAGCATACCTAAGTTGTTGTTGTTGTTGTTGTTGTTGAGAATTTCTGCAGGCACATGATATGTTTAGATCAAATCTGTTCTCACTCCCTCCCCTCCATTTTCTCCCCTGTCTCCTTCACCTTTACTTCCCAACTTTATGATATTTTTCTTTGTCAAGGTCATTGAGTCCACTCAGTGCTCTCTGTATGTGCAAGCCTGTAGGACCGTCTACTGTGGCATGGGTAAACTCTCCAGAGACGCATTCCTGAAGAAATCTGGTACTCCCTCCTCCCCTAGCAGCCATCAGTTACCAATAGGGCGGGACTCTATGGTCTCTTTCTTGTCCTGCTGGGATTTTGACTGGCTTGACCTTGTCCCTATGCTGGAATCTTAGCTAATTGAGGCCTGGACCACACTAGGGTTTGATTTGTCTGCTTGGTTTTCTGTAGCTTTGGAAAATTATTTGCTTTCTCTGTAGCTTCCTTATCTACATGGTAATAATAATGGGTAGAATGAGGTAAACATACAAGGTACAAGAACAGTGGCTGTCGGATAGGAAGCACTCATAGATGTTGGTTTCATCATTCCCTGTCATCAGATATTTGTGTTTGTTTTGTCCTATTTGGGTTTGTTTCTTTTTATCTTATTATTTTTCAGATGCCTGTTTGTATTCTAATAAGAGAGAGAAAGAAAGGGTGTGGATTTGGGCAGATGGGGAGTTGGGGAGGATCTGGGGAAGGAGAAGCCATAATTAAAATATATTTTATGAGAAAAATCTATTTTCAATAAAAACGAATAAGTTTTTATTATCATCTATCAACATTAGCAAGTATTTATTGAGGATGTGCTAAATAACTTTCTAGAAGCTGGGACCCACAGGGGTGGCCAGGACTAAGCACACATCTGAGCTTATGAAGTTAAAGTTTCTGTGAGGAGACAGTGTAATGACCAAGGTGCGTCCAGGGGGCAGTAAGGGGATTCTTCAATCTCAGCAAGTCAAGGGCTGAACAAATGACTGCCAACTTTAGGGACAGTCATCAAGGAGGACCTTTCTGTGTCAGGTGAGCAGACGTCTGGGTGACAGTTGAGCAGACGTCTGGGTGACAGGAGGAAGAGCTTAGAAAGGGTCAATTCAAAGACTGCCATGGTGGGGTTGTAGCAATGAATGAAGGGAGGAGGAGACAGCGGCTGTGGCAGGGCAGGAGGTGGGAAGGAGCCACCTGGTGATGGAGGCTTTCGGAGGTCAGGGTACATTATAGCCAGGCGTAGTGGACACACACTGCTGGGATCTGGGCAAGGAGAGACATGGCCTTTGCTGTGTACAGAAGCCAGGCTCCCAGGGGCCTCTGAGAGCCAGTCAGGCACATCTCTTTCCAAAGCTGTAGTCAGTAACATCGTGTTGGTAACTTGAAACCGCCATGGCAAGAGTATTTATACCCCAGAAATTGATAGCTGATGCCACAAATCAGAGCGCTCTTCTCTCAGAGAGCCAGTTGCAGGCACTTACCAGCACACCACCAGACTGAACTGATCTAGGTTTTAAAAATACCTTCCTTGCTGCTCTGTGGACAATGAATTCTGGAGAGGAAAAATGCGATTTTGATTGTAGTTTTGAAAATTCACTTAGGATAAACTACTAGAAGTGAAATCACTGTATTTATCAAATTTATCAAATGTATTTATCAAATTGCTCCCCCTACTGAAGAAAATCACTGCTTGACTTCTAACAGCAATATATGATTTCTCTGTGTTCTCCCCCACAGGTATATATGTGTGCATGCTTGTGTGTGTGTGGGAGGGGTACACATGTGTGTGAGTGTGCAGAGGTCAGAGGACGACTTTGATTGTGGTCCCTAAGGTCTCTCTCCCTTTTTGTTTAAGAAAGGATCTTTTACTGGCCTAGAACTCACTAAGCAGGCTAGGCTGGCCGGCTGGTAAGCCATGGGGATCCCCCTAACTCTGTCTCCCCAGCACTGGGGTTACATGTATATAAAGGATACTGACCGCTTTGACCCTCATCCTCTCCCATCACCCCGGTACCTCTGTCTCCGGCTACCTCGCCTCTTTCCTACAAATCTGTTCATGTCCATTTGTTTTGTTTTTAAACCAGAGCTGTCTGTGTGATCATGAGTTTGTAACTATCCAATGGAGACCAATGGGTTCAGCTGTGGGTACATAGCTGTAGACAATAGTTATCCTTCTCCCAGATTCTACCAGTGGCCTGCAGTTCAGCAGTGAGATAGGATCCTGTGAGTCCCTCTACCTTCTATGACTTATTGTGACAGTGCCAATCTCGAGTAGGTCCAGTGCAAGCTCCTGCAGTTATGAGTTTATAATCGCGGTGATTCCATGGAATCTAGAAGGTGGCATTTCATAGGGCAGCTCTCCACCTTCCAGCCCCTATATACTTCCTGTCTTCTCTTCTTCAGTGCGTTCTGAGCCTTACAGAAAATGGCATACATGTCTTATCACATGTACTCACTCATAAGTGGTTTTCAAATATAAAGCAAAGAAAACCAGCCTACAAATCACAATCTCAGAGAATCTAGACCACAATGAGGACCCTAAGAGAGACGTACATAGATCTAATCTACCCGGGAAGCAGAAAAAGACAAGATCTCCTGAGTAAATTGGGAGCATGGGGACCATGGGAGAGGGTTGAAGGGGAGGGGAAAGACAGGGAAGGGAGCAGAGAAAAAAGTAGAGCTCAATAAAATCAATTTAAAAAAGGAAAATAGCATAAATATCTCATTTGGGGATGAGCCTTTGCCCATCGCTTATTCTCATCATTTTGGGGATGTGTGAGTCTCTGAGTTTACCACACTCATTGTGGAGAGAGGCTTCACTGATGAGGGCTTCTTCCTCATCAGTATAACAGTATGGGTATAAACACAGAGATTTAGAAGGCAGAATGATGCTATGTCACTTTAATTAAACAACAGTAAGGAGTCTTCCACTTGGGTTTTCACCTCCTCTCATCTTGGGTTGTTAGGTGGGTTTACAGTACCAGGCATGGGCTCCTTCCTGTTGCACAGGTCTCAAACCCAATTCCCATAACAGCCATGCCACTATTGCATAAGTGGGCAATCTTGCCTGGGAGGTTGGTTTCTTAAGTTGGAAGGGTTTATGGCTGAGTAAGATGATTGATGCCGTTTCCCCGCAGCAGCCTGCAGAGCCCCTTTCTAACTCTGAAAGCTAGTCAAGCCGGAGGTCCTAGCTCTGGTCCAGCTTGCTTTGTCTGTATCTTGCAATTGAGGTGTATGTATCCTCAGCAATAGGGTCTTATCCTCTAGTTCTGCTAGGCAACCAAGAGAACTGACTGGAGTAAGTATCATTTGTGGGCCTTGAGGCCTCTCTACCAATTACTGTGGCTGCATTCTACATCTAGGGTGAAAACTTTTGTTTAGTAATTCATTACTTCTAGGAGCATTGTTATGTAATTATGCAGGTAACTCCTTTCAACCTCCCTTTGGTATCTTCTTCTCTTCCTTCCTTCCTT
Source organism: Alexandromys fortis (assembly GCF_014885135.2). NCBI lineage: Eukaryota > Metazoa > Chordata > Mammalia > Rodentia > Cricetidae > Alexandromys > Alexandromys fortis. The sequence continues at coordinate 14,244,127 of NW_026067905.1, forward strand.
CCTTCCTTCCTTCCTTTCTTTCTTTCTTTCTTTCTTTCTTTCTTTCTTTCTTTCTTTCTTTCCTTCCTTCCTTCCTTCCTTCCTTCCTTCCTTCCTTCTTTTTTTCTTCCTACCTTTCTTCCTTTTTTGGTTATAAGACTATAGTTTTATAAGATAGGGTTATTCAATTAAAAAGTTTTTAATTCTTCATGAATCCCACCAATGTATTTTGATCATATTCCCCCTCCAGCTCCTCCCATGGACACCTTCCCTCCCCTTCCCTTCCCTTGCCTTTTGTCTTTTGAATAACCCTTTAATTCCAGTTTGTGCCACCATTCATTCTGGGTGTAGGGTATTCCAGTGGAGTAAGTTTGACTCATAAGGTACCACACCCTTAAAGAAAACGGACTCTCTTTCCCTAGATGTGACCAGCTGACCACAGTGCGTCTCTCTCTCCTGCTCTGGAATGCCGACTGGCTTACTCTGGTTCAGATCTTGTGCAGTCTGCCATGGTTGCCGTGAGTTCCTGAGCATTGCTCTGGTCATGTCCAGAAGACACTGTCTTATTCTGGGCTGCCCTTGACCTCAGGCTCTTGCAATCTTTTTGCCTCTCTTATGTTATGGTTCCTGGATCTTTGGGGGTATATAATATAAATGTCCCCCCTTTCATTTTGGCTGAGCTCCCCACTTGACACTGATTCTCTGCACTTTGACTAGTTATGGGTTTCTATGTTAACTACCATAGACTGCACTAAGAAAATTCTTTGATGAGGCCTGAGAGCTGCAGTAATCTAGGGGTATATAGAAATGCAAATTTAGAGAACACTTTGATACTATGTCAGTTTACCAGAATAATAGTAATAGGTTCAACCCTTGGAGCCTGTGAGCTTCCCAATCATGGATTCTTGGCCTGACAGTACCACAGTACCAGACATGTGTTTCCTCCTGTGGAATGGGTCTTGAATCCATCAGGAAATGGTTGGTTACTTCCATAATACTCTTGCCAATATTACACACACGGGCATATTTTGCCATAATGATTGTTCTTGTAGTTCACAGCTAAGTAAGACTGATGATATTTTTTTCCCTCCAGGCAGCCTACATAGCACATTCTAGTACTGTGAAAGCCAGGCAGCGAGGAGGAAGCTTCCGGGTCAGTAGCAACTTGGTTTCTCTATATCCTGTGAAAAGCGTGAGGTAGCTTCAGCAACAGGGTCTTATCATCAAATATTAGTGGGTGACTAAGAACAATGGCAACAGCCTGTATTGTTTGGGGGGCTTCTAGGGCACCTCTGACAACTCAGGGGGAATTACCCTATACAAGGTAATGGGCTTTTCTCGGGCAGCCTATAGATAGTAGGTTTCTACGTTGCTTTTTGTACACCCCACATTTTGGTTAATCCTTAACTGACACACACTCGTCTCTCAAGTCTCCTATTCCCCTCCTTGCTTAAGCGTTTCCATCCCGTAATTCTCCCTCTTTCTCTCCCCTTTCCCTATGAGTGCTACTATCTTTACTCCCTTACGGCAATCCCCATGTTTGGTCTTCAGACTTTCACAAGCACTCCACATTTAATAACGACCTAAAGCTTTCCAGGCTCCACTCCTAACTGAAGAGCTGTGGGCAGGGGTTAGTTGTTGGGGAAACATCCTTTTTCTGTGAGTGTGGCCGCTAGTAGCTTTCCTACGCTCCAATGAATGGCCCGTACATATTCATACTCATGTACATATGGGAAAAGCTAATGAACTTAGTAGGTTATTTTGTAATAAAGGATATGAAGTTCAGAGGCAGTCATGCTGAGAAGGGAAACTGGGGAAGTTGGAGGAGGAAAACAGAGGGTAGATTGATCATATTTTGTACATAAGTATGAAATTCTCAAGAAAGAATAATAATAGCTAGAAGAGTTGAAAGTAGGATCCGCATGTGAGGAGACATACAATGCTTGTCCGTCTGGGCCTGGGTTGTCGCACTCAGTATAATTTTTCCAGTTTCAGTCATTTACCTGCACATTTCTTAGTTTTATTTTGCTTTATAGCTTTAGGATTCCTTGTGTGTATATATCACCTTTTCCTTATGTATGCCTCAGTTGGTGGTCATTCACGTTGACTTAATTTCCTAGGTGTTGTGTGTGCGTTCTGGAGAGCAAACATGGGTCTTCCTACTTACCCGGGGCAGGATTTTGCCTACTAAGCTGGTTCAGCCTTCTCAGTACCCCTGCTAACATCCATCAACAGTGTCCCATCCCCAAAAGAAACCAAAGCTTTGCTAGGGGAAACTAGTGCTTGATTTGACTACATACACTTATGCTGTGCTAAGGGTCCCCCGCCCTGGACATTGTTTTTATTGGTACTATGAGCAAAATATTAGTCTTGCCAGGCTATTGTTGGTGTAAAGACAAGGCTAGGTTTTGGGGGGTATTGTTTATGTCCTGGAATCCTACTGCATTCTAAACTCCTAGGACCTGTATATCTCAGCCCTATAAGGCAGTACCAGCTTCTCCAACTTCATTCCCCCACAACTCACCTGTCCTTTCTGTCCCCAGGGCCCTCTGGTGTTCTCTTATTTCTCAGTACCTAACCTCCTGCATTGGCAGTCTGTACAACCTGTCCCTTCTGTCTAGAATGTGACATTCTGTTTTCTCTGAATCTGATGCCTTCCTTCTGGTTCTTCAGGTATGGGCTCCCATCTCCTCACAAAGGGTTTTCTGACAGCTCTGTCAAACCAGAATTACCTTTTTATTTTATTTATCATGATCATTTATTTATGCTTTGGCCATTTCTGGCACATTTGTTCTCTCATTACATGATGTGGTACATCTAGTCACTTTTCTGAAGTTCCACGCCAACCTAAAATGGTCAAAGTTCTTTTTATCAGGACAGTAGGCCTGACCTATTTTTGCTTAATGGTGTTCTGGAAGTAAGGCATCTTAAGTCCCTAGAAAGTCTGGTGTTTGATTAAAAAGTATTGAAGCACAGCATATTATTATAACACATTTGCTGCAGTAAAAAATAACTTCAAAGTATTTGTTACCTGGAGTTAAAATCCATGAGTTGGAAGAAAATGCCAGCAAGCTGTACACAGGATAAGGGGCTGATATTAAAATATTTAAGAAGTGTAAATAGCAATAATCCTAAAAAGTGGGTAAATGGTCTGAATAAACATTTCTCAGGAGAAGACATACAGATGGCCAGCAGATACATGCAAAAGTTCTCAACATTGCGAATTATTAGGGAAATGCAAGGTAAGACCACAGTGAGCTGCGACTTCACACCTGGCAGGCAGGATGGCTATTGTCAAAAGCATAAAGAGCAAGTGTTGTTGAGGACATAGAGAAAAGAGAGCCCTTGCACACCCCAGTGCTGGAGGGAATGCAAATTAATACAGCCATTGTGGAAAACCATATGGCAGCCCCTCAAGCTAAAAATAGAGTTATCATATGATCCAGCATCTTACTTCTGGTGTGTAGCCAAAGGAAATTAAATCTGTGCATTGAAGAAGCATCTACAGTACCACATTCATCACAGCACTATTGATGATAGCCAAGATATGGAGCCAAGCGAAGGGTCCATCCAAGGATGAATGGCTAAACAAAACATTATACGTATATTTAATAGAATAGAATACCACTTAGCCTTCAAAAGGAGATAATTCTATTATTTGTGATGCTATAGAAGACCCTTGAAGACATTTTGCTAAGGGAAGGAAGCAAGACAGAGACAAGCAAATACCGCTTGTTCTCATTTATATGTGGGGGTCTAATACAGTCAAAGTTATGTAAATTGAGAATAGAATGGCAGTTACAAAAAATTGTGTGTGTGTGTGTCGGGGGAGAAACAAAAGTGAAAGATTTGGCTCAAAGGGTCCCTGGTTCAGATGGACAGAATTCACTCTAGAGAACTATTGTACAGAATTGTAACTGTAGTTAGCAAGTGTACTTCAAAGTTGTGAAGTGTAGATTGCAAGTGTCGTCACCACAAAATGATGACGTGTTCATTAGTTTAGCTATTCTGCAATGTAAACATATGTAGTCCGTAAATGCAGATAATAATTCATTAACCAAGTTGAAAGATGATGGTAAAAATCCCTCATTTCTGTTGCTCATTAAAACAGGAACCCCGGTTGCTTTTACTAATTGTATTTCCAGTGTTGCTGCGGTGACCTCTCTGAGTGCTCACCACAGCACCTGGCCAGCCATTCTGATGCCCACACACACGGGTGACCTTATCTCACGGCGGGGGTCTGTTCTTGCTACCAACCGATGTGTGGGGGCAACTGCTGACAGTTCACATTCACCAAAAAACTAAAAGCCACTACTTTTCTTGATGTTCTCCTTTCTCCTTCATACTAGGTTTCTTTCTGACAGGTTGTTTCCACTAATAGCAAAACATACTGTAGAATCTCACATTCAAAAACCAAAATGTCTCCGCTTAAGTGCAGACCCCTCTTCGCCTCTGCTCCTCTGCTCTGTTTTCTCTTCCAGGAAACTTGAGGAGGAGTGCTCTTCACGTGGGCACCTCATCTCTCACTATGAAGGTTTCTGTTTCATGCAACTTGGGAAGATATTAGGATGACTGTGTTCCTAGCCCCAGAGTCCCTGCTGCGTCTTTGTCTTGGCTTCTTAGAGTCCTTGACGTAGTAAAATCTCCCCTACTACTGAACCTGTGCTTCTCTTGGCTGCTGTGAGCATTCATGGGTCTAGGTTTATTCCATTGTTCTTCACCTTTAGTCTTATTACTGGTCTGTGCTTACACACTAAACTTTTAATGTGTGTATCAGACTGGAATCCAGGCCCTCCTTTCTTCTCCGTCTATGTTCTTGTTAATTTTTTGTGGGTCTGCACAAATCCACACACATATGATTCTCCCATACAGATCTTTCCTTCATCCCTGCTGTGAGCTCCTGGGGCATAGATTGGATGGCTTCCTTGACATATTAACCCAAGTGTCCAATGGGCACCTTCAGCTTGTCCAAAGAAGAACTTTTGACATAAACAATCTCCAGTCTTCTTTCCACTCAGGGCTTCCACTCTCCACAAACTGTACCACCATCCCTGTGGCTCCAATACCAGTTTCTACTGAGGACTAAGGAAGGTGTGCAGGGCAGCAATGGCCATACTCTCAAGGTTGCTATTGCCAGGACCTGTTCAGTCTTCAGTTCTGCATCCCACATTTAGCAGACCATTTATCCCTCAGTATCTGTGCAGTGTTTGTTCTAAAATGTTCTATAAGTACTGAAGCTTGTCAGTAACCATGTTCCTTTTTTGTTCCACATATATGTGTGTGTGTGGTATATATACATGTATGCATGTTCACATGTTTGTGAGCAGATTCACATGTTTCCAGAGGCCCAAGGCTGATATCAAGAGTCTTTTTCAGTTTCTCTCACCTATTATTTGAGGCAGAATGTCTCCATTGAACTCAGAGCTCACCCAATATGGCTCATCTACCCAGCCAGTTTGCTTTGGGGACCCCCCCTGTCTCTACTTTCTGCATGCTGAATTACATGTGGGCCACCTTTCCTACCCAGAATTTACATGGGTTCTAGGATCTGAACTCCAGTCCTCATGATTTCCTGGTGGGTGCTTTGTCTACTGAGCCGTCTCTCTGTCCCTCAAGTTTCTTTTATAAGATGGAATAATGTTTGCATATAAATGAAGCTTATCTTCTTGTGATAATCTTCAGATTATTTCTAGGCTATTTATACCTACTGCAATGTAAACATGTAAATAGTTATACACTGTGTTATTCAGGAGACAATGACAGGAAAGAAGACCTTTCATATTCGATACAGATGCAAACCTTTTTCTAAATTATTTTCCAGGCTGCTTGGATCTGCAGACATGAAGCATAAGGGTATGGAGGACTGGTTAGATAAGTCTGTGAACACAGTCTGAATGGCCAATTCTCTCCATCACTCTCACTTCTGATCTCTTCTTCTTAGGAGTTTTGGACTCATAATAGCTTTAGAACCAGAAGCATTTTAAGGCTAGAAGAGGCAATAGCATCCTGTCCATTTCATAAATTGTGCCTATGCCAGAGAAGGCTAGCTTCCTGGTTTTCTGGATGGTGTAAGCCCTGGGTCCTTGTGTTCTGGAACTGGGGTTGTGGATGAAGGATGGTGACTTTGTGGGACTTCCTTTAGGATAGTAAGTTTGTTCTGTGCCATTTTATTTTCATTTTAAAAAATGTTCATGTTTGCTTTTTTGTCTTTATTATAGAAAGTATTTTGATGGGGCATGGCAGAGTCCAAATCAAAGGCTGCCAGCTGGATCATTTAGGCCATAAATTTTAAGTCATATATTCTTAGAGAAACACAAAATGGAAACAGAAGATAGAAACTTCTTTATACACACCAGAACAACAATGTTTAGAAATGAGGGCAGATCACCATTGGCAGTGGGGTGGGAGAGGGAAACGCTCGTGAACCTTAGCACGTCCATGATGGTAGTAAGTCTGAAGGAATCAGTGAAATGACATCTCTGTGGGACTTCTGATCCAACAATACCGCTGTCTTGTACGTGGATTTTAGAGAATTCTTTACATAAGTCTGAAAAGACATGTGCGAAGATTTCATTACAGTGTTGCTTGGCAGGGAGTCAGAGACAACTTGGGTAACCAGTTACAAAGGGAATCAATGTGATACAGCTTTGGGATACATGAGAAGTCCATACATACTTAGAGATACACGGATAGATTTTTCCAAAGTGTTGGGTGCAAATGAACCGAGATTTAGAATGTGCTATGACTCTATTAAGTTAAAAGCAAAGCCATTGAACAGTTCCTAGTTCTTATGGATATATGAATATTAAAGGTGCCAGAGAAGGTATCCATGCTAGGGGTAGGGATTTGAATGGGGAGACTAGAAATGCAGAGAGAGAAAAAAATCCACCCTAACCTTTAGTGTTATTTCAGAGATACAAATGACACATAAAATGTCAAGGACAAATTTAAGACTTGAAATATTTCTCCATGAGTTTCAGAAGACCAAATTTGTATTTCTGAAACCCAGGGGGCTATTTTTGTTTGTTTGTTTTATAGAATTGCTTTTAAATCCTCGTTTGTGACTATCTCAAGGAGGCTATGTCTTTGTCTTTGCCACTTAGGGGTGAGCTCTCTTTACTGATCCAAGCTGTGGAGGACATGAAAGTATTGTATGCAGCCAACCAGATGGTGAAGTCCCCAGGACAGAGTCTATAGCATCTGAAACAGTGGTGGCTCAGTAGCTCGCAGTGCTGATTACCTTTGGTTGCACGGCCTTCTTAGCAGCCTTCCAGACTATAGCCCTTCTCTGGCTTTGAGGTTTATCTAAGGTTTTTCCCCTTTTAAATATCAGATCTTATCCAAGTAACGTGTTGTCATGGTATACATACATAAACAATAACGCCTGAATCTGTCCCCACAGAGAGATACATCTTTTCTGTTTCAGAAATAACTTTGTGAGCTCTGTCCAAGTGAAACCACTCTTAAAAATATATCCTGAAGCCCTACTAAGTGCTAGAGGACAGGAACCTAGGGGGCCATTCCAGTGAGATGGTCAGAATACTCTAGATTGAGCTGCAAATACACTGTGGTACACCAAGTACAATCCATTATGTAATAATAGAAATAATAGGAAATAATGAGGCCTTACATTTATAGAATGCTTTCTACTTTTCAAAAATACTTTCACACTAATCATCTCAGCATGGTTTGGCGACCACAATCTCAGGCAGCACCTGCAAGCAGGTAGATGTTCTCTTTGGAAAATGGTCTCCAGCATTGGGCTACCTAATTTTTTTTAGGTGGCGTGAGTGTGCGGGGGAAAGAGGCTATTGTCATGTGCTTCCATAGAAGGAGAAGAAGGAGCCAAGACTGAAAAGTTTCCCCTCCACCGAAGTGAAGCATTCCATCAGTGATTCCCGGCCCTTCTCATTGATTGCCCCAGGGGTGTCTGACATTCTTCAAAGGAAATTAATTGTAATTCACATCAAAATTTTAAACGCACAGATCTGCTGCTGAGCACAATGCTTCTGGGCAGGGGTGGACCAGGGGAGGTGGACTAGAAGTTGTATGTGTGTCAAAGAAGCTGCCAATCAACCACGGAACAAAAGGGAACCAAAACTCCCCCAGATTTGTAGGAGTACTTGGTCTGAATTCACACCCTGGGGTAGTCAGATGCAAAGGGGGGTGGTGGCGGCAGCGGAAAAGATGAAGTAACTTGTTGGATGACTGAAGAGACAGAAGATGCTCTGTTGGTGGCTATTCTAATGACACGCACAGCTCTGAGCATCTAGAAAAGGCAACTTCCCATTCCATGGAGGATACAATAAGTCTGTCCCACTAATGGGCAGGGAGGGTTTCTGTTTGTCACCATTATTTTTAATTGGCTAAGTATTAGTTCCTGCATTTAACATTTGTCTCTTGATATCAAGGAAATGCCATTGGATGGCTGCTAGTTTTAAGAGCATAGTAACACTGGTCATTCTCTTACTCCCATCCATAACTGGAAATGCCAGGTTTTCTCCTCATGATGTCTTGTTAATACAGATACACAATCACTGTGGACTCTGGTGCTCGGGCTGAAGGAGCATCATCCTGGAAATGGAGGAAAATCATAGAGAGCCTTAGTGTTACAGCTTCTGCTTTCCCTTCCTCCCCTGCTGGGCTGGTACAGGGCGAGAAGTGACAGGCAATGGCAAAGTTCGAGTCGAAGGCAAAGTCCTTTGTGGTTTTTGCTGATCCTACATTGTACAGTAGGAACAGGGCCAGAGGAACTGGCTGGCAAGAGAAGAGCTCTGGTTTGCAAACAGCAAGCAGTCTGGGAGAGGGTGATGTAAGTGAGGAGGGAGCTGAGAGTTGGGGGAAGCCTAATTCATCTCCTCTATCTCCCAGTGATGGAAGTTTCCATATTTGCTCATCACAGGCTGTACTGATGCAGCCAGAACATTTAGGAGCCCACATAGCTTTTGGGCTCTAACATGTAATGCCATTGATTACAGGTAGAAGCAGTTCTATGCCCATGGTCTCAGGGTTTGAAGTAGCGAGAGTTGGGCATGGGTAGAAAGGGTACAGGAGCAGAGCTGTCCATCATCTCTGTCGTGCATTTGTTCTTGAGCCTCCTCCTTCCAACTGCTATGAAATAGTTTCCCAGATTTCTCATTCCCATTGCTGGGACTCAGCACAATCTGTCACTCAGCACAGTCTGCCACTCAGCATCAGGACCCCTAAGGCCTCTTCGGATAAGACAATTCTCTGGTTTTGTGAAACCCCAGGTAGATTATGATAATGTCCTGGTTAAATACAAAGACCCTCAATGACTAGCCTTTCTATGTCCTGTCCTTGCCATTTCCTTTGTCTCCCAGAAGGTGGTGATGTTTTGGGCTAGTGGGAGCTCCATGGTGATAGTCCATCTTATGAGATATGTCTCATAGGATGGTATGAGATAGTCTTTCAGTGCCCTGGACTGTTCTAACTGTCCCATCTGTAGACTGTTCCCTCAGTTGGATCTGTTTATGCAGAACTTTTCTGTGACCACAAGAACTCTGGTCATCTTGGACTCTCTAGTTCACTGTGACTTTCCTTCTTTCCCTTAATATAGGAGGATCAGAGCAGAATGCTTACAAACGTGGTAACAGAGAGGCACAAGCTGAGATGGGCCAGCTAAGACAACAGGGGCCGCATAGCATAACAGGAAGCACCGTAGACCCTGGCCCAAGCCTGGCTCTGGCATTGCCAGCTGTTTTTACACAATCACTGCACTTCTTGAAAAAATAGTTTGCTCCTCTGCAAAATATGGAATAAAGTACAGCAATCAACCAAAGTCCCAAGTAGATACGCAGCCCAGTTCCACTGTCCTGATCTTGACCACACACCTTGTTTCTTTGTTTCTCCTTAGATTCCCATCAGAGATTTGAGGAAGAGCAGAAAATGGGTTCACATGTTCTCTAAGTATTGGAGGTGACTGGGAAGCTGCATTAAACCCACTTTGAGTCCTAATATTTTTAAACAAATATGAGAAGCTAGAGAAAATCGCAGAGGTTTTGCAGAGAGATGAGATGAACTGTTTGTGGTAGGCAGGACTATTATCTCATTGTCCAATATCAGACTGAGGAAGACCCACAGTTCTGAGAACAGATGTTCCATGGCCACAGGACAGATTCTGATTCCTGGTCCCAGACAGATGTCAACGGGAGTCACTCCAGTAAACAGAGAAGTAAGACTTGATTGCAGACCTCCCCCAAACTCCAGAACTTATTTTCTTCTCATCACATCAGAGTTTGGTTCTGTATTCAGTTTTGATGTTCTGTCTCTCATTCTGCATCTACCTCTAGTAAGTCTGCAAAATAATCTAAGTTTTTAGCACAAGGATGAGAAAAGGAACTTTTGCCGGAGATGTTCTGGGGCTAGATTTAAGAAGCTGCTTTACGTTGGGCGGTGGTGGTACACGCCTTTAATCCCAGCACTTGGGAGGCAGAGGCAGGCGCATCTCTGTGAGTTTGAGGTCAGCCTGGTCTACAAGAGCTAGTTGCAGGACAGGCCCCAAAGCTACACAGAGAAACCCTGCTTTGAAAAACAAAAACAAAATCCAAAAAAGAAGGTGTTTTACATAATATATCTTCTGGAAAACCTTCCTTTCAGACATCTTGGTCACCCCTCTCCCCATGTTTCACTTCCAGGATTGGTTCGTCCATTTTTTTTTCCCTCCCTCTTTACTTGTGACCTCTTGGTACTTCCTTCACAGTTCTAAATGATTCGTTTTTCCATCTAAGCTAGAAAGCACACCAGCCAAACAAAATCTTTCATTTATTTGAGCTGACTTCCTTGGATGTCAATCTAGTCAACATCTTCATCTATTCTAAGATGTCCCTGATGGCCACCGGTGTCACTCGACAGAGCAGGGGGTCCCCTGAAGCTAAGGAGGACTGTGCTGTAAGCCATGTGAAGAAGAGCATTAGGCGCAAGGGCTATGGTCATAGGGATAGCCAGCAGGGAGAAAGAGGAGATGCTGAAGAGAATTGTAGGCCTGGGTTGCGTCTAGAAGCAATGACTCCTAGATACTCAGCTCCAGCCCCAGGGCAGCATGAGAGGAACAGATTTGAGGTGAGAGTAGAAGAAAGGAGGACTTAGGGCGTACAATTTCTTATTTGAAAGTAGATCTTCTTTGCTATCACATTGGATTCTGTCATCCTTACCCGGCTCAAACAGATGTCTGACCCGCTCTGGCTTTGTAATCTATTGCTGCAGCCCAGCATCAGCAGGAGACAGAGGAGACATCAGTCAGCTCCAGCGCTCCCAAAGAACTGCCCCGCTTCGCCCCGCCCGTTGTGACAAGCACTTCCTGCCACACTGATTCTCCCTCTAGTCTTCAGAAACTGATTCTGCCGTTGCGGGGGCGGGGACCCCATTTCCATTATTCTAGCTGTGTTTCCTTTGTCTTCTCTTTGACAGCGATACCCACAGATTTCAGTTTCTTAGCAATTTCTTCCATCCCTGGCTTATTGGTAGCGTTCTTGTTTTTCAGTCCTACATCTAGGTGAATTCTTAAACAAAACAAGATGTGGGAATGCACCAGGGCGTGTCCCAGACTGCTCTCCCCGTCACCACTCCTACTTGCTTCATGCCTTCCCCGTCGTGCTTTGAATTCCTCAGGAACAGGAAAATTAGCTCATTCCCCCTTTGTTTCTAAGGACTAACTAACCTTTTGTATGTTCTAAGTAACTTGAGATTATTTAGCAGTGTATGGCTTTTTCTTTTGTAAATGAAAAAAAAAAACCCTACAATACAAAGTTTTCCAACTCAAGTTTTGTTCTTTTCTGTATTTTCCTTTTAAGTCTGTTCCCAAGTGCCTCTTCTGTGTTATCAAGAATTCCATCAAAGGCAAAGAAACTCTGAACACTCTAGGAAGCATAGATGTTCAAGCCATTTCCCCGGCTTGTGGCTTCAGAGTTTGGGAGGATGAAGAATGAGCGCTAAGTCTGAAGATGGGCTGATTCTTTGGCCCAGAGCACGTCTCTTATGAGTAGTGGCTCACCTTACAGCACACCTGCCATGCATTTGACCTCATATCAGGAACACGAAACAGAGGCTAGGCAATACAACCACAGAGCCCTGTCTCCTGGAACCAAAGAGAACATTCCACATTCAAGTTTAAAATGTCACATTTTTAAAAAAGTAGCACTTGGCAAATCTGGTTCTGACCAACCATCACTTGTTAAATTAATGGTCATGATGATGCAGGTCTCAAAAGGGAAGCCATCCCTGTAGGAAAAGCATCCTTGCCTATGGCTCCAGGATTTCTACTGTTCAGAAACAATCCATGGCAATCCATCTTTTGGGAGGTGATTCTTCTTACAGTCCACAGTACTGAGCACTCTGACATTCATGGAACAAAGATGAACATCGAGATGAATCACACTCTTCTTTCTGTAGGTGACTGTCACTAAGTCATCCTGAAGCCCACTGAATAGCTTAAGGTAAAATAGGGCTGCTTTTCCTAGTTGGCACATAATCTGCTCAACGCCGAGGCTGCTCTCAGATGTCTAAGACAATCTATTTTCTGTACTCAACTATGGTGGTGATAGTGGGGACTTCCAGGATAGAAGAGTATGTGTCAGGGGCCATGGTCATTGGTCTATGAAGTCACTATGGAGGCACCATCCAGTCCAGACAATGCTGTCTACATTTTGCCTCTGTCTATAATAGAGGATGGAGTAATTCTCAGCCAACGGGCCTAGGCTTACTTTGTGCCAAGTGTAGCATTCTAAGCACGTCAAAATCCAGTGGTCTAATGGATAATGCTATTATAGACGATCTAATTAATACAGCAGATCGCTGTTTCATTATGGGAACTGTGGGCTCCCATCAGCGTATGTCACTTAGAGTTACTTCCATCAGTTCCTAGTTCCTGGCGTTGGGATGGCTAATGCACTATATAAAGATTCAGAGGCATTTAAGATGATCACTCGTCATGCTGAATTAATGTGTACAGCTTCCTGGCTTGGGCTCTCTAAATCTAGAATACTTAGGACTGAAAACTAAAGATTTCTCATGGTCCGAATTCTCTTAGCTGCATCTCGTTCATTCTCTCGTAGATGGTGTCAGAGAAGATTCTACTATGGTGGGAGATGTTGTGGCATCCTAAGTGTCACTTGTCACTGGTGGCTGTGGATCTGGGGCACCTATTGGATAATTAATTATTTTATCTCCAGATACCCATGTTGATATCAATGCCCCCATCTCCAAATCATACTATTCTTAGAAGGATTCTTCTTTGGGATGCCACCTGTTGGGCCTTTTCTGAATCCCAGAATAAACTCTCCACAACTTTTTAAACAATCGGGGAGTGATGGGATGAGGCTGCACTACCAAGATTCTCAACTTCTTCCCAAACATTATACTTCATTTATCCACTTGCTCCTAGAAAGAGAAGATGTCTGGACTGGACTCAGGGTTTGAATAGCGAAAATATCTAGGTTTCTCTTAGGAGAGGTTAACTGAGTGATAAACAAGACATAAAGCCTATACATAATTTTATTTGGGGGTACTTTACCTTATAAATATAGAGCTGTACTTAAAAGGTAAACCTGTATTTTAAATAGGACAGTGTATGTGTTTTAGTATTATTGCTATTGCAAACTACTGGGCATTTAGAGGTTTCAAACCTCATAAATTTATTGTCACACAGACTTATAGCTGAACTCTGGTCTAGGTCTCACTGGACTCAAACCAAAACCTTAGAAGACTGTTTCTGCTTGAAAGCTGAGCCTCTTTCTTGCTTGTTCTAGATGTTGGCGGGATTCCTTTCTCTGTGGTTGTGGGATGTAGTCTCTGTTTTCTTGCTTGGTTAAGAGTTGTGTCCTTTTTCTAAGTTGCTACGTCATGCTTGGGAGGCGTCTTTATAGCCAGCCACAGTGGCTTGTGCGTTTTTCGTGCCGATCTGATCGTTAGAGCTCAAGTATCTAGGTTATATAATAAGATAACAAGAACCACAGTTACCCAGAACAGCCCCTTCTTTACATATCATCCCAGTGTTGGCTTTTAGCCTACCCACAGCCTCCAACTCCTAATTTGGGCATTTGGATACAGCACATCTTTGGCTGAACCTATTAAAGCTGTCACATTTAGGCTAACCCGGCCCCGTGTTCTAACTCTCAAGAAGCTACTCATTTGTTGACGAATTGCCTGAAGTTTAGAGGAAGAAGATAAATGACTTAGCTCAGGTTTTAAAAGCTAGGCAGTGGCTGAGCCAGGGTCTGAGGCCAGAAGGAAGACTGGTGCTTCTCTTCCCACCACCGTGTGCTTTTTATCCTGTAGCATCTCATTCAAGAGGCTCAGCATTAAAGTCTTCTTTGAAGAGAAACATGTCCTCCGGGTTCATGGTCTCTGCTAGAGGCCTGAGCTTGAGGTGGTTGCCAATCTCCTGTCTTCTTTCTACATCTTCTCAGTGGCAGGACCAAAAAGAACAAGAAAGACAACTGAGAAAGTAAAGGAACTGTCAGAGCATAGGCTGGGCTGAGTTTTCAGTTGCCTGAGGGTGGCTGAAGGCGAACCAGCTGCATTGTGTGTTTCAGCGAGTGTCCTCTTATCACAGCTAATTTCCCAAGGACAGCAATTTACTGTTTATTTGGACTTATAATTTTGGGGACATCAATTGTCCGGAGCCTGCAACACATCTTAGCTGGAACATCTGATGGAGAAAACCTTCTCACTTTGTGGCAGAGAAGCAAAACAGAAAGAGACCTAGCAGGGGTCTCCCACACTCACCTTCAAGGCCTTATTCCCAATGATCTAACTTCTTTCAATTAGGCCTCAACTCTTAAAGGTTCTGTCACCTCCAAGAAACACTAAGTTGGGGCTCAAACCTTTAACACACGGGCCTTTGGGAGACATTCAAGACCCAAACAAAGCATTATCCTTACTGAGTAGCCAAGGTGGACCAACAATAGGAGGGTTGTCCATGCCCCTCCCCTGTTCTCAGCTTAGTTGCTTGGGACTCTGAGGGGGAAGTTGTTCTGTGGATAGCAGCTCCTGCTGTCGTAGTTGATTATCACTGAGAGTCCTAGAGCAGCCGAGACAGCTGGGTCAGAACCGGAGGAGATCTGCAGACGGAAAGCTTCCGGGAATGTGGGCATCCTAGGAGAGAAGGTGGGGCAGATGCAACGATGGCGTGGTGTGACTGCTGGCAGGACCACGTCTGCAAAGCCATCCCTATAGTGTTTTTGCCGAGTTCTTGGTGATGTGGCTGGTTGGATCTGAATAGACTACCCAGGCTGTGGCACTTTATTTGGCAGCTGACATTTCCATGCCAGAGATATTTGGTTTGTGCTTCAATTAGAAAAATGTTGAGAGACATTCAGTTCCGTCCCTAAGAAGCCTGTCACAGTAACAACTCACGGAGGAGCTTGTTATTTCGGTTTTATATATACATATATGTGGGATCATGCATACACTTTTAAATAATGTGATCAGCTTCTGTCCTGCTTTGATGTTCTTGATTTTTCATTCCAATTTTGGTATTGCTCTGACAGCCTGACAGCCCACCATAAATTTGCCTTTGCACATTGATTAAATTGACCCTGATGTACCAGGATCACAAGCAGCTAACTTGCTTTTTGGCTCTGGCTGCTGAGGCTTTATAGTGTCTATCCTAATGTCTTATCACCCTTTGGTTCTGCAGGAAGAGTCAGAAGTGTTGTTTGAAGTGGTGTTGATTTCTTTTGTTTCTATTTAAGAGGGTGGAGGCCCAGAAGGGACCTGGGACCTCTGCCTATTGCATAATTAATTCCTACAAGACAAATCACCTTTGTGGGTACTGGCCTCCAGGTGCCTTTATTTCACTTCAGGAAGCATGGATTAAAAATCGACTTTGGTATTCCAAGACAAAAGACGACAAGCCTCTACAAAAGGCTAATGCAACAGAACGTTACCATGGATCTAAGCAGCAGGAAGGTGCAGGGTGTTGCAAGAGTACGGGAGAGGGAGCTCAGCGCCGTCTTTCCAGTGGATAACCAGGAAAACCTTCCTTATAAAAGGAACATGCGCACAAACTGGAGAGCTATGGGGAAGGAGTGAGTGAGTGAGTGAGTGTGTGTGTGTGTGTGTGTGTGTGTGTGTGTCTATGTCTGTGTGTGTCTACAGGGGTTTCAGGAAGTGAAAAAGAACCATAGCTCTGGACAGACTAGAAAGCATGGGCAAATACTCACAGGCTAGACAGATTTCAGCACACGAGAGACCTCAAAGCAGATTCTGGGTATGAATTGGAGAGATGTTAATATTATAAAATGGTGAGGGAGAAAGATTAGATTTGCAGGAACTAAAATCACTAGATAATAATACATAGACCAAGCAAAGAAGCTGGTGCTCTCGCTTCCAGGAATTACAGAGCTGCTAAGTACTTATAGACTAGCTGTCTGATTTAATTGTCTTTAGAGGAGTCTATGTTAGCTGAGTTCCAGAGAGCATCTTAGGGGAGGCAGCACCAGAGTCAGGGGCTACCCACTGCGGCAGTAATATAGGAAGTGACTTACAGACTGGGGAAAAAAACGAGAACATTAGAGGTATGTAAGAATTACCCAGGACAGGATGTGGGAAGTGACTGAATTGAGAGGATAAAGAGATGACAACCAGAAGACCCAATTTCCTAACTTGGGCGGCTGGGCAGGTTAGAGTAAAACCATTCATTGCTACAGAGATGTAATGGCAGTACAGGTTTGGCAGGGTTGGGTGAAGTGTGGTTGTGCTGAATATGAAGGGCGTTTAAGATACAAAAGACTGAATTAGAGTTGGTATCACTTATAGGGCTTGGGCTGTGATCCTGAATAATCTCTGAACAGAGAAGCCTCATTCATGCTGTTATCCACTGACTTACATGCCCCAACTAGTTTCTAGGACCTCCTAAGACCTAGAAACCAAACAATTAATGTGAACACAGAAGGAGGTCTCCAGTTTTACTTGGTTGTTATTCTTGCCATGCCAATTGAAAATTTTAGCATCTCCTCTTGAGGACAGTTAAGTGTCCTGAGGGTATCTGGAAAAAGTCAAGAGCCCTGGAGTAATAGAAGCCATGTCCAGGAGTCCTCTACTCAAGAGCCATAAGCCTAAAGATGAAAGCCAGGACATGCAACAGAGTTACTGGGAAGAAAGCATAGGGTAAGGAGAAAAAGTCCAGTGCTAAAGACTTTGAACTTGACTTTACAGCGAGTGCGAAGATGAACCATTTTAAGCAGGGCATGAGACAACAAGATCAACCCCCAGAGCTAAGGACAGCACTGAAGAAGTGTGACATGTTAGTGCCTTCCAGGGACGTGCAATCTAATTGGGGTAGACTGGTTAATCCTATCCCTTAGAAAGGCATGAGGTTTCCAAGAAGACTGATTAAGGATTAATACATACAGTAAAGGGGCCACGTCTTCCCTAGTTCAGCCTGGGGCTTTCATGGAAGAAAGATGTCCTCCAACCTGGTGGTTATGGCTTATCGAGGGCCTTAATAAATCAATTTGTATTCATCGGGATTCTCCGCAGAAAATATTGCACCTTAGATGGGACTGTAACTGACTTTTGTGTTTCTCTTTCATAGCTTAGGCTCTTGAATAAGTAGGTAGGATTTTAATAGAAGTGTTTGTGTATGGTAGTTTACAGTTTACAAAGGCCTGTGATACCTATGACCTCGTATCATTCATTTGGCATGCACATTAGAGTGTATTCAAGAGATAAGGAACTGATGATTGAGATAAATTCAAAATTAAATAATTATTATGGAGCTAGCCTTTAAAATATGGCTCTTCCACACTTCATCAATCTTTTGCCAACTGTGTTCTCTGGGCCTTTCAGGGAAGCTTTGGATTGTGGATAACAGAAAAAAATAGGAGGCATCCAGGGGACCTCCAGGAACTGTGGCAGTTCCTCAGTTCCCAGAAATTGGAATTTTCTTGAAGCCTTCCTTGGGACTGGTTCTCCCAGGAAGCAGTTGTCAGCATGCAAACCTACACTCTCCTATCTCTAGGAGGCCTGTCCCCTACTGTCTTCCGAGGATGGTTTGCATTTGTCTCCAGAACCACATTCAGATCTGTCAAGACAACTCTTCTTTCCCATTCTGATGCTGGTCCTGTGTCCTACGGTTCTTCTTCCTCTGCGGTATACCCTCGATCTCTGTGCCCAGCCCCTCCAACTATATTCCTGGTACTCCTAACATTATAGGAGTAGATATAAAATTTTACCAGCTTGGATTCTTTCCCAGTCACCCATTGTTGCTGCCCCTATGACCATTAAGAGGACAGTTTTAGTGTCTTCAGTTGTTGATGGACTTGTGTTGGACACTTTGGTGGCACTATTTTCCTGAAACCAGTGTATTTCAAGCATTTGGATAACAATGCCCTTGTCCTCAGAAATCGGGTCTTCATTAATGCAATCATTTTTTCATTAAATTATTTCCAAAAGGCTGTAGTTTGCTTTGATGTTCCAGCAAATATAAGTTAGGGCATAAAAAAAGGACCCTGAAGCCAAATAAATCATTTTAATTCCTAATTATATAGTGAAATGAAGGCTTACTACTTTTGTGGTTTCCATTTCTGAGAACTGCCTAGAAGTTTGTGACAACTTCATAGTGTGTGTAGCATGGGCCGAAGCCATTTTCCTTTTTTTAAAAAAATATTTATCAAGTACCAATTCTAGATTCTGTAATGGACACAAAGAATTTAAGAAATAATCCCTTTTCTCAAAGATTTCTTTGGAGTCTGTGGTAGTTTGAATGCAATTGGCCCCCATAATCCCAAAAGGACTGGCACTATTAGGAGGTGTGACCTTGTTGAAGAAGGCATGGCTTGTTGGAGGAAGTATGTTACTGTGGGAGCAGATTTTGAGGGTTTTTTTTCCTCAAGCTTTTCTCAAGGCGACAGACAGTCCACTTCCTGTTGCCTTATGATCAAGTCAGAACCATGTGTACCTACATACCACCATAATCCCCACCATGATGATAATGGACTGAACCTCGGAACTATAAACGAGCCACCCCAATTAAATGTTTTCCTTTATAAGAGTTGCTGTGGTTATGGTGCCTCTTGACAGGAAGAAATTTGAACTAAGACAGAATTTGGTACCAGGAGTGGGATATTTAATTTGGAGGAATTTGGACTTTGGTACTTTGGGTTAGGAAAGCAGTGGAATACTGTAAGTGCTGTTTAATGGACCATACTGGTAGGAGCATGGAAGACAGTGGTGCTGAGGATGATTTGATGAACTGTAAGGGGCTACCTCGAGAAGTTTCAGAGTAGAAAAATTTTAGTATGTTGCCTAATGATCATTCTTCTATAATTTGGTGAAAAAAGTGGCTGCTTTTTGCCCTAGTCCAAAGAGTCTGCCTGAGGCTAAAGTGAAGAGTTTTGGATTGATTCTGTTGACAAAGGAAATCTAAAAGCAGCTTAGTATAGACTCTAATTATTATGGTTATTAGTAATAATTCTAATGAAGATTTATAATGAAAAAGACCAAGCTGAGCAGGGTAAATTACAAAATGTAAATTTTGAGGAGAAAAAGCATCAGGAGGTGGAATGGAGTTAAGTCCTCTCTGTTCAACAAATGGAATAAAGGGAGTGGTGACTTCAGGGCAAGATCCCACCCAGGTGAGCTTCCAACCTGTGAAAAGGAACTAAAAAAAGCTTACTTAGAGCCAGGTGCGGTGGGGCACACCTTTCATCCCAGTGCTGCAGAAGCAGAGGCTGATGGATCTCTGAGTTTGAGGTCAGCCTGGTCTGTAGATCCAGTTTCAGGCCAGCCAAGCCTAGGCAGTGAAGGACAAAAAGCTGGTGAAGATGTTACGGAACAAAGTGGCCATGTTCCAGCCCCAGCAAACAGCAGAACATGGCAGCTTCAGCCATGCGGTTCTGAAGTTAAGGATAGAAGAAAGGGGCTATTGAATTTATCCCCAAGACTAAGGAAAGCTACTGGGGGCAGGCATGTGTCAGGGGTGTCCCCAAATAGAGGCCATTGCATGAAGCTATGAAGTTGGAACCTGAATTGCCTTGGAGAAACCAAAAGTTGGAGATGCCAGAGTCGTAAGAGAGCTGCTGACATGGTGTGGAACCAGCCCAAGAGAAAGAAGTGTGTTACGGTTAACAAAGACTTGGAGATCTGGAGAGTGTTTTGACATCAGACATGGAGATGCAGAGTTTGGAGTTTGCCCAGCTGGTTTTCAGCCTTGTTTTGGTTCAGTATTTCTTCATTATGCTCCCTTCCCTCCATTTTGGAATAGTAATGTATATCTGGTGCTATTATATGTTGGAAGTATGTAATCTGTTTTTTGATTTTGATTTTATAGGGGATCACAGTTAAGAGATTGCATGGATCTCAGAAGAGACTTTGAACTTTGGGCTTTTGAATATTGTTGTTGAGACTGTGATAGACTATGGGGACTTTTGAAGTTAGACTAAGTGCATTATGATATTTTTTTAAACTTATGGGGGCCAGGGACTGGGATGTGGCGAGTGGAGTATGAGTTTAAGTGGAGCCCCCATAAGCTCATGGGGAGTGGCACTATTAGGAGGCACAGCTTTGTTAGAGTAGATGTGGCCTTGTTGGAGGAAGTGTGTCGTAGCAGGGGGCAGGCTTTAAGGTTTCCTGTGCTCAAGATACTGCCTCTTGTCACAGTCTACTTCCTGTTGCCTTCTGATCAAGATGTAGCCAGCACCATCTCTGTCTGCATGCTACTATACTCCCTGCCTGATGATAGTGAACTAGACCTCTGAAACCATAAGCCACCCCTTCAATGACCTGTTTTCCTTATAAGAGTTGCCATGGTCATGGTGTCTTTTCACAGCAATAGAAACCCTCACTAAGACAACTTGACTGCGTGTGTTTAAGTAGTGTGAGCGGTATGGAGGATTGGATGGAGAGAGTACTGAGGATGGATTAAAGTAATTAGTCTGTTTCAAAGTTCTGGATGAGAACAGTGATGTTGTGACAGAAGCCAGGTGGTCCTTTAATGTCTTACACAGAAGTGTGAGGGTTGATGGTAGAATGACGCTGGAGACAGAGAGCAGGAAACGGACGAGTGAGAACTGCGGCGTCACTGTTCAATCAAGGCCCAGATGTGGGTACGGGTGATGATGGTGAGCTCTGGACTCAGGGGAGTTCTCAGCTAGGACAAGCTTAAGACATTTCAATTGTATATTTTTGAAACTGTTTGTTATCACCAGTAATTCTTGATTCCTTGGCCCGGACAGATGCGAGTTGTGAGAGGCATCACCCTGGAACACCTCACCTGCCGGTTCTTCCCTGTGGGACCGGAGGCTCTGAAGCCAGAGGCCTGAGTACACCTCCTTTCTCTACTGTTTATCTACTGTTGCTCAGTTGATCTGGCCTTGGTTCTCACACAGTGCAAAGGGGTTGTTTAGACCAGAAGAAAAAGAGTTTGGGACTCATTCAATAGCACTTCATTATTTTGACTCTGACTCCATTGGATCCTTAGTGGGATCTAAGTCTGAAGACTGTAGTCGTTAGCATACAGTATCCTTCTTTCTCATAAATAGTTGGCAAGCTATACTGTGTAGACTGGGAGCTACATTGTATGGTGGACAAAGGATCCTCCTCACAGAAAACCATGTTTAAGGCTCTTAACTTTTTGAAGTTTGGCTTGTACTTGAAATTCAAAACTATTGCAGCCACTCGTGGATACAAATTTCTAGAATCAAGGGGAAGACTGGCGATAAGCAGTGGAGTCAGGAATATGTTATTGCTACTCACATCTTGACAGAAAATGCGAAGATTGTAGTGCTCTGAGTTAGAAAGGTACAGATAATAAATTTAAAATAAAGATATTTGGCAGAACAGCAGCTGAGCTCTATAAGAGGTCAAATGACACCCCAATAGCAAAGCAGGGAATACAGCCCAACTCCCAATATTATGTTCCTTTCCCACAGAGTTGCTCTAAAAAATACGTGACAATTTATGGATTTGGGGAAATTCAGGAACAAATGCTTTTGTGGCATTGTGGACTGAACTCCGATATCATAGATAAATATGCTTGATCAGCAACATCCAAGAGTTCACAGTGTGAACGTATCAAGTGGGGAGAATGGGAATGTGCTCCATCCCCTCACCCCTCTGCTCCTGGTCAGCTTCCTCTACCACACACATATGTATTTTTGTACTCTGGCCTGAGGCTTTCTCAGCAGTGATTCCATGTGCACAAGGCTTTATGTTCTGTGGAGGCGGAAGAGGAAATGTAAGACACAGCCTGACCTGAGCGGATGTACTGTCTAGCTTTAAGAGAAGACGTGCAAAGTTGGGACGCTCAGTAAACATCACAAGAGAAAACAGCACAGAGATGCAAAGCACTGTATGATTAAATGTCAAATGAGGACTCTCTAGCTGTGATTCCCCCAACTGCTAACTTATGGGTTTGTGCCTCTTGATATCAACATTTTCCTGGCATGCTGTGAAATAAAAAAGTGATTATTTTATAAGTCTACATTTATATGTGTATGTGTGTGAGCATGTTTTAAAGAATTTTTAAGATTATTATCATTAAGATTATTCCTAGAAGCCCTTAAAAAGTTGGCTATATTATGTTGCCTGTTCTTGAATTTGGTTGTTCCTAAAACACAGAACTAAGAAAAGCACTCATGGACACAATGCCAGGGATCAAGGGAGGAGAAACTATTACAGAGTGGCATCCTCAGGGAAATCTCTGAAGACAAGGATGACCACTGACAAGGGCTGAGAAGGACCCGACAAACTGAGGTCATGGGAGCTTTTCTTAAGAATAATGTGAGAAGAGCTTTGGAATGAGATTAGGGGTCTGTGTAGATGGCAGGGAAATTCTGGAGGACTACTAGAAATCCATCCACCCAGTTCTTACGACAACATGAGTGGGTCTCTGATTCGCTTGAGTTAACCAAGACATGCTGCAATCAATGACCAAGCTAACATTGTCCTCCAGGTTCGGCCTTCCACATCACATGTCACTCTCATCTGGGTTTAATCTCCACATGTGACATGCAACAATGCACCTCTAGTTCTCAAACACCCCTCAGATTCTTGCCTTTCATTGCTGAGACCAGAAATCGGGAGGGAGGGTTGGGGAGGGAAAGAATGGGGAGGTTGGAGAAGGAGCAGGCTTGCATCGAGTCATCAAGAACTCCTGACCAAAAGACCACATTAGTGCTGCAGACCCATGATGGTGATATGGAAACAGAGGAGTTCAGCAGCACATGAAGGCTGGAAATTAATGTAATGAGGACAGGCAAGTGACAGAAGGCCAGGGGTTTGGGGGATAAGGTAAGAGAATGCAAGGACCCAGAGGTCATGTATTTACATGTGGGCTGGATACCCTCGCCTGCTGGATTGAGTCATGTCTTGCTATGGGTCAACAGCACATGGGTGAGGGAAAGGATCTCATATTCAGTAAAGTGTTTGATGACCTTAGGTATTTCCTTTGATCCTCAAACCCCACCCTCTGTGTGGTGGCTTCACATCCTTCCCAGATGCCTCCTTGTCTTTAGAGGAATCGAGTCTTTGTCTCCAGTGCTGAGAGGTGGTAAGGCAAAAAGAGGGAATGGACCAAGGGTATTAGTCATCCTTCCTTAGGCTTCCTCACAGGCAACTGTGAGCAGGAAATAGATATGAGCTTATTTATGTGCTGGAGTTGAGAGCTCATGCTTTGCTTACTCAGTCAGCTTCCCGCTGCCAGGAAGGTGCTAAGTTAACAGAAGTGCATAGTCCCCCCTCTCTGCATCTTTCTGCCTCTAGCCTTGGTATTCTCCAACTCCAGTGGGAGCTAATATTTACCTGAAGCACTAGCTGTGGAGCTGTGGGAGGTGACAGCTGGAGAAGACTTTCTTCTTCCTCTTCCACCGGTCTTCCCCTAGAAGGCTAAAAATGGGAAAATTGTAATTGTGATCTCGGCTGCCTGGCTGAGACTTTCAAAGTTGCTGTGAGGAGGCAAGGGGTCTTGAGATAGCTTCTCTATTGGAAGACCATCTTTGTGGGGGGTCTTGACTACACGGTTGTGCAGGGAGTGGTCCTGTGTTTTTAGTGCCTTGAGTTGTTTTCATTCTTCATTTTGGATTTCCAATTAAATCATTTATTTATCCACCCACTACCCATTCAGTCAACACATCTAGGAATAGTTAGTTTTTACCTCGGAGCTCCTGTTTTGACATGAACCCATGAAATATCAGGATCTCCTTGAGCAGTGTGAAGTCGGAGAGATTAACTCTCTGTGTAAGAACATTTTGATCAATGGGAGGTCTGAGTGAATTCTGGGTACTCTGGTGGACTGCTCTGGGGTGCGCTTATCTTTTCGCAGTGGCTCGCTGGTTCACACACCTTCTCCCAGCTTTCCTTCCTCCTCTGCTTTCTCCTCTCCCTCACTTCTGCTTCCATGTAATAGTGCACCTTAAGAAAAGCATCCCAGCCTTTGCCCCCCACTACCACTGCGTCGCTAACCCAGAGATGCAGCAACCAACTGACACTAGACAAATTTATATCATATTCTGAGAATTAAGGAAGGTTTAATCTAGGGAATGCATGATCAGTTGTACTTTTTAAAAAAGATGCCTGGAGAGTCGGGAGAGCAGGCCAAAGAGGAGCAAGTTGAGCAGTGGAAAGGCCAATGCATAGTTTAGTCAAGAGATGCGGGGTGGTCCCAATGGGAGCAGGACCTCTGGAGGTCATGAGCGTGCATGTCTGTGGTCAGGGTTAAGGCAGAGCTGCGCTGAGAAGGGTGCTGGTTTGAGGGCCGGTTGCTCTCAGTGGTGCCTCTCCTCTACATAGCAACTGGGAATTTATGTGTGGTTCAGTAGGAACCCAATTCAAATTTGCCATGGTCCCTTTTCATCTGTTGATCATAGCAAGGCTCTGCCATTGGGAACACTGCTGGGGACAACTGGAGAGCTTCATAGTGACCCCAGACTTACTCAAATTAGTGCCCCTGAAGAGGAAAATACCTAGGATCCCGCTCTTGCTTAGGGCACAGGAGTCTTTTGCCTTGACCTGTTTAATTCATTTGCTCTTAGAGTAGTATTTCATACATGGAAAGAATTACAGCTACCACTAATGAAGAGGCGTTTAGCTTAATGAGAACAGACTGGGTGATGGGTTCCGAAAGTCCCGAGTTTCAATTCCAACTCAACGAGTTCCTAGGTGTCTAGTCTTGGTCTTAGTCTCTTATTTCCAGTAAGGGGCTAATACCATCATCTTACCAGAGATCTCCTGAGAATCCAATTACGTTAGTGTGTAAAGAGCCTGATTCTTGCTCTTCTGCTCTTTTCCTGCACCCATAATTGATCAAACTGTCGAAAGGTGAAGTTCAATGGCAGCTGACTGAAGTGTTCTCAATCTTGGCCCTTGTTTAGCCGACTGCCTTCGAGGCTTAAGCCTGTGGATTCTAGAATTTATGCTGTTAAGTAACTGTGCAAAACATTCCCATGGAGTCATTCAGGAGTCTGGAATTGAGCCTGTCATTTTGAGAGACTTAGAGCAGCCCCCACCCATGCATACTATGATGGCATTTCTATGACATAGTTTGAGATAGTGTTGTTCAGACTATTGTATAGATGGAAGGTTCTAATACTTCAGGCAACTCTGTCTTCCCATCTTTCAGTCAGACTGTAGGACAGTCTCTTTTGGTGCTGTCTTCACTTACTCAAATACAAGTAACACCAGCTCCTGCAGAACAAGCATTGGTCTCTGAGGTGGCTTACGTGAACAACTGGGCCCATCTATCTCAGTTGGGGTTTCTGTTACTGTGAAGAGACACCATGGCCATGGCAACTCCTATAAAGGAAAACATTAAATTTGGGGTGGCTTACAGTTTCCGAGGTTTAGTCCATTATCATCATGGGACATGGCAGCATATAGGCGGGGATGCTGCTGGAGAGGGAGCTGAGGGTTCTACAAGTTGATCTGAGAGCAGCAGAAGGGGTCAGCCACACTGGGTGTGGCTTGCGCATACAGGAGACCTCAAAGCCCATTTTCACAGTGACACACTTCCTCCAACAAGGCCACACCCCCTAATAGTGCCACTCCCTATGGGCCAAGCATTCAAATACATGAGTCCATGGGGGCCATAAACATTCAAACCACCACAATTCTTTAGTTTATTGTAGAAGATCTAGAAGCATGTAGAAGAAAATTAAAATGACCTCTAGTCCCATAAATCATTAACTTTGAGAAATATTCTTCTAGGTTCCTCTCCGTCTGTCTACACATATACACACTCACAAACATACAACCAAATAGTTCAATATCCAAAGTGGGAGCTCTGATGTGCACATCTTGCTATGTAACTCCCTTCGCAGGTTACTAATGCATTGTGAGTGTGTCCTTTATCATTGAGTATTATTTGGCCATAAGACTTTCCATGATCGTAAACTTTCTGTTGTGTGACTGTTACGGTCTGTTAGCCGCTTCTTCATTGTCATTTGCTTAGTACAACAATAAAAAATCCTGTTTTTTAAAAACATTCAAATATCAGTCTAATAACCACTCTATAAAAACATCTTCATGAACAAGTCCGGAGATCTTATGAGGGAAGATTCTCAAAGCTGAAAATTTGGAAGCTCAGGCTGTATATGTATTTATGACTCCTGAGATAAACTCACTGATCTTCCTCAGGTATGTGTGTAGTAATTCTATTCCCACCAGCAGTAGCTAGAGTTGTCTTTTCAATTCTGGGAACCTCAATTAGTTTCTTCAGAATTCCTTCTTATCATAATTATCTTTCAAATATTTAATATGGAAAGATGGGACACCTATGTATTTACTACCAAGATTAGGTAGATAGTATTTTTCATTCTTGCTTTATCTCTTTCCCATCTTAAAGGAATAAAACATTATAAATCTAAAACTGCTATTTTCATACTATGTGCATTTTTGTAATTTTGCTGCACATATATGTATCATTAATATATATATGTATCATTAATATATATATGTGAGTTTCCTTGTGAGTTTTAAGTAAATGATACGTGGGATGTGTCTTTTTGATGCAAAGTGAACATTTACTTTAAATATTTACTGGCAGCATCGCTTGCGTACTTGGGCCATTACCTTACTCTCTGCACGATGCACTGCTGTACAGATACATTTCTGGTCCTAACTTATTCCATTTCCTCCGGTACTGGTGACACTGACTTCCCCTTTCTGTCACTACAGATAATGTTAAAAGGATTGGCCTGTCTACATTTCCTTGGGCACGGTGTGGGGTTTTCTCTACAGGAGGTTCTCACAGCACAAGTGCTGAGTTTGGGGATGCACATTTTCAGCTATGGTATCACATTGCCTTTTAGAGTGAATGGCTGCCATTGTATTCCAGCAAGTTCAGAGCTCCCATTTCCACATATTGCCAACAACTGAGATGATTATCATTATTAAAATGTGCCAGCTTGATGGGAGTGAAGTGGAATCCAATTATATATGAATTGAACTTTGTTTACTGATAGAATTGAGCAATTAATAGAAGTTAATTGGCTGTATGAATTTCTTCTAATGTGAATTAAGGATTCATATGCTTTGCTTATGCATTTCTAGAAGGTGGTCTATGTTTTTCTTATGATTTGTGAGAATTACATGTGTTCTAGACATGACGTGTAGGTGGTACTTTCTCTCCCCCACGCTTGTCTTTTCCACTCTGCCAATGGTGCTTTTTGTCATACAAGCTGTTTGTTTTAGTGGTTAATATTTATCTGCTTTTGCCATTATGAGTTTTGTTTATTGTGTCTCATTTAAAAATTCCTTCTTCACGCTGATATTAAAAAGAAGTCATTTGCATTTTTAAAAAAAAGTTTTTACAGTTTTGCTTCTCACGTTTGCCTCTTTTGTCTGGAATTAATTTTTGTGTTCAGTGTGAGGTAGGCTCTACTTTGACTCTCTCAAGCCCACCCTTTGCTTAGTCCTTTGACCAACATTTAGTGATGAGGTAATTGTTTCCTGCATTTCTGGGCATCTTATTTAGCTTATACAGGTCTGCATATCCATATAAAAATATGGTTTGGATATGTTTAGGATAAATTCTCTCTATGCCCCTGCAGATAGTCTTGGTGATGGAAACTTTGGTTATTGCTTGGCTTTTAGCATCTTCTTGTCACTCTGGTTTGATTGGGATTGAGCAGCCTTATTGGCTAATTTGGGGGAGGACTGTCATGTTTCAGCACTTAGCTTCTCCATCTCTGAATATGATTCAGTTCTTAGCTTAGAGCTTCTGTGCCATCCCTTAAAATATCTCCTCCTACTTCCCTCACAAATTTTAGTAGATTTGCTTTTAGGTGCCATATGGTTTTGCAGCTTCTACATGGCATTTGTTTGTTTGTTTATTTGTTTGAGACATGGTCTTACTATGTAGCTCTGGCTGTCCTAAAACTCACTATATAGACTAAGCTGTCTTAAGACTTATGGAAATTCACCTGCCTCTGCCTCCTGGATGCTAGGATTAAAGGTGTGCACCACCAACCTGGCAAGAATCTGCGTGGCATCTTTTAATAAGTGTATTTTCTGATTCTTTGTTGGAGATGTATTAGAACTTGTATTTTTGTACGTTGGTCTTCAGTATCCTTATAGAGCTTTCTTATTACTTGGAATGGCTTTTTAAAAAGTATGTATAAACATGTGTGTGAGAGTATGTGTGTGTGTATGAGAGAGCGGGGAGGGGGAGGGAGGAGGGATGGCAGAGGAGGACATCAAGTCCTGTCACTGAAGCTTGAGTTCTACCATCAAGTCAGAAACCCTCAGTAGTCCCCCTATCTCCACTTCCCACAATGCTGAAGTTATGGGGTGTAACCAACCATGTTTGACTTTTTACATAGGTTCTGGGGATTTGACGATCCCCATACTTGTGCAGCAAGTATCTTACCCATCGAGCTATCCGCCTAGCCGCTATTCCTTTTATAATCCATGTGCCTTTAATTTATTTTTCTTTATTTATTACATGGACTGGCATTTCAATTTCAAAAAATCTAGAGTTTTAGTGGATATCCCAGTCATGTGGTACTGAACTTGGAAAATATGTTTTGATTTCAAGTCGGGGCTCCTTCTGAGCAATACTTCACCTCTGACCACTGTGCCACTATTGTCCAGTAATTAAGCTCCATTTCGTGTGTGTACTCATACATTATATATTGATATAGATATATTTAAAACTGGTCTTCATATTTACCAGCATCTTACCTGGTCATGACATTTTTTGATGTCATTCCTTTCTTGCATTAAATATTTCCTTCTTGAGGAATATTTTATACACCTACCTGATCTGAACTGGAATGATAATCTCTTATTATTTTTTATTTATTTCAACACAAATTTTGAATAAAAGTTTAGCTGAGGGAAAAGGAAGAGGAAGGGTGAAGAATCATGACTGCTCTGGCTGCGGTGTGCAGTGGCGTAGGGAGGAAAAGCTTGACCACAGCTGCAGTCTGCCTCGCTGATAGCAGAGCTCACGCGGCGCTGTGGAGAAGATGTTGTGCACAGGATAAACAGGTAGCCAGCAACGAGGACCTGCCAATCCCAATGGAAAACTCCTATAAGGAGCCCCTTAGGAGGTGTGTCTTGTGTGAGAAACGTGTGAATTATAAGGATGTACAGCTTTTGTCCCAGTTCATCTCTCCATTTACCAGATGATTTACGGAAGGCACACAACAGGTCTTTGTGGGAAGAAACAGAAAGAAATAACGAAAGCCATCAAGAGAGCTCAGAAAATGGGGTTTATGCCAGTTACATACAAGGATCCGGCATATCTCAAAGACCCTAAAGTGTGTAACATCAGGTGCCGGTAATAAACTGTGTGAAGTTACTGCCAATAAACCTGGAAGTGAACATGTCAAAAAAAAAGTTTAGCTGAGAGTTTTTAATATGTTTTGAATATGTGTTATTTGTTTACATTCTGGCCTCTTGTTACAGTTGATCATTTAGACACTGTTTCTTATGGGTAATCTGTCTCCTGTCAGGATGCTTTTAAGATTTTTTCCTTCATTCTTTTGGATCTTTTCATAGTTTTCTTGGTTCCATATAGGTTGGATTTATTTCTATTCACCCCACTTAGAACTCACTACAATTATTGACTCCAATGATATGTATCTTTCTTTCATTATTATTGGAGAATCTGTCCTGTACTCTTCAAGTTCTATATCCCTCTCTTCTCTCCTGTCAGATATATTTTGAGTCATTTTCTGTTGTCTTTCATGCTTCATTACATTAACCAGGAATCCCTTTCTTTATCTCTTTGGGTATATGATGGGGAGTTTCCTTATTTCTCTTCCATCTTGAGTATAGAATCCTTTACGGGGCTATGAGTCCATCTGAAAACCAGATCACAGCTCTGAGTTCACTCCGATTCCCAAAGACTGTGACATCCAATATGTTAGGGAGGAAATGCAAGGAGTGAGGTCGGCTGGGACTCTCCATCTCTTGGTTACTTGGTGGCTGGTTAGGATGCCAATCCTGGGACCATGACAAATTCATTTCATTACATTGGTGGTCTCAATCAAGGGTGGTTTTATTCCCCTCAATGGATGTCTTTAAATGTCACAACTGAGGAGACGGTCCTGTCACCTAGCATCTAGCGACAAGAGTCAGAAATGCTGTTCGCCATCCTACAACACAGGAGGTCTATTTGAAAAGAATGATTCAGAGAATGAGGAGTTGGAGAAACCCTGCCGTATATGTCTCTCTCATCTGTAAAGTGGAAAGATTATAGAACAGATTGATATGTATGGCAATATTAGGCAAATTTCATATTCAAATTACTCTCCTATCTAACATAGACCACATCTACCCACATAATTCTGTCATCGTCTTCTCTGCTGTCTGTCTCTATGTATTTATGTATGGATGTATACATGGGAATAAAATGGAATGAGCTGAGATCATCTCTATCTTCACCCAAAAAGCAAAATTTTCTTAAGATATGAACATTGGAGACAATCTTCCCTGAGCTGAACAGACTACCTCCAGATCAGGTTCATCACTTCTTCCACAGCACCTTCCCAATAGAGCACAGATCCCTCTAAGTCCATGTTTTGCTTGTGTGCACTTGGCTCTATTCATTGTTGCCATTCATCTATTTGTGTCTTTATGTATATATTTAGTAAACATGCAAGGATACACAGTACATGCTGGAGCGGAGTATATACTATGGAGCACGCCAAGATGAATCTGGGTAACATGAAAGATATATGTATATGACAGTGTCGGGGACGGCATGATATAAAGTGCCAGAGGTACTTAGAGAAGTCACGTTTGCCATACGATCACAGAATGGGTCATAGAAGTGGATCTGAGTCGGACTCTCAAGCGTTGCTATGAAAGTCAGAGGAAAGGAGGGGAAACAATGATGTACAATGGGAAATCAGGGCGTATCTGGGGAATGGTGGCAGTTGTGCTTCAACAGAGCACTTGTAGGGGACATTGATCTGAGTACAATGGAGCAGTGATAAAAGCTTGGGTTCCATGATACCAATGTTTGAATTAATCTTAAGTTTATAATGATTTCATTGCTATGGATGATGGGCATGAGAATTCCATCCATCCATCCATTTCAAAACAAATTTGCCTAGCAATTCTTTTTCCATATACTACTCTAGGTAGTGGTGTGGAACACTGAGGAATTTTCTGGATCTTATTGCACTGAGGGTAGGAACAGGGTCAGAGTTGAGATAAGCGGTGAACTTTCATGAAACCCAGAAGAGGACGATAGACGGGGTCGGAGCCTAATCCCATCTGCTGTGCCAAGGCCTGACATTCTGACCACAGAGGTAATCGTGCAAACGGAAAAGGTAGGGAGACAGTGTGCATGGCCTGGAGAAAAAGGTAGTGTTAGGTAACGACGTGGAGTCATATACGCAAAGTGTTGTGCCCTCGCGGGGGGAGGTTGTGAAGCTGGCTGAAAACAGAACCCCAGACCTGTGAGGGGCTGGTATAGAGGGGAAGAGGGCGAGTTTGTTTTAAACCAGTTGATTCATGATGCTGTCAGGCCTCTCAGGTGGAGGAGCCCAATCTGAGCAGTTGTAAATGGTACCAGACTTCAAAAAGAACAGGGCTAGAGATAAAATGCTGGGCACTTTCAGATAGTAGCTGTAGTGGGAGGCATCAGGATGAATGAGATCACAGAGGGTATGTACATGATAAACAGGGAGGGCCATGGGACCCACGGGATCTGCACGTTTAGGAGGTGGAAGCAGAAGAGGTGGGGATGAAGGGGCAGTTAGAGAGGTGGGAGGAGAGCCTGAGTTTGGAAGTGCTCCCCCAAGGGGCAGAGGGGTAAGGGGAGATGGTACTGCCAAGTCCTGGTGTATAGGAGTGTGTGTGTTTGTTTTAATAGGTGTGTGCGTGTCTTAATAGGGGTGTGTGCATGTCTTAATAGCCCTCAGGGAGACTACTCTGGTGTTTTTTTTTTTTAAAGTTTCCTTCAGCTGTATTTAGTGTAAATACAGTGTTGAGTCCACTTGGCCGAACTGTTTATCACCCCTTAGTGCTTCAGCAGGGAGGGTGAGAAGGCAAAAGGGCTTTCTTCCTTCTTGTCTTGTGGGACACAGAGTGCTAAGGTTTGGCTCAGTAAGAAGGCTACTTGATGTAGTTTGTAAGAGGCTCCTGGAGCACTGGGGTCACAATAGCGGTGTAGAAACTGCGAGTGTTCGTTTGTTCTGAAAGTTATGCCACCAAGGGGAAGACTTGGAGAGCGTCCGGAACTGGCTTTATCTGGGCCAGCCCATTTTCCTCAGAATGGCTGGTTGATCGGCCCTTTGAAGCCGTGTAGCCATGTAAAGCTAGTTTGCAGGGAAAGGGATGGACACTTCATCTTTCTTCTTTCGCCTACAAATGGGGAAGGCTCGGCGTCTACTGCTTGGTCCTCACTGACTCCTGGGTACTTGCAAGTTCTTCCTTCCCTACCCCTTGACAGGTTATTCTCATCTAGCTACAGGTTTCACGCCATACTTGTATCTCCAGCTTATCTTTTGTAAGAAGGCTGTCTCAGATCTTCAGACTTGGCCTCAAGTGTCTTTACCTGCTGAGCCAGCTCACCAGTCCAGGCACCATTTCTTAATGCTGTTGCAGTGAAGTTTCAGCTTCAGATTTGGAGGGGACAGAGACAGTCAGGTATAGTGGTGTGGTGAGGACTCTAGCATGTGGTAGGATTGGGTGCCAATTCTAACTGTGCTGTGTGACTTTAGAGGCTTGATTTCACTGATCCTGATTAGTCTCATGTAAGATATATGCTAGCTTGTGGGCTCCTTGTGTAGATCAGGCAAAGTGATGTGTATACAGAGCTTCTGTCTCCCCCAAACATTAGCTATTAATACTTACTGCTTTAACATGGTAAAAAATTACCTAATTCTCTTCTTGAGAGGAATTTCCTTTGAAAAAAATTAAAGGAAAGAACATAAAAGCCCAGTTATGGTATCTCATGTTTGTAATTCCAGCGCTGAAGGGGCTGAGACAGGGGATTTACTGTGAGTTTCAGGCTAGCCTGGACCATGGAGTGAGATTCTGTCTCTAAGACTAAACCATAAAAAAGATGCTTAAGTTGAAGAAAGTTGTAACCGAACACTTTGTATCACCTGGCTTGCTCCCTGGACAAATGAAGGATCTTGAAAACTTTACTGTGTGAATGTAATTCCCCATATGGGAGCATAGAATTACCTTTTAACCTTGTCTGTAATGCCTGGTGTGTGTCCCTGCAAATATAACACTAGTTTCACCTGCAGTGGCATGACCCTGAGTTTGCTAAGTGTCTTTATAAGTATAACAATCTTGACATCATTCTGTGAGCTGAATCTTTTATCCCCATCACTGGTACTGTCTTCATCTTGTGTGTGTAAATGTGCATGTTCATGTAGGTCTGTGTGTGTGTGTCTGTGTGTGTGATTGTATATGCAGATGTGTATGTTTGAAGGATTGTTTCTTTTCTTTTAACACAAAAAAACTATAAAGTTTCAAAGCAGGTGGGGTGTGGGTTAACACCATTCTAAATGGCAGGCCTGCTGTTCGTGGGGAGGTAGAGTGGACTGAAAGTTTAAAAATAACCTGAACATTAGAGACTCCTGTGAATTCTACAGCCCAGAGCACTGTGAGTCTGTGGGTGTTTTACCTGCTGGAGTGCAGGCAGGAAAACAAGTTGAGAGGCAGGAGGATTTAAATTTGCCGAATCCTTTCATGGCATGCGTTGGCAGTAGAAGTAAGTGTTCATGAAGAAGTTGAAGCCACTCTTAAGGTTCAGGATCGCTAGTCCTTGGAGGTGGGGCTAGTGTTATCTCTCGATTCTCTGAATGCACAGTTCTGGGTCACACTAGGGTCTACCGTGCAGCAGACCCTGGCTTTCTGCTACTGAGCTCAGTCCCCTTTCCCTCCCTGACGTCATTCCTTCACTGACCCCATCCGGAATTTGGCCAGTAGCTTTTCCAGGACTATGGGATCGGCCCACAGAAAATTCAGAGGCTGGTGCATTTCAGATGAATTTGGTCATCTGTTGATAGACAAATCAGTACGTACAAAACCATACTCAGCAGGGGTCGGTGTGAGCAACAGCCTGCCTTTGGGTGCTTGAAGAGTTTTGAGGAGTTGGAACAGGTTTGGAACCAGGACTCAGGTTGTCAGGACAAGTACGGCTCTGAAAGACTGCAGTGCAACAAGTGTAAACGAAACTGAAGATGTGCTGGAGTGCACACGAGGGCTGGCTGCCACACTTGGTTTCTCAGGGAGTCCTGGGATTGAGGGGCCTTTGCGCATGCGTGTTCATAAACAGACCTGGGGCTGAGCGGTCGCCACCTAGCGGTGTCACAGGCTGCATTGACTTGGTTCTGAGGACTGTCAGCCCCACCTAGAGAGGCTGGATGTGTTTCTACCTTTGGAATTATAGACCCAGAATGAGATAAAGTGACTCGCTCCAATCTCTGTTGACATCAGTTAGAGACCTTGCAGGGTTAAGACAATGGGCTTTAGAGTTAAGTCAACCTGGGGTTGGCTTTCTATGTCACTAACCATCTGTCTGACTTTAGGGAAAATTATTTGCTCTTTTTTAGGTCTAGCTTTTCTTACCTATAAAATGGTGATTATAATAGTACCTACCCCATAGGATTATTCTGAGAAATAAGGAAAGAAAAAGCAGTGCCTTCAACTTAATAGCTTTTAATATTTATTATAATTGTTATGAACCTTTATGTTGTAATTATTCATTACTTTCAAATTGCATGTATGTTAGTGGATGTTAATTATATAATTGATGTTTCTTTATGATGTTTCCTTTCTGTTTTATCTTTGTGTGTGTTCCACAACACATATGTGGGGGTCAGAGGACAACCCGCAAGAATCAGTTCTCTCTTTTGGCCATGAGGGTCTCAGCAATCAAACTCAGATCATTCGGCTTGGTGATGCTGAACCCCCTCTCGAGCCCCCAGTTTTTCTATAACCGCAGTCTTACTACAGAGTTATGATTGGCCTTGGACTAGCATCATTACTTCCTTAGCCTCCTAAGTGCCGAGATTATACTTTTGTGACATCACACCCAGGTTTAATTATGACATTTCACATACTAATTTTTGCTTCTTTGACGTGTGCCCATGTTTTCTGTTTTTTTTTAACAGCCCTGAAATTTGCCATATGAAGTTGTGATTTATTGGGGAATAAAGGGAAATAGCATACGGGGGAGTTTGGGATTATTGTATTAATCATTGACTATACATGGCAAATTATTTAGAATAATGTGCCTGAGAATAGAGCAGTTCTGTTAAACAAACAAACCTAGTCTTTTAGAGAGAGAGTGTGGTATTGTGAGTATGTCTATGTCCACGGAACCGGATTGCTAAGGGTCTTGGGATGGAATATTTCAGAAATTCTTGTTTGATTGGTAATTAGTTTTCCACATTTCCCAATTTAATTAATCAATTAGCTAATTTTCTGAGCCTTTGGCATGGAGTCAAGGGTCTCCCACATGCTAGGCAAGTGCTCTCCCACTCAGCCACACTCCCAGGCCTGTTTCCTTATTCTCCTGAGTGTCTGAAGGAAGCTTGCCATGCTTTTTCATTTGCGAGGGCTGAATTAAGCCTGCCTGAAAGCTCCTGATAGCTGAAAAGAATCACTTGCATGTCTGTACACCTGAGTGGCAGATCAATCAGAGCTGACTCTAGGTGGGATACATATCTAGGGTAGGATTTTTCTGTTTGTTTGATTTTTGCATCCAGGGGCAGTGATGCCT
Organism: Alexandromys fortis; assembly: GCF_014885135.2. Classification (NCBI taxonomy): domain Eukaryota; kingdom Metazoa; phylum Chordata; class Mammalia; order Rodentia; family Cricetidae; genus Alexandromys; species Alexandromys fortis. The sequence goes on from NW_026067905.1 coordinate 14,280,260, forward strand.
CTTGTCGTGTGATTCCTTTTTCAGGAAAGAGACACGATGATGATGTTTGTCTTTTTTTTTTTTTTTTTTTTGGTAGAGATAAAAAATAGAACCAATTAAGACAGTCTTCTTTTTTTCCCATTTTTGAGCCTAACTTTTATTCTGTTTTTCATTTTCTGAAAATACTCTTTATGTGAGGATCTCTAGGTCTTCTTTAACAACCCATTCCCCAAATATTAAGTTCAGCCCTGCTCTGGGCCATGAGTTCTCTAACTTTATGACAAATTAAATAAAAAAAAGATGAAGCTACCATGGTGCTGAGATCCCGAGTCAGAACTATCTGACCTCTTTCAGGAGAGATAAGCACCTCTTCTTAATATAAAAGAGGAGGTGAGCTCTATACTAGAAGTAGTAAGAAGGGCAGCGCTTGAGACGGGCCAGATGCCTATGGCTAAGTCACCAGGCATCCATCTTCTTTTTTGGTTTTTCAAAAGGAGTTGGAAAAAGTCCATTTATTCATTTGACTAGCTATTTGGTAAAGGCTTGCTACGAAGCTAATACAATGTAGATACCCTAAGTAAAATTACAAAGGAGAAGACAACGTTCTGTGAATGTGCGGGAAACAAGGGGAGCATGGAGTTGGAGGGTCCATGAGAGACACATGGAAATTAGCTGATAATGAGCTGAGGGGCATTCCAGATCAGCCTCCAACAGGTGCTGGAGGAGCAGAGGCATCGGTGGGAGCCACGTTTGCTGGAACCGTCACTGCGGTGGAACACAATGCACTAGGCACTGGTGTGGAAGAAGACATTCAGGTTTTCTGGAATTGGTGGGCTACAGTGTTTGGTCACTGTATAGGCAATGGGGAGTCATTAAAGTTAAATGATTGACAGGGACAATGACATCCCAGAGAGAAAAACTGTAATTTGAGGAAGACAACCATGGCTTGAATTCACATTGAGCTGGGGATGATCAGTAGATTTGCATCATTTCATTGGAAGTTGGAGGTGGAAGAGGAGAGCTGGAGGCAGAGATGAGCGTACAAGGCGAGGGTCGGAGCTCAAAGGGAATGACACAGGGGAGGGAAGAAGAAGACTCACGGAGCGTTCCGCACAGGAAAGTGAGAACAATGAAAAGAGTCAGAGATGGGAAGAGTGAGACACTGGGAGATCTGGTAACTGGGGTGTGAAAAGGCGGGGTGGTTCTCGGGGAATAGGAGGAAGCCTCTTGTGCCAAATGATACTGACCAGTGAGGGGAAAAGAGGCTTACATTCGGACTGTCCTCGGTCATTGGAGAAACGTAGTGCAGTTTTGGGAGCGGGGCAGAGGCATAGCCGGCGAACATCCTCCCTAGGTGTATGGGCACTTCAAGACTAGCCTTGAGTCCGTATCACATGGGGGTGCCTTATTCACGCTGATTATTTTATACCAAGTGGGTGTAACCAGCTGCTCAGTGTAGGAGAGAGTGGGAGAGAGAGGGCGTGGTGATGGACAGGTGGTGGTTTAATCTGCTGTTGATTCCCACCAAGAGGGCGCTGAGAGAGGCAGGATTGGTGAGTACTGGAAACTGGCTCTTCTCTCTGGGCCTCGGGATCCTCCCAAGGCCGTGCTTCAGCTGTGAGCAGCTTTCTCTGCTTTGGGAGCCTAAGAATCCTGCAGGCAGGGAAGCTAGAGAAGAGTGGCAGGGGCAGCGTCCCCTCTGAACCCTTCCTTCCTTGTCTGAGGCCTGACACACAGACAGTGCGCAGCGTATATTTGCTGAATGGATGAATCAATCCAAGCCCAAGCAGGCTGAGCGAGCTTTGCGGAATGTTGGCTGCGTTATGTTTCCTGAGTCAAGCGACCACGTGGGGGTGGGTGGATGGGCTGCTTCCGGTAGTTGTTCCTACTCCTGGCTCACCCTCATTTGTAGGGGTTGGAACTCTGCTGAGTTTCCTGCTTAACTTGGCCTTGGCAGAGAAGTACAAGTGGACCCTTAGGTCGGGAGGTGGGCAGTGATGGCAAAGAGGTAATTTCTTTCCCAAGTCTCTGAATCTCCCCCTCGGACTTTCTCAGTGAGAGTCAATATCTAGTAGGTTTTTACTTTTTTCTTTCGTCTTGTTCAGACTGAAAAGTGATCTCATTTGATGGCGAAGAATGAATTGAAAAAGTGAGGACACACCTCTGTGACTCCAGACACAGGACGTGCAAATAGAAATGCAGACTGTTTAGCCAAACCCATGCATCCTGTGTGGGGTCTCCATCATTCTGAGCGCCCATGCTACGGGCTGTCCTTGCAGGCCGATAGTGCTGGGATCTTGTCGATTTCCTTTTTCTGGTTGGCTTCAGCTGGAAGGCCTGTCTCCTTCTCAGCTCTTCCCTAGGGCTCTCTTACTCCATGTCCTGCTTTTAGGAGAGAGCCTTTTGGGAATTAGTCTCCTCTGTTTCTCCTTTAAACTCTATGTTCTTAGAGGTTCTGACTATGTCTAATTTATCTTTGAGCCCCGGACGTCCAAGAAAAATGCCCAGCACATGAAAAGAGCTTCATGAATATTTCGTAAGTGGGTTTATGCATTCATGAATTTGTAAACAAAACACCAAGCTCTCTCAGGTACCGCAGCCTTTGGATTCCTGAGACTGGTCTCTAGTGATGCCCATTCCTTTTCTTTCCTCTTCCTGCTGACCATTGAGCCAAGGGCCATGTACATGCTACGCAAGTGCTCTGCCACTGAGCCGCATCCCTGGTCTTGTCTTTTTGACATATGTCACACTATGTATTCCAAATTGACCTCAAAGTGAAAACTCTCCTGCCTCAGCTTTCCCGAGTGCTGGTATGTGTATACCATCATGCTTAACTTCATTTCTTGTTTTGACCATATCTGAGGCACTTGTATGTCTCTGCTCCTCCATCTACCCACAATTCCCAAGTCAAAGCCATCCAATGGCTGTATTTTGTCTTTTCTGAAACAGAGAGTTACAAGACGCTTGCTGTGTGTGGCCACGGCCACAGCGCCATGGATGAAATACGGGGGAAGCACTTACCCAGCACTTACTGTGTGCCAGGTGCTGCTCCAAGAACTGTATTCATATCAACCAGCAATCTTTCATAACAGTCCAGCGGTGTAGTGGGGGATATATTCTTACTCAATCCCCTGGAAGACTCTCAAAGTTAAGGTCATGTCTTACTTCTGCAAGACTAAGATCATGTCTACAACCTGACCCTTAAGCAAGGGAGATGTTATTTGACATACACCACCTTCATAGTGGTCGCTACCATAAGGAATCTGAGGCTTAAATCAGGAGGTCTGACTGCCATTTCCTAGTTCTGAGCCACTGGAAAAGTTCTTTATGCTCTGGGCCTCAGAGGACAAAAAGAATATGTCTCACATCCCTGCCGCAAAGAAGCGATGAGATACCCTTAGCACGGTTGTTACCGAAGAGATGTTGAGTTGCCATCAAAGGCTGGGTTCAAACATTCCTGTGGGCAACTTTTCAGCTGGTTGATGGATTGATAGGTCTTGGTGTTCTGAGGTTTCTCAAGCTGAGGTTTGGGAGGTGCTGCTTCCGGGCTGGACATTATTACATAAGGATGCGACAGTACATTTTTCACCCGAGCAAGGCTGTGTGGTGCTGGGAATGCCAGCAGCCTCCTGAGATGTCTGCATTGCCATCCTGCTCTCTGCTATGCATTTGCACATGGTTTCCTGCCAACGTTTTCCTAAGAACCCACTCCCAAATCCCTTCTGCATTATGTTCCTTGGAGCACTGTTTTGCATAAGACTCTATTTCTTGGAAAAGCTCAATAAGGGGGAAATGGAACAAAGGGGGCTCTGATAGTTTAAGCACAAGCTATCTGAGCATAATTGGCAAGGCAGAGGAAAGCTCAGGGATGGAAGGCAGGGTACATGCCTTTAGCCCAGGTTTTCAGCTTCATTGGTGATGGGCTAAGATCTTATATGGAGACGGCCCAAAGCCTGAGAAGTCTGGAAAAGTCTTTATGAATGAGTGGAGTAGATTCTCTACTCTTGCCTTAGCACGAACTCCCATGTCCCGCCTGGCTTGGGGACACTGTGGTGGTCTTGCTTCCTTCCTTTTACAATGAGACTGACACAACTCCCTATTAATCGTCCTCTATCTTCCCTGACCCTTGAATTGTTCACAGAAGTATCAGGAATAAAGGATAAAGGTTTTGAAATTTAATAATCTTCATATGATTAATAATCTGGAGGAACTTTTTCACCTGCTCCCTCTGCTTCTGTTGAATTCTGAGTCTGCAGATCACAGCTTGCAGGGAAACATGTAGAACATTTGGCTGTTTCATCTTTAATCTCCCTCCTCCACCGTCTGTCTGTCCATCCGTCCGTCCATTTCTCTCTCTCTCTCTCTCTCTCTCTCTCTCTCTCTCTCTCTCTCTCTCTCTCTCTCTCTCTCTCTCTCTCTCTCTCTCTCTCTCTCTCTCTCTCTCTCTCTCTCTCTCTCTCTCTCTGTGTGTGTGTGTGTGTGTGTGTTGGTAACCTTTTGCCCAATGTGTGGGCCAGAACTTCTTGAGAACTATGAGATGAACTGCTTTGCTTTGTGAAATCAGGGGTTTGGATCTCAATAAAGTCTCACAGGGGACTGACAGGGCTGGTGGCCTGAGGTCAATTGTTAAGGATATTAGGACTCTTAAGCTAGTGCCTGGGGCTGCTGGACTGCTAAGTACTTGTGTTCAGAGTGTTGTCTCAGAAGTGACCAGTAGATGGTGCTCTGACAACAGGGGAAAAAAGGCTTTTGTCTCTGAGGCTGAGAAAGGGGTTTTCAATGGTTTTAAAACTGGTTTCCAGAGTTCTGATTAACTGCCGATTTTCCACACTTCCATTTATGGGTCTTCAAGAGAACAGTAGAACCGGGGAGAAACATACTTAGCAGATTTCCTCACAAGGGTCATGATGGCAATGATCAGATCACTCTTGGTGGTTCCCTTTTGCATGGTGCCCAGAGCATTTAGACATGGACTGGATTCATCTTCAGGATAGGAGGCAGAACATTTCCATAGGTTTAGCATCACTGTTTCTTCTCTTGATGGTGCACAGTTTGCAATTCTGCAGCATGGTTATTACACATTGAAAATCAGTCTATCAGACGTTTACTCTCTGCTTCTTATAGGCCCTGAACCAATACGTTCATGTTTCTGAAGCTCTGCTATTTTGTGGGTTAAATCAGCACCCTAATGTATGTTCTCCTAGGCTGACCTGAGAGGTTTGCGGTGATGACCATCTGTAGGGCTTAAGTAAATTGATAATTATATTAATCACTTATGTGATTTGATCTTTAAAACTGTTTCCACCCGGCCAGTTTCAAAGTAGAGGAATATAGACCATGAAACCAGTACAGAGACCTGTAGATCTCAAAGCTCTCAAAAGCGACATCCAGGTTGGGGATGAATAGGGAGGAATGTGTCTTCCTCCAGCTTTGCTGTTCTTAAACCATGCTATGATGCTGTAGATGCCGTGATATTTTCCCTAGTCCTCTTGGACTGCTTCTCCAAGGATTCCCACGAACTCCCCTACAGAGTCATTTCTAGTCCCATGGGAACTCTCCCAGGCATTTATGAAACCTGCCCCTTAGGAGTGCAGGGAAGCTGGGTCCAACCCCACTAAGGTCCCGTAACCATCATGTATATTGTCTTGTATATTCTGGGCCTCTAAAGAATTGCAGCAGTCACGCGGAACTCAGGGTATGGTAGAAAAAGGAAAGAGAATCAGCACTAGGTCTCTGATGGGTGGGTAAAGAGATGAGTCGGGGTCCTTAATCATCCTCAGAAGCACTGTTGTAGGTCAAAGGCTAATATGCCACTTAACAGATAGATACGAAGGAAGGCATGGTCAGGAAGGAAGGGAAGGTGTGATGTCTCCACACGAAAGTGAGCGTTTAGAGCAGAGGCAGCAAAGCTACACAATCTCATTTAAGTTCCGAAAGATGCATCATTTATGTCATCATCCATATGGCTCATTATTGAATCCCCAATGTCTAAAATAGTGTCTGTTGTGGGGACTGCATGTGAAAATATTTGTTAAATGAGTGATTAGTTGGGCGTCTGTGCTACGGATTATGGGTCTCCTGGGAAGCGGCTGCTTTAGTCCCATGAAGTTTACAGAGTCCTGAGAGAGATGCTTGTGACTACTGTCCAGTCTTCATGGTCAACCCCCGCTTCACTCCTGCCTCCTCTAAAGCTGGTCAGTACAGTGAGATCACAGTAACAGGCAGAGATGACACACCTCTAACAGTAATGTGGCTTGAAATGGGCTCCCCTGAATCCCAGTGTCAACATGCTGTTCCAAAGGGTAGTGGTAAGTCATAAGGATCGTCATAAGAAGTGATTGTGTTGAGACCACTTCTTTGGATTTCTTGTATACAGATCCCATCTCATCACACACACACACACACACACACACACACACACACTTATAACACAGCACTCTCATACAATAGGCATGTGTCAGTGCTCACGTGGGCTTGCCCACACAGACACAGGAGTAGGGGGATACACGTGCCTCACACTCAGACGTCACCTCCCCTCTCGCCAATGAATTTCACACAGGGATACTGTCTTTCAGTCCTGTGACACCACACTCACCCATGACTCCCAACACCTGGGCCTTGGTCAGCCTTTGCTCCGTCCTCAGCCCATGGCTGCCCTCATCTCTCATCCATTGCTCACGCAGGGAGAACATGGATACAACTATGTGTCAAAGCCAAAGGTGGGGATAAACCTAGCAAACTGTGCTCCAGCTAGTGAGGACAATGGGAGGGGACAGGGATAAACTGCCCATGGGGTCTCGTGTGGATAAGGACAAGGTTGCTAGACACAGAGCTTCTTTTTCCAGGGTTGGAAGCTTGCTTTTCCTACCTCTGCAGCTCAGACACTCGTTTTGTTTTGTTTTGTTTTGTTTTGTTTTGTTTTCCCCTCTGAATGGAGTAGATCAGAGAGAGTCAGTGGATCTTATTGGAAAGTAAAAGGTGGTGGTGGGTTGGAAGACCCTTCTGTTAAGAGTTTGAGAATTTTGAGGGAAGTTTTGTTCAGGCTCACCGTCTAGGGACTGGAATATCTGGGCCACCTGCCACGAAGTAAGGCACAGGGTTCTGCCAGAGTCCGGCCTTCTAGGTGGCCTTTTAAGGTCAGACAGGACAGAAGATCCCAGAGAAGCAGATGCCACAGGGGTCTGAGCCCACAGAATGTTAAGTGCTGGTTTAAGAAGAGAGTGTCGTCTTTGCCCTGGGGAATCCCTGCTGGTGGTAGGGAGCCTTAGAGAGACTATAAGATCCTGGCGAGGGGTATACAAGGTTCCTTCTCTCCACTAGAGCGGCAGCGAGCAGAACACTATGCAGGGCATTGAAAGAGGCACAGCACGCGGTACCCTTCTGTGCCAGTACCAAGGAGAATGTTCCAGGACAGGTCCTTGATCTGTTGCAGAGATTCCGCAGGCACCACCAGCTGCAGCCCTCATCTCTTCTGCATCATTCGAGGGAAAGGCAGCTCATCCTTGGACCCTTGCCTAGGTAGCCTCTGGTCAAATGAATCTGTAAGCCAAACCAGCCTCACCACGCTGGACTCTCAGAGCCCCTCCCCCGCGTCCCTGCATCCCTCTCCGATTCTTGGCCACCTTGCTGCGCTGCTGCGCTGTTGTGCCGCGCTCCACACCGGCCTTTAAGCATCATCTCAGCTCCCTCTAGCCAGGCGGGCCGGGAGGAGGAGGGTGAGTTGGTCTTTGGTGAGGAAGTTCGGTTCATGGATAAGTCCCACGTCCTGCCAGCGCTAGCTAGGCTGACTGCAACCTGTTCCTCGCTGTGAGAGCTTGCCCGCCCGCTCGCCCGCCTGCTCGCTCGCTTGCTCGCGCTCCCGCCCTCTCCCAGGCGCAGCCGCGGATCGCTGTTGCATGCTGATCCTGGGAGGCGGCGGCGGTGAGCGCTCTGGGCGGATGCTGGCACTTGGGCTTCGCTGCTCTCTGGTTGCTGCTCAACTTCTACCCCAAACGCAGGAGCTGTGAAGTCATTTGCCCCTCTCCGGCTGGATCGACTTCTTATCTTCATTTCTCCGGCGTTGCGGTTTACGCAGGAACCTCAGTACCGCTCTTCCCCCTCCCTCCATCCCCCCTCTCTCCAACCTTTGGATGCGTCTCTGCTGGCAGATTTAAAGAGCCAAGTCTTTGACTGTGGAATTTCTTAGATGGACTCGCAGGGGCTGGCGTTCTAAAGCATGCCAACATAGCTGGCCCTCGGCTTTTTTCTTTTCGTTTTTCTTTCAAAGTTCTTTTGTTTTCATTTCCTTTTTCCTCTCTACCCCTCACCCCAGCCAATAAATCAGCAAACTGTTACCTAGCAGGGCCGGTGCCTGCCTTTCTCTGAACCAGGGGGTACGTGTGCCAGAAGAGGAGCTATGTTTGAGGAGCAGCCTACTCCACCCCTCTCCGGTCCCTGAACACCACCCCACGCTGGCATTTTGGGGAAAATATTGCCTCAAGAAGCTGAGCACCCCAAGCCCTACCCCCTTCTTCTTCTTCTTCTTCTTTTTTTTTTTCTTCTTCTTGTGGAATGGAGCTTCGCAGAGGTTGCCTTTAGATTCAACAGTTCAGAACAGGGCTGAAGAGCTTGCAGGGGTCCCCAGAGGCGGTGGTCCCTGCGCCTGTGTGGATAAGGCTCTGAGTCTGGCTGTGTCTTTTCTGCCTCTTGTTGTGTGCGGGTGTTCGGCGATCACCTTTGTGTGTCTTCTGTCTGTTTAAACTTCAGGATGGCTCGCTTCGGGGAGGCGGTGGTCGTTGGCAGGCCGGGCTCAGGCGATGGAGACTCGGACCAGAGCAGGAACCGGCAAGGAACCCCTGTACCGGCCTCGGGGCCGGCAGCCGCCTACAAGCAGTCGAAAGCGCAGAGGGCGCGGACTATGGCTTTGTACAACCCCATTCCTGTCCGGCAGAACTGTTTCACGGTCAACAGATCCCTGTTCATCTTCGGAGAAGATAACATTGTCAGGAAATACGCCAAGAAGCTCATCGATTGGCCATATCCTTTCTTGCCCACCATGGCTTCCCTCTCCCCCTTTGCATTCCATCGGGTGAGGGGGGGGAACACCTAGCATGGAATTTATTCCCCACCCCTTCCTGGTGCCCAAATTTGCCCCTTTGCTGAAGTGCACACTACCTCGTTGCATTCAAGGGGCAAGCCTGGTACCCTGGAGACCTGTTTGGGCACTAGTGTTTTTCAAGGTAAGACTTTTGGTTTTTGGCTTATTCTCCGTGTGGAAATCTCTAGCATACCTCGGTGCTTGGTGTTGAGGTATCTGCCCCTTTCTGGGTTTGGCTTTGTCTGTTTCTCGGCCACCCCCAAAGCCCCAATCATTCCAGAAGCTGCACTCCATGTGGATTGACTTACCTCTAACCTCAGGGTTTTCTTTCCTAACCATTCCCCTCTTTTCCTCCACTTCTGAGGGTCAGTCCCTCAGCCCCCATTCCTACCTGCTGGGAAGACACTGACACTATCTGCCCAGCAGAGAAGTTGAGGCTCTGGGAGGGGATTTATCAGCCCAGAAGCTTCAAAGAGCCCGAGTCGAACCCATGGATAGGAGTAGACAAATGCATACTTACAAAACAGGTCTTGGACTGGGGACTCAGCTAACTCTGGAGACTAAGTTTAAGTTCAACTGAAAGTGAGTGGCTGTCAGGAGAGGGGATCCTGTCATCACAGCCCATCAGAGCTCAAAGTTGGCGTTCTCTTCTCAGGCAAGGAGGTGTGCTCACCTTTCCTCAACTCTGGGCTGCTACTCTTGCTTCTTACTGTTTGACACACCCGGTTGCTCTGCCAGTACCCTGAACCAGGCAGATCTACTGGGCCTGACTTCATCAGCTGAGGGTCAGGGGTGTGCAAGCTAACTACCCCTAAAGCCAAGGGTACTGCTCTTCATAAAGAGCAGGTGGGTCATCTCCAGTGGTGGTGGATTCTGGGGGACAGGCCATGGAAGGGGCTGCTTTGCAGGCTTCACCAAGTGCACTAAATGCAGGCTGCTGATTAGGCACCTCACTGCCTGCTCTGCACTAGGAACTTGCATGCCTGACAAGGCCATTAGGAATTGAGGGTGGTAGGGTATTTCAGGGGATTCTAGGAGGCAAGCCAGTGATTAGTGAGTGGTTGAATGTTGGCTTGGGGACAGGGACTTTGGTGCATGTGGAGGTACAATTCTTGGGAAGAATGCACCTGCAAAAGAGGCTCCTCCTCTTTCCCCCCATGCTCCCTCCTTCCCAACACTCCTTTCAGGTGTGCAGCAGTAAAAGAGCTGAAGGAAGCTGGGGGGGGGGTCTCAAGTATTAGCCTGTAAGGCAGCTTGCTTCCTTCCTGCAGGGTCTGGATGGATCTCTGAACACCCCCCCCCCCACGACCACAGTTTTTGGCCTTTTTTTTTTTTTTCCTCCCAGTTTCCTGCTTCAGCAGCTTCGGGATTGGCTGGCGCATGGTGCTTCTAGGCAGCACCTCATTAGAAATGAAGAAGCATCGCTAAGCAGTGATGCTTCCTGCTGTTCACATCCTCCCCCAGTCACCCCCCCCTCCCCGGCTGGGTTTCTCCCTTTCTCCTCCTGGTTCTCCAGTTCTCACCTCCCCCCTTCCACCCCCACAGAGTGATCTGGGCCATAGAGTGCTTGGGTTGAACTATCTAGATGGGGGCTTGGGGCGGGGGAGGGGCCTGGTCCCTGCAGTCATGCCTGGCAGTGAGCTGCACAAAGCGGACAGATCGCATTGTGTTGCATGCTGCGGCTGCAAATACTGCAAATAACTCCTCGGAGCAGTACCCCTCTGCTCTCCCAGTGAAAAGTCCCCTCCCTTGCCCGCCTTCTACAGTTCTTTCAGATTTCCCACCCACCCGGTCCCGCTTTGCTGTGACCCTCTTAGGACATCCCCCCCCTCCCTCGTCGATCCCCCCTGCAATAGATGAAGCAGCTTCTCTGACCCTCACACGTCAAAGTGTGGCGGCTGCAGCCATCCTTGGCACCTCGGACAGCGCCACGAAAACTCCAGGGCTCCCTATCACTGGGTGCTGCACATTGGGGACTTCCGGCTGGGTTCAGGCTCCCAGGCTGGGATATGAATCACGTTCCCTACACCATGCCTTTGCTTCTTTGCCATGTTTTTTCTTCTGCTGCAAAGACAGGTTTTTCACCAGCCGCTGTAAGAGCAAGATGTCACTGAGTTTTATGCCTCCCCTTTCTTTCTTGTTGGTCAAAATGAACTAATGAGAGTCAAAAGACAGACTCTGGAGGGAAGGAATTCCACTGTCATGCTCTGTGCCTTGGCCATAAGTCCTGTCCCAGACATCTTTGCTATCCCCATACTTAGACATTTTGCAGTGGTTCTACAGCCTGTAAGTTGTAACCTGTTCAGAGAACATCTGCTAAGATGTTGGGGGATCCTGGTTGGATTTTTCCCCTTCTGGTTGTACAGTGTAACTGACTAATGTATTCCCTCCGGTGATGACCACGTGGAAACATTGCGCCTCGTGGGCTCTGCATTTTCTGCCAAGCTGCATCTAGGCTAGTCTCACCTTCCCTCCAGTTCTCAACATGCAGTTTCCTCAAATATCTGCTTCATCTTGTTGAGAATCACTGTGAGGAGCAGTTACTCTTAAAGCTCTCTGATTAGGCTGTCTGGGTTCAAATCCCAGCTCCTCCAGAAGCTCCATGACCTTGAAAAGTTACTTCGTTCCTCTACGTCTCAATTTCCTTACCCGTAAAGTCAGGGTGATGATAAAGAGCTACTGGGAGAATTGAAGGAGTTAAATGTGTCTAGGGCCTGGAACATTGCCTAATTACCTAATAAGCATCCATTTTTATTAATGGAATCCTTTGGGAATTTCTGCACACCTGCAAGGTGGGACTCTTAGTTCAAGGTGAAGTCATTTGGATTCTTGCATCTCGTTGAGATAGAGGAGCCTCATTTGAATCACTTGAGAGCTTGTTCAAAACCCAGACTCCTGGGTCCTGCTTCACAGCTGCTCAATCAGGTCCCCAGGTGATTAGCGTGTGTCAGCAATCGACTGTTCTTGGTTGTGGTGGCGGCTGATTTAAGAAGGACTTTGTTCTTTGTAAGGGCCATATTTTTTACTACAGGAAAACTGTTCAGAAATGCTGTCAAAACCGGGTTTGGTACTGATATACAGTCACACACATGTGACTTTTGATTGCTGTGTACTACACTTTGTGGGTTTTTTTTTTTTTTTTACCTTTTTTCTTTCTTTTTTTGGTGACAGAAAGTCACTGAGGAACTAGGATGTTTAGGTGCTTTTCTCTCATGTCAGACATTTTAATTTTGTTGATCTGAAGGGATGAGCTAAGTAAAAGACGTGATTTAATTTGTGCTCGTAGGACCCCCCTGACTTAGGAGGGCTTTATATTGCCCTTAATGTGAGCTGCCAGGTTCTAATTTGAAGAAAAATGTCTACATGTCTACAATAACCCAGATTTGGCATGGGAGATGGTGGAGAGGCAGCAGCCCACTCTGAATGCATTTCCTTTTTCTTAGAAGCTACATCTGCATAGGGAGATAATTTTATTTTCTCATGACACTCTCTTCTGCAGAGGATACCATAGCCTTTTTGAAAATGCTAATCTGATTTAAAATGTGGTATCACATTTTATGGAATTCTGTTCTTTCTTGCTTGCTCATCTAGTAGATCTAACAAGAGTGCTCTTTCTTCTCAGGCATTGGCTATTCTGAAAGCTACCCACTGGTCCCTGTGCTGCACACTGCCATTCTGACTGTTCCTAGGGACAGTTACCCTGCGGGGGGAAGACACTTGGGATCTCTCTTAGAGTTTGGGAGGCAGCCTTCTCTTCCCACTTTTCCGGGTCAGAGGTAAAGGGAAGAAATGGCGCATCTAACTTGGAGACTCTGCACCATAGATGATCAGTAGGAGATTTCCCCCGCTTCAGCTATTTGGTCATCTCAGCAGGGAAGCACGTGTTTAATGTGGAAGTGAACATAGTTCCGAGTAGGAAGATCAAATACGTTTGCAACTTTGAGCTGATGAAGCTGTGCATACATGATTTCATGTGGAAAATCTCAGTGTCTCCTAGGAGCACTCTGGATATGGGTCTGAGGCTATGCGTGTGTATCACAGATTTCTCCCTGTTTGTTGTTCGATGAATTGTAAATTTATTTGGAGGCTTTTCTTGAGGATTACAGAAAGAGTAAGATCTCTCATTTTGGCATATACTCTTCTTTTCTAAATAAACGTGCCTTGCAAGCAAGGCAGTAAACTGCAGGAGTGATAAGAAGTTCGGGTTTGATGTAACTCCAGTGGGTCATGAGTCTTGGCTGGGGAGAGAGTGGGGTGGAACAAGGATGAAGTCTGTAATTAAACCCTGTGGTCAGATGGTATAGAGCCCTCATGTTTTCCATTGACTTGTGCATAGATACCATGGCTGTAGTTGGCCCAGGAGATGAAGGATAAAGATCTTCGCTTTCTGGGGTTCCAAGAACAGTCTCTTGATTGCCTATTTGTTTAGTCTTAAACGAGGTATTGCTGTGAATGGAACATCTAAGAATCTAGTAGCTGCTCAGTCCTACAAGGCTGGGTGTCTCAACTGGCCTTCTGGATATGTTGGAATCTCAAGTAGGCTTCAGGGCCAGTGAAGGAATGGATGTGTTGACAAGGCGAGAGCAGGCAGGCAAAGAGCAGAGCAACCTTCCTTCTTTCATTGTCCTTATTGAGGCTTCCAGAAGGAGATGTGGTTCAGATCAAAAGTGTACCTTCTCACCTCAAGATCCTGATGCCTTCCAGCCTCAAGATGTGGATCGAAGGCTTGTTGTCTTTCTGCCTCAAGGTCACAAGTGTGCCCTCCATTTCTGGACTGTAATCCATTCAAGATAGAGTCAAGTTGACAACAAAGAATAGTGGGGGTTGTGGGCCTTCTGGAAGCCTGGCCAATAACAATAGTAAGGACCATTTGTAATCGGTATACATCCTGGAAAGTGAGCTAGAATGGAAAACTTTGACAGGAATAAAATGTTTGAGGATGAAGGCAAACACATCTTGGATGTAATAGTTTTGTCTATTGGTTTGCATGCTATTATTCTCCCCCCCCCCCCGCCCCACTTTCCTGCAGTTGCCTTCCTTTCAATAGGTGTAACACACAGTATGAGTTAAAAGACGAAGAGAAAATAATGAGCATAGGCCTTTCTTCCTCCTAAAAGACCTGGGCTGGATTTAGTGGCTCCATTGAACACTGCTTATCCCTTTTCAGCCATTACTGTACAAGATGTAGGTGACACCTCGCCACTTCTTTCTTCTCTCATAAAGAGAGAACATCTGGTTTCTTGTAGACTTTGGACTCTTGCTTAAAATAAAACTGGATCAAGATTTGCTAAGCTATTTAAGCTCTTGCAAACCCATTGACTCTACCTGTTGAATAAGCAGCTTGTTGGCCTTCCTAGTCCCCTGCTCAGGGCCACCAGGGAAGCTGCACTCACAGGACATCACCACCCACCTGAGTTCAGTCCTGCAGTGGACAGAGTGCTGATCTGCTTACTGCTGACCACAAAGACACAGCAGAGTGGACTGAAATGCAATATAACTGATACTCTTTTTATTCAGGGAGACAGAGGGCAGGTCTTCCCTTTCTTTTTCGGCCCAGCCTTCTACCCATCATTTTATCTTTCTGTATATCTCCCTCTCTCATTTTTAGGTTCAGCCATTGTGAATAATTCATTGTCTATGTGGGTTTTTTTCCCCTAGAATTTTCAAAAAAGGGAGGTTATTTGCCTCTGTTAGATTGATGATGGTCTTTTGCAAAGGGCCAGTATCAGAAATCAGCTTTTTCTTTTAAGTCCTCTGTTGTCTATAGTGAGCCAGAGATACAGAGAAAGGCAGCAGTTAAAACCTTTCAACATGCTATTTCTTGCCATTTTTATAATGAGTGCCTCCAGCCTGTTGCATTTGATTACCTTGGTGTAGGGACCACAGTCAAGAAGAAGATATTTATGTCCCCAAGTATTTGTCAGACTCCTCATGTTAATTTGCCATTTTCACAATGATAAAGGTTGAACCCCTGATTGAAGAGGCAGGCTTCTATAGACATTTTCAAGTCCATCGAGAACTCAGATTGGAATTGGGGTGGGGTGTTGTAGAAGGTCCTACTGCTGCTGCCACCACCTCCTCTGCCACCATCATATCACGTACCTTTTAAATCAATCCCCTTTAAAAAAGGTCCAGAGATATGAGAGCTATACATCATTTCCTTTATCATATTCTAAGCCTACACAGAGAGGACTTGTGTGGGCTTCCCAGTGATGCCTCTAACATCAGTCTTAAGGACAGAAAATACAGCACCGAGTTTGTAGGCTCCTCTGATCTAGTGTTCTCTTGTACGTGCAGCTTGTTTCAAGGAAATGTCTGCGATGTGTCTTTACTCAAGGAGTATTCTAAATGTTTCTTTAATTGGCATCTCTGGCCAGTTCATGTTCATAAACTCTTATGAATCCCATATCCCTGTCTCTGGAAAACAAAGAATAACTAGAATATATGTCCTTAAGAGGGAAAGACAAGCTACATGGGAGAAAACAGCAACACGTGACTTAAAAGTCATTTGTCTGAGACATCCCCCAATAAAGCAAGTGACAACTTTCAGTGTTGTTTCCTCCCTCACCCCTGAACCCCAGGCTTGGGAATATAGCACTCGGTCAGGTGCCAGCCTCAGGTTTGTGCAGGGCTTTAGAGAGAGGCCTTGTGTTGTACCTGCACCAGGTGTGGTTTTTTGGTCCATGAGAGTTGAGCTCAATCACTGTCACAGCTGTGTTAATACAAGGCTTCACCTTCTCAGGGGCGTTGGTCGTGCTGTGTTTTGTCATATCTGCATGGTGTCTCCGAAGAATCGGGAAAGTATGTTTGAGGCTTGTCCTTCTGCCCTTCTTGGGGGGCACAATAACTCGAGAGGTAGCTGCGCAGTAGGCAGCTGGGGAGTGGAGAAATAAGCGCTCTGTGCAGCATCACGAATGGGTCTTTTTGGTGATGAGACTGTGGTGTATCATTGTCGAGACGCATGGTGGTGTGAGTGGCCTCCTGGACCAGAAAGGAAGCTCTGGAAACTGTAGGGAGGAGGAACATGCATCCTCCACCATCCCTCGCAGTCCTTAGCTTCTCTGTGAGTTGAAAGTTTTTAAACTGTGCCACTTCCCTCAACTTCCACACCATTGTCTCATGGGGCTGGTTCGAGTGAAAAAGCATGAGAAGAATTTTCCACAGGTCCTGACATCCTGGCCATTTCCAGCTGTGTGCTGGTGGGAACCAGTTTGCTGCCATCCTGTTGTCCGCCATCTCTTTCCATAGGGGATTTCCAATAGCAGCAGGGCTAATTCCTCATTTGGGTCCTTTGTGTTAGAGTCAGATGTGTGCACTCTGCCTGTTTCATGAAGACATTGTTTTCCAAACTCTTACATTGTCTCAGAATTGCCTGGGCAGCTTATGAGAATGCAGCTTGGTGGGTCCAGCTCTGGGAATCCCTGACTCAGTTAAGTCTGAAATAGGACCTGAGAGTTCTCATTTATCACAAATTGCCAAGAGCTTTGCCACTGTGGGCCTTGGAAGCTACCATACAGCCGGTGCCTTGGAAGCTACCATACAGCCCAGTACTCAGGAGGCAGAAGTAGATGGATCTCTGAGTTCGAGGCCAGCCTGGTCTACAGAGCAAGTTCCAGGCCAGCCAGGGCTACACAGAGAAAATGTGTCTTGAAAATCTAAAAGAAAGAAGGAGAAGAAAAAATGAAGAGTTACTAGGGAGGTTCCCCAACCTAAACTTGTCTCTGATACACTAATTTGGATCTCTGCTGTTGACAGAAAACTTATTCTTTGGGCTCAGACGATGAGACTTCCAGATCATTCTATCAAAGTGATAATGAGCTCTTGGGAATGGGAGTATAGACTCTCAATTTTATGACATTATTAACTAACTCTGAGTTAGTTTATTTTATTCTTTTTGGCCTTACAACTGAGAACAGGCTCTTCTGGGAACAGACATATCCATTTTAATTCCAGTACCTAATATGATGCTGGCACCTGGCAAGTGGTACAATTTCTTTTGCTGAATGATGTATAATTAAATATGTTGCTATTTATTTAACAAGCATCAACAAAGCGGTTATGCTGTCTCTACTACGACTGTGACTCGGGTCTCTAGGACCCATGTGCTCTGGTGGTAGTGTGAAGTACTAGCTGCTGGGAGAAAGTCGGGGTCATTACATGGAAACTGGCAAGTTCCCAAGGACAAGTATTACTGCACACTTTTCTTCAGAACTGCCCCAATTTCTATATTACCAACCGCAGGCTTCCCTACTGTTAAAGAAAATGCAATGTTTATTATTTGAATTTTTCTATAAGAAAATTAATTGGCACCCAGAGATCTACAGTGCAATGACAACTGAGGTCCCTGACGATGGCCTCTAGGCATATAGAATGCTGGGGTGCTTTCTGAATATTGCCAACCAAGTGTTTATTGAATTATGGTCAAACAGTCTGAATGGAGTATGAACTGCATTCTGAGCTTTCACAAATTATAGTCCACATCCACACATGAAGTAGTTATCTGTTGCAATCCATTCATTTTTTTCCTTTTAATTCATCAGTTGTTAAGTTATCTCAAGTTTTGTTTTCTGGCTCTGCCAGGTGACAGAGAATTTGCTGTATTGCTCTAGACGCCAGCCCTTTCTGTCCTTTCACACAGAATTGGTGTAATTGTCGTGAGTTATCATCTATGCCATCAGGTGATGGGTGGGTCTCAGTGTTTTACAAAGGATGGGCATTTGGATTCCTGGGCAAGCTCCCCAGTTGGTAGCTGATGGTACGCCTTATCATGTGCTTCTTTCTGTGAAATAACATTGCAAACAGCCACCTACCATTTCCAACAGAGCTGGGTCTGTCTGATCACGTCTTCTGCAACAGGACTCTGAGCATCTGCCTGTTGTGCCCTGAGTCCCTTTCCCTTATTCTTTCCTATGCTCATCTGCCATCTTTTTGACCAAGGTCAAGGGATGCTGTACTCTAAAGATTTGTGGAATGATAGTCTTCTTATTTTCTTAAGGGTCACTCTAAATTTTGTGGAACTTTAGAGTTGAAAATGACTCAAGTGACTGTCTAGATGGCCCCTAGGTGACTTTCTGAAGTATTAGGAATATTAGATCTCTCTGGTACCCTGTTGTTATGTGGCTCTCTTTCTCTTGAAAGAATACACATACAATCTTGCACTCAGGATCAGAGTTCCATGAGAATTTTAAAAGAACTATTGTGTTAGAAAAGTCTCGCATGCTTGGGTGCTGGAATACTGGGCTCTAGGAAAAATGTTCCCTAACTATATGCCACAAAAGTCAAATCTCATGTGAGAGGAACCATGTGTGGAAGGGCTCCAGGGAAGTGTTTGCCCAAGTCAGATAGTCTGACTGCCACGAGAGCATTTACACATTCTCTCCAGAGGACAGAATCTGGAGCCCTTCTCCATCTTCAGAAAGACAACCATTTTGAATTAATGACAAAATGCTCTCTGCTACTTAAAACCCTTAAGAATGAGAACTCAAAACGCCCCTCTAGAGCTTCCTTGTGTTCTGTTTATCCCTTTCATTTCTGTTGTATAAGGAAATGCTGATCCAATCCACTTATTTACTCAATGTCCCTGTGTCACTGTGTACCACTGTAGAGCAGAACCTAATGTGGTGGCAGTTATATTTTGATTTGTATTATCCAACAGGGGCACCCTTTGTGCTCTTAAATTTTATCTGGTTTTAGTTAATTTAGATTTAAATATCTACACAAGGCTTGTGGCAGGGGCAAATAAGCCGAGAAGCTATTTCCTCTGGGGCCTGACATTTATTAACTTCGGGATTGAGTTTCCTTGGCTTGGTGTGCAGGGTGTTTCAGGACCCACTGCAGCTTCCACAACCTCCATAGGCACTGTGTTCTAGCCAGCCCTCTGACAGCAAAGGCAGCTATCTTTGACCAGCCTGCTAGGTCCTTACACTTGCTCCTCCCATTGTCTGACTGTAGGATTGTCCTCAGAGGTCTTTCCGTCTTTGACATCTTCCTTGATTGCTCTTTTGAAGAATAAGACCAAGCTTTTTTTTTTTTTTAGGTTCCCATTGGGTCCCTTGTTCATTACATCGCCCTAACACTTCCCATACAACTTTTGTACTGGTTGAAAATGCCTGTAAGGGAAGAGTCATTTTCTATTATTATTCTTTAATTACCCCAAATAGAACAATATAAACATATTTGTTTCAGTTAATATACTTTTGAACTTTTTTTTTTTTGAGAAACGGTGTTAAGGTGTTAGATTTCTGACTTGATTTTAGTCAGCTGAAAACTTACATTCTTTTCACATCTGTCACAGATGACAGAATTGTTCTCCCTACTTTATACTCATTTTGATTTTGAGGTTGAGATTTGGGATGCTGGGTTTGTTTTGGGTACTTTGATGTTGCCATCCACCCTGCGGGGGGGGGGGGGTCTTTTTCAAGTGGAGAAGAAAGTTAATATTTACCTGTGGTCACCAAATCCCAGCCTTTCTACATTTAACAAACCAACAGCCACAAGACAGGTGTTCCTATCACATCTTCAGCATGGGGAAACTAAGGCTAAAGAAGGTTACATGACTTTTCCAAGGCCATCTCCAGTGAACTGAACCCAGCTGATGGGATGCCAGCGTTTCATTACTGGTACTTTCAGTCACACATTCGTTGTTAAACAGGGTTGTTTAATGAATGAGACCTCCACCAGCTCTGTGTCATCTATAGATTTGATAAGCAAGTGCTCTAAGAGTAATACTGCGATAGTAAGTGCTCATTGACCGCTCAGCTTTTTTCAAATTTTTTGAAACTGTTCTTGAGCCAACTGATACGTCTCTATCCTGTCTGCAGAAATACTGTGGAAGATATCACTGTCACCATCAGTACACACTTTCACGACTATTTCACGTCTATTTTAAGCTAAGGTGCAGCATCTTGCTTTTTCCAAAATCCACTTCTGGTATGGTTTTCTGAGTCTCGGATGATATTTAACTTTGTTTTTTAACTACGTAGTAAATGATCTCAGGATATTTGCCACCGTCTAGTCTAAATGAACCCAGCTGATGAACATATTGCCTTAGAGTTCAGGGTCTACCAGTCTCTTGTTCAAAGCACGAGAGTGCATCATTGTTAAGAGCTTGGCTTCTGGACTCGAATCTCAATGCCATCTCTGCTGCCTCCTAGCCATACGCTGCATCAACTTACTTCGCTTTCAGAGCTCCCAGACATGAAGTGGAAATAGTGATTTTACCTATAAGGCCCATCGCGTTGGATTTTTGTCATGTTTAAGTGAGGCAGTGCATATAAAGTCTGTAGCATAGTGACTGGCACAAGATCAGCTGGGAATGCCTCTTATTAGCATCTAGTTAATTGTGGATGGTTTAGCATTAAATATCTACCATAACCGGGTTTTCCCTTTCTAACAGTATTGCTTTCTCTTGACTTTTGGCAAATTTCTCACCTGAGTTTTGGCATATATCATTCATTTGACCTTAGTGTAGGCCTCCTCAGTGACCCGAGCCTCAGGGTCTCACACCTGAGCTATGAGATGAAGCTCATTTCCCCTGCCAGGTTAACCTTGTAGGACTGTTTTAAGTCTAGCACTCACTACTGTAGATTAAGGTCCCCTGCAAATATGTCAGGATTAGAACACGTGTTAACGATGACACAGTTCATAACAATCTATCATTTTTAAAGCATTTACGGTGTGCCAGAGTAGTGTGCTGAGTGCTTGGCATAGAAAGCCCCGCTGAAGTCATTCCTTGTGACCACATCACAGAGACGCATGGTTCTGCTGTCTGTATTCAACATTCAAGGATTAAGGCATGGAGAGGTTAAGTCACACATTGAGTGGGAACTGGACACCTGTTTAGTGTTTTTTAGCTGTTGCACCTAGATAGTTTTACATGAAGCCTTTCTTCTTGTTGTCTTACAACTATTGAGTTTACGTTAAAAAAAAATAAGTTTAAGGCATTTACATTAAAACTGGTCTTCTTTTGTGTGTTTTTCAAATGCTGGGTTTCTACCATTATTTTCCTTTGGGACTCATTCAGATTTATAATTCAGGAAAAAATCTTGAGGAGAAATAATGGAATCAAATTTTTTTAGAAAACCTCTGATGAAAGTCGATCAGGTGTTCAAAGCCATTAACAGCCTTAAGCATTGGATTTTGTTTTCATTTCTATAAACAGTAGTTAGATAGTTCACATGGCTTAGTTGGAGGCATATGGGAAGATCCCTGGGAGAGACAGTCCTAGCCTGGCTGCCCGATACCCTCTCAGGGGTTGCTAGCTTTTCAGTGAACTCTGTCTTGCCAGTTGAGTTTCTTGGATCTGCAGGGTCTCTGTGTTCTATCAGCGAAGAGAGTTGGGATGAGGTTCTGTGAACTGGAAACAAAGATTCCGAAAAGACTGGAGTGCTGTGTGTGGGGTGGGACACTCTGAACCTTTGGAAGTGTGCCCTGTGCATTTTGTGTAGACATCTACCCTGTAAGCCTGCAGGCTGTCCTACCTGCGGGAACCAGATGCTGGTGCGCATGAGCATGGATGGTTAGGATGGATCACTTGGCTCCTGGAAACCAGACCAAGGTCTGTGAAGCAGTTAGAGAGTAGGCAGAAAAAAAGTTAAAGAAACTGTCTCTCCATTCTGCTAACTTTGGAGTACATCTGCATGGAAATTAGTGTTTGTGAAATAACTGAGCCATATGGATGCTCTGAGATGCATGTGTTCTCCTGGTCTGTTGATAGAGGAGCAGTTGAAGGGCGTGGGCTTCTCTGGAGGTGGAGTGAATGGGTGGATGTGGCAACACAGGGAGGGGGCAGGTTTGGGGAATATGGGCCTATGTAAATTCAGAGATCTGGACATGTTGGCAAAATGACACTCCCTTATAGAGAGTTATATGTACAAGGATTTACTTTTGAGGTCACGCCCCTCTTGAAGTTCTGTGAATAAGGCTGTTGCATCTCTGGACAATATCTCTCTCTCTCTCTCTCTCTCTCTCTCTCTCTCTCTCTCTCTCTCTCTCTCTCGTGACAGAGCGTAGAAAATGACACCCTGGAATATACAGGTTGTGGGCTCATTTTCATCACAAATATCAATGAATACACTCAAGGTAACAAGGCAAAGAAACAGGTTTTAGGATATTAGAGTTGCCTAGAAGCTTTGCCTACCTTTGTTTGGAATGAGCTTTGTTGAGAACCATATTCTCAGTAAGGTAGGCCATTTCTCTTTTTCTTTTATCTTCCTTTATTTCTATCATAAAATTTTATCAGCATTCTTTAGAGACTCTTCTAGGCTATAAGCTCTCAGGAGAAGACAGAGGAAAGTAACCTTTAAGAAATGCTTATTGTATGATGGTCACTCTACAGTGTATTTTATTTATTTATTAAAAAAATTCCACCTCCTCCCTTCCTCCTATTTCCCTTCCCTTTCCCCCTCCCTCTCCAGTCCTAAGAGCAGCCAGGGTTCCCTGCCCTGTGGGAAGTCCAATGTCCTCCCCGCTCCATCCAGGTCTAGGAAGGTGAGCATCCAAACAGACTAGGCTCCCACAAAGCCAGTCCATGCAGTAGAATCAAAACCAGTGCCATTGTCCTTGGCTTCTCAATCAGTCCTCATTGTAAGCCACATTCAGAAAGTCCGGTTTGATCACATGCTCCATCAGTCCCAGTCCAGCTGGCCTTGGTAAGCTCCTATTAGATCAGTCCCACTGTCTCGGTGGGTGAACACATCCCTCGCGGTCTTGACTTCCTTGCTCATGTTCTCCCTCCTTCTGCTCTTCATTTGGACCTTGGGAGCTCAGTCCAGTGCTCCAATGTGGGTCTTTGTCTCTAGCTTCATCCATTGCCAGACGAAGGTTCTATGGTGATATGCAAGATATTCATCAGTGTGGCTATGGGACAAGGCCAGTTCAGGCACCCTCTCCTCTGCTGCCCAAGGAACAAGCTGGGGGACATCTCCTTGGACACCTGGAGTCCAAGTCTCTCGTCAACCCTAAAATGGCTCCCTTAATTAAGATATCTTCTTCCCTGCTCCCATATCCACCCTTCCTCCATCTCAACCATCCCATTCCCCTAAGCCCTCCCCAATCTTCCCCTTGTCCCTTCTCTCTCCCCATCTCCCCTTACCCCTACCCCATCCCCACCCCTGTGCTCCCAACTTTTGCCTGGCAATCTTGTCTACTTCCAATATCCAGGAGAATAACGTTTTGTTTTTCTTTGGGTTCACCTTCTTATTTAGCTTCTCTAGGATCACGAATTATAGGCTCAATGTCATTTATTTATGGCTAGAACCCACTTATGAGTGAGTACATACCATATTCATCTTTTTGGGTCTGGGTTATCTCACTCAGTAAAGTGTTTTCTATTTCCATCCATTTGCACGCAAAATTCAAGATGTCATTGTTTTTTTACCACTGAGTAAAACTCTAAAGTGTATATGTGCCACACCTTCTTTATCCATTCTTCTGTTGAGGGACACCTAGGTTGTTTCCAGGTTCTGGCTACTACAAATAGTGCTGTTATGAACATAGTTGAACAAATGCTTTTGTAGTAGGTTTGGGCATCTCTTGGGTATATTCCCAAGAGTGAAATTGCTGGGTCCTGAGATAGGTTGACTCCCAGTTTCCTGAGAAACCGCCACACTGATTTCCAAAGTGGATAGTCCATTCAAGCTGGAACATTAGGGTATTTGTGTTTGATTGCTCTGATGAAGGACCTCAAGACTTTTCAGGGCTTGAAGCTGACAATTCAGAAAGGTTCTAGAACAGTCTTATTATTCTAGTCTTTGTATTTGTGTCCATAGATGAATGCACTGGAATGGTTAGAACTCTGTAGTTACTTTCAGCTGGTCCTCTTTTGCTTTTGAGATCTTAGTTTCTGTAATTGTCAATGAATATGGTTTGAAGATGTTACTTACTGTCATGACCTCTAGCATTGAAACCAGGGGTATTCCCTTAACTACACATTAGCATCAGTCTGGGAACATCTAGAAGTCCTGATGTTTCAACAATAGCCAAGACATGTTAGAATTTCTGGAGGTGGGATACTGTGTGTTTAACTTTAAAAGCTTTACTAGTGATTTTACAGTTCAGTTGAGGCAGAGATCCACTTATCTTCTAGACTGAGAGATGGGTCCCTTACCTAATCCGTTTAGCCAACTCCCTCCTCCACTCATTCTCCCTCCCTTCCTCTCTCCTACTCTGTTTTGTGAGCTACACCTTTGCTCTGTAGTTCCAACTGATCCTCCTGCCTCAGCCTCGAGGGAATGCAGGTTTCAGTGTGTACCTACCAGGTTCAGCTGTTCCTGCTTCTTTGGATGTATTTTGATCATGGGTGGATTCCTCTCACTTTCCTTGTAGGCTATTGTGAAAGAGTTGGAGCCCCCTGGGCACTCTGGAATTCAGCCTAAAATAATAAAGTAATCAATTCTAAGTGGCATTGTGTTGGCAAAAACTTACATTTATGTCTTCTCCAGGCAAACCTCCAGCTTCTCCAGATTTCCCAGGTCTAGATCTGAAGCTGAGGGACAGAGCTATGCTCACCCAGCAGATCCTTGAGTCTATGACTGGAGAATTCTCAACCGTGATTCCCTTTAGTTAAATAACCTCTGTGCGTATGAAGATTGTCTTAGCACAATGCCCATGAAATAGAGGAATTCTGAACATTCTTAGAACTCTCCCAGAACATGAATCTTAGAATAAGTCTTATGCTGGGGGCTGGCTTCTTTGTGCTTGAGTGTCTTTTATGTTCATCCTGTTCTACAGTCTCTGATGTAGCTCAAAATTGGTCACAGGGAGAATATTTACAATCTAGCATTTGCAAGTGCTATAGATGAGGACTTTCTCTGATGGTATTTATTAGCATGACATTTCATTTATCTCTTAATAAAATTGTTGACAGAGGTTTCTGTCCTGCCTGGTCCACAGCCATTCAGTTCCAAAGAAACACACAGAGGTCTACAGTAATTATAAACTGGTTGGCCTATTAGCTCAGGCTTCTTATTAACTCTTATAACTTACATTAACCCATAATTCCTGTCTGTGTTAGCCATGTGGCTTGGTACCTTTATCAATGAGGAGTTCTCATCTTCCTCTTTGTCTGGGTAACACAGACTGACCTTTCCTCTTCTCAGAATTCTTCTTTTCTCTTCACCCCACCTATACTTCCTGCCTGGCTACTGGCCAATCAGCATTTTATTGAAACAATGCAAGTGACAAATCTTTACAGGGTACAAGACCATTGTCCCACAGCACAAAATGACCCATTTTCTTATGGACAGTAACAGGTCTCTCCATTCCCTCAGATTTGCTTTTGGAAGAAAGGGTGTCTTACTCTCTGGAATAACTTAAAAATCATGAGCCCTTTATTCCAAGGTGGCCTTTGGATGCTTGAAAGCAGCTGGGTTGCCTCTCAAGCCTTCCCTTTGCGAGCTCACATTAGTCCTTCAGTCATTTCTCATCTGCTTTCCAGCCTAAGTAGTGTCTTTAACATGGATACAGTTGCAGAGCTTCCAAAGGAAAGCAAAATTCTCCTAGTAACCATGTATGATCTTTTTAACAAAAAGTTCTGCATTTTCTTCATAGATCCTCAGCCCCGTTTGATGCCTGTAATGAGTGATCCTATCGAGTAGGGTATGGTTTTGGGTGTGGCTGTTCACTGTAGCTCATGATCTTTTTTTTTTTTTTCCCTCAAGCACAACTTGCTGCTAGAACTCTTGATGGACCCGAATTTGTCAGAGTCTCATCAAAACACTAGTTCTGGTTTCCGAAACAGATAATTTCCCCACTGCTGTTTTGTTTTCTATCAGAGGCTTTTAGTGTACGCCTTATCATTCAGCTATTTGTCTCTTGAGCACCGCAACTGTGTGGGGAATGACAGCTGTTTTAAGTCCAAGATCCCGTCAGACAGGTAACAAGTGAATTTGTTAAGACTCCTGCAGGTGACTGGCACTGAAATGGGCATGAGCAGCAGGAGTGGGGAGGGCAGAGCTGTCTTAGTTTTCAGAAATGCACCTTCCCACTCCGTGGCAGTCACGGGTTGCAAATAGGTCTGGCACTGGCATCCGCTTATTATCCATCCCTTTGTCTCTCCAAAGTAGCAAAGTAGGGAGGATGTGACCTTCCATTCACTGGATTTATGTAGGGGTCAGGGTCTTGAGAGTCAGACAGAGTCCTTTGATTTGGAAGCCATGAAGGATAAGACATGGCTTCACAGCTAACAATGAGAGAGTGATGTTAAGGATCATCCATCTTGAACAACAGTCCATTGACCTCTGAAGTAGCACTAGACGGTTCCCATGGGCAGAAAGCCCTCTGAGGGTTCTTCTTGGGGTTGCTTGTTGCTCATTCATTAGGTTTGAGGTCTTTAGGAGCAATTATAATGGCATTGCCATCTCTTGACAGGGGAAGGGTGGGTTGAAAGTGAGGTGCATGAGTGTTCAGGGTTGCCTGTCAGATGGTGAATTGGAAAAGAAGCAGTTGTCATGGTGATGGCAGGTTGCATCCCACCACCATGGAAACCAAACCTAAAAAACCGATGTTAAGGCTGAAAGTCACATGATGTATTTTGTTTTGTGTTATTTTTTTTTTAAAGAAAAGGGGTTGGATTTTTATCAATTTGATTTTTTAAAAAGAGAAGATTGGAAGGTAAGGGAAACCATGCCGAGGAAAGCAATGAGATCATGAGACAGGACAACGTAGAACACCAAGGGGCTTCCTTCTCACGTTTCTGTTTTTCTTACAATTCGGTTTTCCTGCCACGTTGGGAGAGGAAGGGGACTATTCTGCGGAGTTTCTTACTTTCTGTCAGAGCTGTGCACTGGTAATTCATCCAGAGAAGCACAGAGTGTTAGCTCTCCTGTCCCATGAGGGACCATGAGGGGCAACCTGAATGGATCTGCTCAGAACAGAGACATAACCCTAAAGCAAGGCTTGAGGAAGACTGTGGAAATGGAGCCAAGCACACGGCTTATTCTAGAACTGACTTCTGCTTATTATCCATCCCTTTGTCTCTCCAGAGTAGGAAGGACGTGACCTTCCCTTTCAGTGGGCCATACGCTGGTGCACCTTGCTATCTCTTACTATCTGGTGACATCTGTAGTTTGGGGTTGGTGGATGTTAGTGCCTTGCTTAGTTGATCCATTCTAGAAGTTTCTCTGTTAGTCACAAGGTCTGGAAACAACCCAGGATAAATTATATTTAGGCTGTAGGCTCGCAACATTCCAACCTCCCCACAACCACTGAAGTTCTTATTCGTCGAGTAGCCATGCAAAAGGCTCAGTATAAGGAGCAGTTTCGGTCCTTTTCCCACCCTTCCTTTGGGCTGTTCCATCTCGCCACGCTTGGCAGAGGAATGAATGTTCAGAAGTCCAAATGGAGTCTCCAGTACTAAGCTTTCACACCAGAGTTGACCTCTTACCCCAGGCCCTCTCATCTCACAGGCAGGGGCAACTCGCTGCGAGACCTTAGAAAGCCTTGTTGAGGTCTCCCATTCCCCCGTCTTTCACTTGCACCATGACTGGGAAAAAAAGTGGTGAGCTCCCCCCGCCCCATGAAGGCAGCTGACCCCAGCCAGGCCTGCTTCAACAGGTGTGAATTCCTCTTTCAGATGGAAGGGCTGAAAGCTTGTGCAGACAGGTTAGACAGTCGAGAGTCCTGCAGGGACTTTTGTCTGGGGAAGGGTGAGGATGATCGGAACAGGTGGAAAGACACTCTGTTTACGCGATGGCCACAGTGACGGCTGTGTCTGTGGTTTAGGCACAGGTCCTGCCTCTTCACTCTTATTCATTCCTACAGGACAGATGGGTCTTTCTCTGCGGCCTCAGGCAAAGTGGATCTGAGCTCACTTGAATGATCTCACTGTGTCTCCAACAGGGTCTGTAGGAGTTGGAGCCGGACTTCTGTGGTCGTTGAACCCCTCCTGTTCTTAGCTCTAGCCTTGGGTGTGATTAATGTCCCTTCTAATCACTGGGAGAGATTGCATCAGAGCCATCAGCTTCATAAATCCTCCTCTGGGGACTGCTATTTGGAAGAGCTCTCCGTATTCCCAGGAGGTCCTAGGCCAAATGTCTTTGCTTTCTTCCCGGAGGCCCATTACCATAATTCTCTTTTAAATTTTTTACTGGGGTAGATGTCTTTGGTGTCAGATCATAGCTGCAGCCAGCCAGCTCCCTTCTGGAGGTTGTGACCACAAACAGATGCTTCCCCCAAAGCCTTGAACCACAGAGGACACTTAAGAAGAGATTTAGTAGGATTGTAACAGTGACTGGGATTTGTTTAGGATCTTTGTGTTCCTGTGCCATTAGGGTCTTTGTGTTCCTGTGCCATTTCAGGTGCTGGTCCTTTTTGTCTTTCTAGTTTCTTCTATGGAGGTGGAAGGTGGTGGCCTTCCCTCCTGTGAGTGCTGTGTTGGGTGTGCTTTTGCAGCGAGAGCCTTGATTCTTGTTCCTTACTGCCAACTTTCATTTCCTCCATTGCTCTCTAGGTCCAAGACAAGATTCTGAATTTTTTTTTCGGTCACATAAATAACTTGAAGAGCTGTCATTTACAATTTATTGTGTTTACAGTGTCTCTTTGGCATGGAGCTTCTGACAGAATCACAGAAGGGACAGGCTCTTTACCAGCTCCTGCCCTTGAGTCGACGATTACATATTATTACATTTATGTCCACCTGAGGAGGAATGGGCATGTGCAAGGAAAGACATGGAAACCATTGTGGGAGACTTTCACATTTCTTCACACCACACATCTCTAAACAAGGAGGCTGAAGGGAAAATAGGCCTTCTTGCAGGCAATTGTCCTGGGTCTGAGGCTAGCGGAAGGGATGGCTAATGGAGGTCGAGACCTATCTCCTGGGAGGCAGTGAGCATTTGTTCTGGCGAGTGCCGGAGTGGCCACGTTCTTGTCCCCACAGACTATTTTCTCCATTAGGCCTGGAACTCGAATGGAACATAGTGTAATGTCAACCTGACTGTCCCTGGTGTCCCTCAGATCATATTCATTCACCTTATACATGGTGACAGAGGCTCTGGGAGGGGACAGCTGAGAGCGGAGGGGTCTCAGAACACCTGGCCGTCATAGGAGGGCATATTTCCCTAAGATCCCCTACATTTGCCGCCTGCATCCTAGGTCTTTCCCCGGGGCCCGTGTCTGCAGGTGTGATGCTGAGAGGTTGGCTTGGATCGGGGTAGCACTGCTTGCAGGGCCGTGCAAGGCGCAAGCTCACACCGGGTCCCTAGGGCTCTGTGGGCCAACAGAGCCAGCCCCACAGCAGCCCTGCGTCCACCCTCTTGCTTGCCCCAGCTTTCTCTGCTAAAGAAGGAGCTAAACAAATGGCAGGTGTGCAGGCCAAGCCACGCTGCTCAAATTAGCTGTGTTGCTAAGGAAACCAGTCAACTGGTTGAAGGAAGGAGCATTGGGTAAAAGGGATAAATCAATAAGCGAACCTATTTTTATCATTTCCCTAATGATTGTCTTGAAGCTGCTAGACAGGGAAGGGGAAGAGAGAGCTGTGGCGACACCAGTCCTCATTAGCAGCTTGGAGGGAGCGAAGGGGTATTTGGGAAGGGCGCCAGGAAAGTTTATGAAGTGAGACCCCTAGCGAGCAGACAGTACGGTGGAGGGGCGGCATCTTTGCAGGCTGGAAGCTCTTTTCTGGTCATTCCCTTCTTTGGCTTGGTCTGGGCCTTTGTTCTCCCGCATTTGATCTTCCAAGGCTCTTGCCTAGCCTTCCCCTATCCTCGTCTTTATACTCAGGTTGATGTGGACTTGGGTATGGGTTGGATTTTTCGCCCCCCGGAATACATATAGCTATTATTGATTTTATGATTATAAGTTAATACATGCTCATTATAACAGTCAGACAATGGATAAAGGAGTGAAGAAAAAAGTGAAAATAACCCTATTACTCAGAGAAAACTCATTATCCTCCTAGCAAAGCAGGCGCCTCCCTCCCCCCACCTCTCTCTCCTTTTGTAACATTAAAGAGAATGTCTGTGCGTGCTGGCTCCCTTTCTCTTTCTTTTTTGATAATGTATGCCCACAGCACACAGTACAAAAGTTCAGATGGGAATACTGTGGAGAGAGAATATGGGACTATATATATATATATATATATATATATTGCAGGATCTGGTGTCCCTATGCTATCCATGTATTAATTAGCCATTTATTAATTAAATAGTAATCATTACATACCCACTATTTCCAAACACAGTGTAGGCCACCAGGGACAGGCCTGTGTGGGACAGGCAAAGCCTCTGCCCTCGGTCTCCCAAGCCTTTCTGCTTCATTGGCTCCATTGTTTCGAGTATTAGAATACAGTCTAGACTCCATGGTGGACATTCTCCAAATTATGCTTCATGCCAAGCCCAGAGCATAATGGGAGCCACTGAATTCCTAGGCAGAATGAGAGCTCTCTGCAGACACACTTGCAGGCCATCACTGACTGTGACGGCCATGAAGGGGCTGCTCTTTGCTGCCCTGGTGACATGTAGCTCCCTTTCATCTCTCCAAGTCACGTCTTTTGCCTCACCTGGGAGGCACATGAGTTGAAACTGTGGGCTGTTATCTGCAGTTCAGGGTCTTCTCTTGGACATGAACCAGAACCTTTGCTATTGGGCTTGGCATCTGCTGGCAAGAGGAAAGGAGTCACCGTGCAGAGATGGGGGTGCATAAGGTCCTGAACTGAGCAGAGGGAGGGAAAGCCTGCTTGCACTTCCTCCTCCACTGAACATTGCTTAAGCTCCTGCTCTGTACCAGAATCTCTGCTGAGCCCAGCCTACAGAGAGTTAAATGAAACACCTGCTTTCAAGATAGAGTTTCTTGGAGGAGATAAATAGAAGATACAAAAAAAAAATGAGCAATGCAAAGAAAATGAGGCATAAGGGAAAATGTCACCAGGGGAAGTGTTAGCATGTGCTCAGAATAGAGAAAAAAGATCACCCCAAGTGGTGGTGGACATCAATGGATGTCAGTGTCTCTTCTTCTGTTCTTTATATTTTCTTCAAGAAGGGAAGTGGAAAAGAAGCTAGAGAAAAGAGATGTGACCCCGTGGCTGGGACCCTGCCCCCACCCTGTATGCCATCCTGCTTGCTTCCCCTCAATTTTCTGGTGCCTCGCCTTTCTCTCACTTAACCCCCAGAAACCTCCAGAAGCTTCACACCTTTGCCTCCCTTGACCCATACCACAGTCTTATGTCATATTCTTTATCCTTCCCAGATTCCCACCTGTACTGGCTGGTTTTATGTTAACATGTCACAGCTAAAGTCACCTAAGTGGAGGGTGCCTCAAAACAAAGCCTCCACAAGATCAGGCTGTAGACAAGCCTGTAGGGCATTTTCTTCATTAGTGATTCACGGGGAAGGGTCAGCCCATTGTGGGTGGTGCCATCCTTGGCCTGGAGGTTCTGGGTCTATAAGAAAGCAGGCCAAACAAGCCATAGTGAGCAAGCCAGTAAGCAGCTCTCCTCCATGGCCTCTGCGTCAGCTCCTGCCTCCAGGATCCTGCCCTGTCTGAGTTCCTGTCCCGACTCCCTTCAGTGGTGGACTATGCCATGGAAGGGTAAGCCAAATAAACCCTTTCCTCCCCGACTTGCTTTTGCTCAGGGCGTTTCATCTCGGCGACTGAAGCCCCAACTAAGATACTACCTTTTGAATCTAGTATTTGGGGCCGTGGATAGCACCAGGCTTTGAGACTACATGACTTAACCAGTCACAGACAATTTTACTCATCAGCCTCTGAGGTCAAGAGTCATTCTTCTGTAATGTTGTGACATGCCCGTACCTTTTCCAGGCCGGTCTTGTGTCCCTAACAAGCATCAAATATCTGATCTGGACAGTGAAACTTAAAGGCAGGCCCTCGCAAGGAAGTGCAGATGGAGTCTGCCTGGCTGAAGAGAGGCAGGTGTGGAAGTGAGAGTGATTAGTGGGGCCAGCGTTCTAAGTGGGGATCAGCGGGGAGAAAGCCCTGAGAAACGTGTACCTGCTGAGCTGTCTTAGCAGCCTGGCTTGATTGCTCCGGCACTTTCAGTTGTTGGTTTTCCTTCCCAGCCTTCCAGTGGAAGAATGCACACCCCCCCGTCCAGACCATTCCAAACCCAGTGGATCCACAAGAAGCAGAGATTTATACAGCTTGAGTGAGAAAGTGATCTTTCCCAGGGAGCTCTTGGGTCCACGGAGGTCTGAGTAGGTCTCGGAGCTTGCACGGGGCACTTCTAACCATGGGCAATAGCCAGGTGAGCCCAGTGGTTTTGTGAACAACTTTATTAATAGCATTGGTGTGTGTGTGTGTGTGTGTGTGGGTGTGTGTGTGTGTGTGTGTTACATGGAAGAGACAATGAATATATCACTCAACTCAGATACCAGCCCCTCCTCAACCTGCGGTGATCAGTGAGACCTGCTGTTTTTCATCAGGGTTCCTAACAATGTTCCGGTGAGTGCCATTGCCAAGAGATGCTCTGAACAAAGGATTGCTTTGGTGAAGCAAGTTTGGAGTGTGCTGTGTCCCGATCCCCACCCCACTGTGTGTGCAGTCACACACTGTGTACAGTCACACACTGTGTACAGTAGCATTAAAAGGCTCCAAGCCGTCCTGCTGGGAAGGAACCTGCTTAACTTTACTTAACCCAGGCTTCCCTCATTTATTTGATTGCAAGTTTCTGTACCACGAGTATTTTGTGACCTACATTGTAGAAACAGCACCCCAGATGCCCTCAGCTTCTGTAGCCATTCATCAATGCTGTATTGGCACACTGTCAGTTTCCTTTCTGGACCGATTTCCTAGGCAAGGTCAGAAATTCCTCAACCACCACTTTTGCCTCACTGTCGCCTGATTGGCCTGGGAATTCCAGGCACCAGCACCAGGCCCAGGATAGCTTGGCCTGCTCTAGAGTCTTGTGGGATACCGGACCCTGTGTTAGTCCTTTGTTACTCTATATGCAAGGCTCTAGGTAGGGTCAGCTATGTGACAGAAGTATTCTCCTTCTGATCCTTGTGCTCTGGTGGTCTGGCCAGGGTTTGTGCTGGGTGGACACTTGTCCTAAGATAGCGGGTGTGGTGTGCAAGCTAGTGTGCCTGCAGCATGTTTGGCTCTTTGAGGTTGCCCTTAAATTCCAGACTTTGAAGCAGATAAAATGCCTGGTAGTACTAATGGAGCCATGCAGTGGCTCCCCTTCAGCTGTGAGGGCTTCAGGAAGTGCCATAGAATCTGGGGCAGGAGTCCGTCCAACGAGGCCCATCCATTTTCCAGATCAGGTGGTGGAACATGAGGAAGCAGAGGATCTCGGGGTTGGGGGTGCTGTGTGAGAACTGGAGATGTGTGGGAAGGAAGACTGCCAGCTGTGGGAGAATGCCTGTGACTCAGGGGTGCATGGAAACGGGGGAGAGATGGTACTACGGAATGTGGTGGACTAGAAGATTCACCTTATCTCTAGCCTCCTGTGCTAGCCCCACGACCAGAACAACTGGTGGGCACACATGGCCTTTACCTGCAGGATGCTCTGGTCTCTGCCCCTCCCCAAGGGTCACTGGGTGTTCATTTGATGGGATGGAATGAGAGGCATGGGGATGGGGGCTTCTTTATGATCTGGCTGCCTTCTGTATAGGAAAGAGGTGTTTCGGTCCTGTGTCCTACTCTGTGCGCTGACAGGAGAATGGTCTCCATCCTCTCCTCCTTGTC
Organism: Alexandromys fortis; assembly: GCF_014885135.2. NCBI lineage: Eukaryota > Metazoa > Chordata > Mammalia > Rodentia > Cricetidae > Alexandromys > Alexandromys fortis. The sequence continues at coordinate 14,313,954 of NW_026067905.1, forward strand.
AGATACTGTCCTTCTCTCCAGCTTGAGCTGTGGAATTTGCCAGAGAATAGGTTGACCTGCAAGGCTAGTGACACATCTGGCTTGCATTTGTCATAGCGGTAATTACAGAATGAAATCCCAATGTGCAAGATGACTGGGCCCTGGGAGGGAGCCCGTGTCTCCCTCTTCTAGCCATCGCCCCACCTCCCCTGAGCTTGCAAAGTCCTTCTGCAGGAGTCAGGGTGCCTGCTTTGAATCATGTTTTTCAAAGAGGTGCAGAGAACACCTCACCTGTCTCCAGAAAAACAGCAGGGGAAAGCTTGTGTGTTTACTCAGTGGACTCACAGTTTGGTTCATGCTATGCCCTTCTGATCCCTATAAATGCAGAGGCTTGGGAGACAATACGGTGAGACCAAGTGCTTCTCCTGACCCCAGGATGTGCTTTCTGTGTCAGATATTAAGACAGAAGGGGGGCTCACATGGGATGGGGAATGGTTTCCTCTCCAGAGTTTCTTCTTTCCGTCAGTTGGTCGGAGGCTCTGGAGAGAGGGGTGATTCTAGATGTGATTCTGAGAAGGCGACAGGCAGCCACAGCCGGGTCTTTTTTGAGATTAAAGCTGGTTCTTCTGCCCAGGCACCTGAAGCATGGGAAGAGCAGGATCCTGTTACAGGGTTCCTCTTGCTTCTTCCTTCTTTCCCATCAATTTGAAGCCCTGGTTAGTTACTGGATTTATATTTTATTTCATTCATCATTTGGGGGATTGGACATAGGACCAACTCTTATTAACCACCTGCTTCCTTTCCTTGGAGAAAATGCTTTGTTTTCACAGACCAGCCCTAAATGATAATGCCTCTCATAGTAAGGCCCATGATGTGTGCTGCCTGCCGGTTGCTTGCGAGTATATGTCATTCAGACGGCAAAGACCAATGGGAAGGAAGAAGTTTGTGTGTTTATGTATGTGGCCATCTTGAAGGCCGTATCTTCCCTTACATGAACTTGATCCTTAACTCCTCTTTTTCACGCCATTTGAGTACATGATCCTGGCCACCATCATTGCCAACTGCATCGTCTTGGCCCTGGAGCAGCATCTTCCTGAGGATGACAAGACCCCGATGTCCCGAAGGCTGGTATGTACTGGCTTCCTTCTCCCTTTCTCCCCCTGGTCCCCTGCCTCCACCCCACTTTCCACACTTTAATTCTCACACAGCTCTGTGAAGACTGTTCTTTACTGAGGGACAGTTAACAAGCAACCTCACTGGGACTCACGAGGAAGAGGGCATTGCAAATACTTGTGTGTGCTCACATGGCAGTCAGGCAAGAAGAAGGGGCAGACAGGAGGGCCATTGCTTCACGCCTCTTTCCTAAGGGACTGTTGAAGTGAGAAGGAAGAGGGAGGGTCACAGAGAAGGGAGGAAGATGCTGAAGGCTGAATGTGTTGGTGTGGTAAACTTGCTAAATGCCGGCATCCTTCTTCTCCTAAAGGAACGAGTCACACATCTAATGTATTCCTGCAGAAGAGAGCATACACGTTATTTGAAGTCCAAACACGTGGGCAAGTGGCCAGCCTAATGACCCAGGCATGAGAACTCTGAAGTTCCCAGCTAGTGGACAGACCTAAAAATGGAGAAATAAAGAAATAAACTCCTAGGCAACACTATGCCAGTGGGGACCTTCAGGAGAAAGATGTCTAGTCCCTATGTGGGACACATCTGTCCATTTTTAACAGACATTTCCCTAATCTGTGTGTGTGTGTGTGTGTGTATGTGTGTGTGCGCGCGCGCATTCCATGAACTTTCAGGTCATCTGGATCTTCAGTAACCTAAGCTGTACCTGTACGTAGGGCTGTCCAACATGGGTGCACAGGAGATAGTCAAGATGTGCCTTTGCCTGTACCTGATAAGGAACAATCCTTTTATTGTTTCTCTGTTCTTCATCTTCACAGGAAAAGACAGAACCATATTTCATTGGGATCTTCTGCTTTGAAGCTGGGATCAAAATCGTGGCTCTAGGTTTCATCTTCCATAAAGGTTCATACCTCCGCAACGGCTGGAATGTCATGGACTTCATCGTGGTCCTCAGTGGGTGAGTCTCCTTCCTTCTTGCTCTTCTGTGTATGTGCATGCGTGCGTGCGTGTGTGTGTGTGTTGGGAGGCTCATGGTGACGTGAAGTAGCCAGTAGAAGAAATATGGAGTAGGCAGAGATCACGATATAAAGCATAAGCTAAAGAAAACGATCAAGGATAAGAGTCTCCATGTAGCTGTACCACAAAGAACCCATTTTCGGAGGTTCTGGATACATATGACATTAGGCAGGGACATGGGAGACTCTCAGGAATGCTTCTGGTTTTCCGTTGTGGTCTTGCTAGATTTCTCAATAACCAGTTTTCCAAAAAGGAGCCTTTTCACTGAAGCAAGTGGCTTGTTCTGGTCTGGAGAAGGGGTCATCCCAAGATATCAATCAACGGATGCAGCAAAAACATCCAGTTTCTTTGGGCGATTAGAGAAGACTCAATTTATGTTTTCTGAACTAAAATAAAATTAATACACTGAGAACAGACTAAAATAATTCATAGATTTATTAATGGCATAAAATTGAATTACATCAAAATGCTTGATAAGTCATTCCTTAGGATTTAATATACTGTATATTGGGATGACCCAGTGTCAAAGGCATGTATAGGACAGTGACTCATGAAGGTGGATATTTGCCATATCACTCATTTGGGTATGAGCATAGTATAAGGATGATGGGTGGATCCAACACTGTAGGCAGCAAATGTGATGGACTTTATAGCATTGGGAATGTTTGATAATACTGTACAGGCTCTGTGGCTTGTGTGTCTTTGAGTCCATTGGTGCTTGCAGGGGGAAGGGACAAATCTGTGTAGGTATGATATCAAGTGTTTGGCACGGAAATTTCCTGACTTAGCTGCCTGGCTTGCTTAGCAGAGCTTCACGGGTCATTGAAGAGAGGGACCATGTAGCCACCATTATGATGAACGAGTGTGAGGAAAAAGGAAATTTGTCGGGAGTTGTTGGGTTAGGGTAAAATTTGAGGTGAGCTTGGAAGCCATCTCCCCACTGTCTTGTGATATAGACCCAGTGTTCACTTTTTTTTTTTGTTTTTAGGCCAATTGTGATTGAGCAAAAGAGAAGTAGATGAAGCTCTAATGGTTTAGAGTATAGTTTATAAGCAGTCAACCTCAGTATAGGTAATGGAGGAATAGGACTGATTGATCATGTTGAAAAAGTGTCTGCTGCCTTACAGAAGGATTTTCTGTAGGTCATTTTTCAAAAAATATTCTAATGGTACATTTGAAATATGACTTAGTATATATAGTACCACAGGAGTATATTGTCACCAAAAATGTAGCACATCTGAACAGTGTTTTAAATGTCTCTAAAATCAATAATATAAGCTATATTAGAATAATTCTAGGTGAGAACTTAAACCATGTTATAATTCCATTTGGAATAAAAGTGTTGTTGGTGTTGCTGCTGTTGGTGGTGGTTGTGGTGTGTGTGTGTGTGTGTGTGTGTGTGTGTATTTGTCCTGTTCAATGTTCTATGCACTGCAAACCTTTGAAATTTCTGGTCTAAGCCACTCATTTTCATTTTAAACTGTCACATACTGATTCTCTTTTGATATTTTTAAGAAAGAGAAAACCTGTTCACTGATTAAGAGCAATTTCTGATTTTTATGGCATCTTCTCCCAGCCCTTGAGAGCTAAGAAATCTTTCTTTCAAATGTCTGTAATTTTGTTGCCTTTCTCAATATATGATGAGCATATCACACATCCTTCCATACTTCTCTGAAATTTGGTGGTTACTGAACAGCACTTTGTTAAGTGGATGTACACAGTTTGCTTCTTGTCTCTGCTCATTATTTGACACTTAGATTGCTTTCTGGGTTTTGCTATAATAATTATTAAAGATGCTCTAACATTTTTTGGATGTCACACTTTACTAGACAGTTTGACAGGTTGAAGTGCAGTCAGTTCTTTGTATCTTTGGCTTCCGAGCAGATCCAGTGAAGCGTGGATAGGAAATATTTAGGGAAAATGCATCTGTACTGAGCGCAAAAGGACTTTTTATCCTTATCACCACTCCCTAGGCAGTGTAGAATAACTAATATTTACATAGCATTTATGCTGCAGGGTCTTGTAGAGCTGATTTAAAGCACCCAGGAAGGAAGATGTGCATGCATATATTATATGTTAAAACATGACATCTTATATAATGTATGTGAGCGTGTGTAAATTTTGATATTCACAGTGTCTCAGAACCAGTCTTCTTCAGGTACTACAAGACAACTGTACTTGACAGGGGAATCTGGTGGTGCCGGTGATAGATGTGGGGTCTGTGGTGGGTGTGCGGAGGGGAAGGACCCTCGCCATTTGACCAGCCAAGGGAAGATTCATAGGGGCTTTAATGGAGCTGGCTGTCACACGGTTGAAGGAGCAGATTTATGGGAATCAGCAGGGTACTCTTGTTGTTACAGCCAAGAAGCCCTCAATTTCTCACCTGCATGTCCAGGGAGTGCTAGAACTTCACAGGTCAACTGTCCTGTCTAAGCTGTCTGCTCAGCTCTCTGACTCCTCAGACTCTGATGGGCTCTCTGGGTGACCTTGAGAAGCTGCTACTTTCTAGTTGACCCAACAAGACTTTGCTCCTGATCCCATCCTACCATCCATCCGACATGTGGGAGTTCTTTTCAGTTTACATGTTGATGGCTTCCAGGCAACGGGTTCACTGTGCACGTGACTGTGGAGGGATAAGGTTCTGACCCACGGCAGTGGAGCTGTCTTACATCTGCACGTTCGTCTACCACCTTGCTTTGCTGCTAAGAGGCATATCGTCTCTGAAGCCAGCTCATGTTTAGAATCCTGCCACGGCAGAGCTCCATGGAGCTTTCTTCTCTCTCTCTCTTACTGGTGTGTTAAACTACCAGGCACTTTACAATTATGGGGTCTTAATATCAGTTAAAGGTGTTGTAGTACTAACTAGTGAGGCAGGTAGAACAGCCCTCGGAGATGAGTTATCAGTACCCAGGGACGGTAAGCCCTTTGTTCTCTGTCCCCTGCTCTCTGGTGGCAGATGCTGGAGTTTAGATCATGCCTTCCGATGCAGGACCAATACCTTTTAAGCCCATTCCGTGCATCCCCTCTCTTGGCCACATAACCTTCCTTTTTTTCCCTCCCATCTTGACACCTGCATCCAGAGTTATCCCTGCTGACAGCTCTTCCTTCCCACCTTGTCTCCAGGTGTCACCTCACATTCCACTCTTGTGCACAGGGGAAGTGACAGTGTTGGAGCATGACACAGTGCTTCAGGGCTGACACTGCACAGCATCTCAGCTCTCAGTTTTGGTGGGGGGTGGGGGCGGGAGGCGGGAGGGTGGGTGCAGTGGCATCAGACAGCTGGCTCAGCATGAGACCTGTCATCATCAGCCTGTAGCTAAAAGACAAGTATTTAGGGGCACTGGAGTCACCATATTCTGTCTGCCACCCCAACCCCTTAGTATTCTTAGTTGAAGTTGTGCATGGCTTAGCGTCTGCTTATGTCGATTAGTTCATGTAATACCTATAAACCCATGAAAGGGGTTGTCTGAGTCCATTTTCTACTACTACAGAATATCAGACACTGAGTGTTTTCTAAGCAACCGATATTTATACCTTGTGTTTCTTGTGTCTGGAAAGTTCGAGAGCTGGCACTGGTGTTTGGTGAAGCCCTTCTAGTCATGTCCTCACAAAGTCAAGGACATCATATGCTGAAGAAGAGAGGGAAACTATCCCCACCCATCTTTTTAGCAGAAGTATGCTCCTGCTATAACTAGCCCATTCTGGCTATAACGGCTTTAATATATGCTTTAAGGACATATCCATAAGACCCAATCACTTCAGAAAGGTATTACTCGACATATTACAATGCTGCCTAATTCTAGCACAGGAATTTTACTAGGGGCATTTAAACAACAGTAAGGATCTTGTCCTCATCTTCCAAATGACGATACCGAGGCTCATAGAGGGCATGTGTCTAAACAGCAGACACCTATCTAGGACGTGAGCCCACACCTTCTGCCTCTAAGTTCTGTCTTCAGCATTCTTTCTTTCTCATACCATCAATCACCTTTGCTACCCCACAGGTCTATAGTCATAAATCTCTGTGATTCATATTCCTCTGGTCCCCAGGAAACAGTGGCTGGAGTGTGGCAGGGCAGCACATTGTCATACATGTATTTCCAGTTCACAGCTGGGGCTGCAAGTGTGGCATGAGAAGCCTCCTGTTTGCTTGTGAGACATCAGTCTATGGGCTTGGAAGATAACACCCTGCTCTGTGGCACAGAAAGCAGGCCAGCTCTTAGTGGAATGTCGTTTGGTGCAGAAGGTCCAGCTGACTTCTTCCCTGTCTTGTCTAGTAACTTGTTTAGTAACACATTAATTCATCTATTTGTTTATTCAGCAAGGCGGATATTGTGGACTGAGAAACACCCTAATCAGTGTATTCTCATCTCTGCTGAAGTGAACATCTATCTACTAGAACTTCAGCTCTCTCTTAAATTGGTACCAATGCAGGAGGACCTATGTTTAAACTCTTGTCAAGCCACCTAGTATGCACTACCTTAATAGGAAGTTATTGAACCTAAATATATAGAGAATGATTGGGTATGATAAAAACTCAATCACCCCTAAACCCTTGGTGAGAGTGAGTCAATGGGGAGACATTTGTGCTTATGACCGGTGTTCATCTCTTATGTTCAGCATCTAGAATGTAGTTACTGCTCACTAAGTTCTGATGTATTAGCTGTCCCATTCTCAAAGTCTCTTATCCTCGATAGGATACAAGAGCAGAGGGAAGTCTGGACCCAGGGAGGCAAGAGACCATCTCCATATCTTCCCTTTGGCCTCACTCGTCTGTATCTACAGCCCCATCTGCCTAGCTTACACTCTTAGGGAAATGGAAGCAGAGAGTATCCACCCCAAACTAGTAAGAAATATTGGGCTCTCAGCGATATCCCTCTGGGAAGTGCTTCTTGAGTGTTATGAGTAGGACCAGTGTTTCTAGAGTAGCTGGAGGCAGGCAGCAGGGAGAAAAAAATCTCGCAGTATTACATCGGTTGTCTTATAACAATACTTGGCATTTAGCAAACCAAGGGCCAAAGCCTACATTTCACAGATACCTCTAATTTGTAAAAGTTGTACCACAGGTTAGAATTATTAGGTTTAGTTATTCCCCAGGCCCAGCCCAGGGCTGAATATGCCAAGGCACTGAAAATTTTAATAATGGTTTTGTATCTAAATGAATGCTACATACAGTACTCTCCCTTTATCCACATTTTAGCTTCCTACACTTTAGTTATCTGTGGTCAACCACAGCCTGGAAATATTAAGTGGATGATTCATAAGTATTGAATGGCCTCCCCTTCTGAGTAGCATGCTAAGATCTCTGGCTATTCCTCACAGTCCTGCCTGGCACATGAACCAGCTCTTTGTCCAGGGTGCCCATGCTATGTATGCACACCTGCCCATAAGACAATAGCCCCTCTGTTATTAGATCCTCTTTCAAGGTACTGCAGAATGTGGGTTCCAGTGCTCCTTAATTAATGATGGCCGTAATTGCGAATGTAGTAACATTGGCAATTTTTCTAGTGTGTTGTTGGAGCTTGTGTTATAATTGTTAGTTAATTTTGTTAATCTCTTAAAACTGTCCAGACTATAAAGTAAATGTTATCGTAGGCAAGTAGGTGTGCAAGCCCAGGGGAAGATATATATGGAGTTCTGTGCTACTTCTCCTTCTTCACGCCTCCTGGAAGTTCAGGGCCAGATGTCTCGCAGCTAAGGGGAGGCAGTTCAATATGAAAAACATGGAGTCTGGGTTCCTTCTCTGAGCGACACTACCCCTTGAGTTTAAAGATGCTAGTAGCTGTCTAGTGCAGCTGAAGAAGCTCCCTGCTCTCTTTATTTCCTCGGTACATGTTTTGGTTCCAGCCCAGTGGTGAGCTATGCTGTTCGTCTTACACTTGGGCGATCTTTGTTTTCAACTGTGCTACAGTCCTGATGCTGTTACAGGGCTGCTCTTTGAGTTCAAAGCCACTCTCAATGGTTAGATTGTCTGTTGTCCCATTAAAAATGTCAGTTTGCTCAGCATACACTCTGGTATCACGGTGATAACCTGTGCTGTGAGCAATGGACCTGTAGTGTAAATACTGTAGTATGCATGAGTGTGTCTAAACCTTGTGCCTCTGCTAAGGTATTTGCAACCAGGCTCAGGCAGCCACTCGAGATATTGAAGAGACATTACTGAGTACTCAAAGTCCTGGGCACAATGCGAGGTGTGTGTGGGATAAGCCAAGTATTCTTCGTCAGGACAGTGAGCCTACATGTCATAAGCATTCAGAAGAAGGGCGTCATACTTGACTCTTGAATCCCAGGGAAAGCTTCTTTAAGGAAATAAGACAAATGTCCTGAGGTGCACAAAGGTGTCACAGGAGACTGTGCATCTGTTTCTGGCCACCCAGACCCAAATAAGCACACAACAACTATATTAATTACAGCACTGTTTGGCCAATAGCTTAGGTGTATTCCTAGCTAGCTCTTACATCTTGCATTGACCCATTTCTATTAATCTGTGTATCACCATGAGACTGTGGCCTACCAGTAAGATTCCGGCATCTTTCTCCTTTGGCGGCTACATGGTGTCCCTTTGACTCTACCCTCTTTCTCCCTGCATTTACTTTAGTTTTCCTGCTTAGCTCTATTCTGCCCTGCCTTAGGCCAAAGTAGCTTCTTTATCAACCAATGGTCCAGTGGTGATAAAACATACTCACAGCATACAGAAGGGAATCCCAAATCACAAAGGGATGGGGCATGTCAGGTTGGCAAGGAAGAAGGGTTTTGCTGAGAAAAAATTCTGAGTGCAAATGCTTAGGGGTGGGGATGCATGAGGAGACAAGACAGAAAGGCATCACTGGGAAGTTTTTGAGTGGAGTAGTGAAGAGATACTTGTCGGGAGGTCAACAAGTCTGGTTTGTGCAGGAAAGCATATACTTGAACCTGTGCGATGCTGGGGGTGGAGTCTTCCTTAGAATCCTGTTCTGGCCATGGCACGATTCTTTTAAAAACTTCTTTTACCCTGGGATCACCTCTGAGGAAAGACATAGCAAAGAGAAGGGAACCATCTCTGTATCTTCAGCTCCGACTTCAGCTTCTTCCACCTCGAGGAGAGAGGGAAGACAAAGGAAAACGTGGGCAGGGGAATGCTGCAAGAGAGCAGGACCAGGCAGCCTGCAGCCGCAGCAGCTCCCAGCCAGTGGCACACACGGAGTGGTTTAGCCCAAAGCCTGTTTGTAGGAGGATGATATCTGGAGCTAAATATACATCGATAGGTATTTTTAGAGGGTTTCTGTAAGAAGGCTGCCCTAACATATGAGTTTTCCTAGCAGCTAAAGATCGAGGAAAGCAGAGTTTTCCTCTGGGAACCCTGTCTCTCTGGTGCTGAGAATGTGGGGGAGGTGTTGCTTATGCAGCCCCAGGGGCCCCCACCCCGATTCAAATCCCTGCAGTAATAGTGTGATAGCCCTGGGTATTTATATAGCAAATCATGTCAGGGAGCCTCGTGGGAATTTTTACAGACTTGTCCTGTACTCATCTTTTAAGCTGTGGGTGGGCCAAAGTCAGAGGTGGGCCAAAGGGAGTCTGGGTAGAGAGAGGAGGCAGAGGCTTGTAATTTTGAAAAGAGGAAACTGACCTGAATGAGGGGATACGAGGGGCTTTGAGTTTCCCAGCATCAGCGAAGCAGGGGCCTAGGACTTAGGTGTCCTTGAGATTGCCGGTGGGGAGGCCTGGAAGTCCTTAGCCTCCACTGCTCTTGAGATTCTTCCTCTCAAGCGGAGCTGGGAGCTGCTTCTCTGGCAGCGCTCCACCTCCTCCCTGGCATTTTGTTCATTTCGAGCTCCACGCTGGGGGAGCACTACAGCTACTGCTCCGTGCAGCATCCTCTTTGATCAGAGCACTATTTCTGTGCCAGTTGTATGATGGGAGAGATACAGTTCGGATGCGGAATTTTCCTCCCCCCCCCTTCTTTATTTTTAGAATGAAGAGGTCGATTCAGGGAAAGAAGTAGGCAAAGGGCAGAGTGTGGAGCTTAAAGATGGGATTCTGTACGTTCAGGGAGGCAGTTAGGAAAAGGCAGTTTGGCAGATTTTTCTCATGCCTGTCTTTTTTTTTTTTTTTTTTTTCTGTTGAGGTCTATCACTGGTTCACTGGACAGGTAATTATTGAGCACTGACTAAATTCCAGGTGTAAGGACTTGGCGTTAGGAAATCCCTCCCCTTCAAAGGCTTCTTGCTGTCCCCACTGGCAGAAGTTCAGTCGGCAGATAACGGAGCAGGGCTAGAATTAGCCGTGGTGGCCGCCAAGAAGAGGAAAAGGCGGAGGGGAGTGAAGAAAAGGCAGCTTGGTTTGGGGCCTTTCTTTCTGGATTTATATTCACTCAAGGCGACTTCGGGAAAGAAATTGTGGTGAAGTTCATCTTCTGCGGACCACTCTCCCCCCTGTGCGTTCGATTCACGTGCACGGATGTGTGAGGCCTGGAGTGAGGGGCCGTGAGAATGCAAAGCAGAGGTCTAATGTGCGACTTCGTTCTCTGGATTCTGAAGACAGGAGAGAAATTAAAGGGGGTGTTTGTGTTTCCCTTGTGTGGATAAAATACATCCTCCTTTGGGTAGACATTGTAGCTTGTGTCTGTGCTGTAAATATAGTCCACAGTTAAGTATAAGCCCACCGGGGTGAAACGTGAAGACGCAAGGCGCTGTTTAATGTCAATGAAACCAGGAAGTTAGCAGATGTGCCCAAGCATAGAGTGGTTTTCTGGAGGAAGGGCGAGGTGGGAGAGCACAGATTTAAGAAGACAAAAGCAGGTGGACTGGTGCGATGGAGGAGTCGGTAAGAGCAAGCTAGGTCAGAGCGGTTCAGTCGCAGTCACTGCATTAATAGCTGGGAGAACGGTGAATTCATCCCGCGTTTTCACAGAAGGGAAACCTGATATGCATGCGGCTAAGTGCTTTGCCCAGGTCCCGCTAAGTACGATATATGAGCCAGGGCTTGGAGAGTGGTTTGTTTAATGCAGATAAAAGAGCCCAGAGCATTGTAAGAAACAAGAATATTATTACTGAGAATATTCAGAATGCCGTGTGTCCGTGGACTTCTTTCAGAATGGCCACCCCTCTCTCACTCATGCTTACGTCAAAGGACAGTTTCACTGAAACTATTGGAATTCTGAAACCGTGGCTGTTTGTGAAACCTCTTTTACTATCATTTTGTGCCAAGATAAAACTGAACAATAGGATAGCTCGCATTTCTTTTTAGTAGTATATCTAATTTTATCAACACCGGGACAGTCCTCCACAGCTATTATTAGTAAGAACAACAAAGAAATTCCAAGAGTAAAAGTTGAAAAGGAGGCTTTCATTTTTAATTGTATCGCCAGTGAGAATGTCTCCTCCTCCAGTGCCCCATTTCTTCAATCTTTCTGTTTGGTGTCTTCTTTCCCTTGCCCCATTCTCATAAAACCCTTAGAGGCCAGAGGGCCACCCACAGGAAGGGGACATCAAGCCTGCCCGGGAAGTCAGCCCTTGCAGGGAGGGGAGCTAACTTCCTATTTCCTCCCCCTCGTCTTTCAACTCCTTCCTTCTCGGCTGCCACTCTCCTGTGGGCTGCCTGAGCCGTGGTGACAGGACAGCTAGGAAAGGGACTCAAGGCCATGGCTCTTCTCCCTGGCCTCCAGCTCTGGGGCAGTGACTTCGAGGCAGAGTGACAGGTGTGACGGCTGCACTCTTCAGTTCTCATCAGCCATGTTTTTGAGGTGATTTACATGACCGTGGGAGGCACATCCTGTACCATGACCCTCCAGAGCCCAGCTGGACCTTTGGAAGCCATTTCTCACCTCATGACCGTTTGATTGGACCTGGGGAACTGCGGCTAAACCTGTCATGGCTTGGGATGACTTTGTTGTTGAGAAAGAGGAATGATGGATGCGCCTCTGTGACCTGACCCACTGAGGCCTACAGCCACATAAGACCTTGGAAGTATGAAGGGAAAGGTGACCTTTGAAGAGTTAGGAGAGAAGAAAAAGGAAGAGGCAGCCAATATTATTGAGCACATCCCATGTTCAGACATAAAGCTGACTGCTGGAGATTCAGGAATGGACAGAGATAGTTTCTATTTGCGCTTGCTGTCTAATGGAGAAGAGAGACACACATTTAAACGGAAATGTCAATAGTGTGCTGAGTAAGTAGGGAGAAGGATTGGGGCTCTGGGATCCTGGACCCAATCAGAAGGGAGAAGGAGGACCAAGAAAATGACGATGATATGGAGGCTGATGCAGTGGAAGAGGAAGGAGGGGAAGTACTAGGAGAGCTTCAGGAAGAGGAGAGGGCAGGTGGGCAGGGCTGGACATAGCAAACACCAGGCACAACTGGGAAAGGATAAGATTGCTTGGGGACTCATGGTAACAATGACCTGAAGGAAGAAAAGAATATTTTCGTGGGAGCCCACTGAGGGGTTTTAGACAGGACAGTGAACACATCTTCAGGGAGGGGCACTGTTTGCTGGGAAGGAAATAATGTCACTGAATGACTCCATGTCGTTTCAGAATTAGGAACCTAGAACTAAGTCCCCAAAGAATCTTTCTTCCGCCTTGTCTCCTCTTTCAGCCTTCAGCTATAATTTTGCTTAACTTACTGAAGTTGTACCAAAAACAGTTCTCTAGACCGTATAATCTATCCTACTCCATTCTAAAGACTTGTTAACCTGCCCAGAGAGGAGACGCAGTTCCTGCCCCCTGAGATCATGCTTTGAGCATCTCCTACTGATTCAAATAATGGGTGAGAATTGATGAATGTGTGGGCTTTTATTTTCAATGCTCAACAGAGAAATTATTTTAAAAACGCTTTGCCGAGAACATTGCTATATGATTATTATGATTTTTATTTTCCAAATAGAACAATAGTCAAAAGATCAAGCCAACCCACATGCTTGTTTATGGGATGTTTCTCTTCTCTCTGCTCCTTGGGCTCATGACACATCATGATGCTGAATCTGGATCCTAATTGAACTCTGGTTAATAACCACGATAAATATAACATGTTGTGATCTAGGGGCTCTTTGTGGGGAGCTCAGAGTGCTCTGTAATTTACCACCTCTCACTCTCCATTCGAAAACTGGAAATGGAGCCCACCCATTCCCTTTCTAAGTATGATGTTATTATAGAGCAGGCCTCCCAGATGTATCTTTCATATCTGACTGTGGTGATAGACACGGGGACTATTAAATTCTTTCCTGGTCCTTTCTGCTGACCACTTGTATTCCATGTCCTCTTTTTCCTGAAGCATATTCAACCAGCTCTTTTTCAGAGCTCCGTCTATTGAAATAACTTAGACCTCTGGTTCTTCTCCTCCAGTGAACAGAGTTTGGGTTGAGGTTCTTCCTTTTTTTAGGGACTCTGATCAGATCAATGTTTAACCACGCAGTTCTACAAATGAAGGAGGAGGAGCTTCTGGGGTTTCAGCTTCCCCAAACAATTACTTGACTAAACTACACTGAAGCCAAACAGGACATATTTCCAGGAGGATGCAAATTTTAGAACCATAGTTATGTAAACTTAAAGCAAGATTGGATCTCAGGGCTCACCAGTCATCCTAGTAGTATTCAGCTGGGAGCCACGGGACTCTCAAACTCCTGGGATTATGTAATGGATGAGCAAGTCTGTGGCCTCATCTAGCACTGGCTGTTCCCAGGTAATGTTTTCTACATGTGGGCATCACAGTAGAGTTTTTCTAAAGTGTGTGCATGGTGTTGGGATTTCCAGATACAAGTGCATTTAAATGCATTGTTGATGAATAGTGCCTTTTCTTTGAGTCAGCAAAACACAGCAATTAGCAATTGGGACTTAGCAGATAAGTAAATTCACATTCATCAGCTATGCTCTTTACTACCTGTGTGAGAATGGGCAGTCATTTTAGTTTCTGCACACCTAGGTGTCCTTCACTTATACTAAACAGAGTTGGGTGACTAGGGAGTTTTAGTCATTGATATTAGTCCTCTGGCAAACGAAGTGGGACTTTGCTGTGGGACAATGGTCTTATAGCTTGTCACTTGTATTATTTTAATAAAAAGCTTATTGACCAGTAGCCAGGTAGGAAGTATAGGTGAGGGTGACCAGGCAGAAAGTAGAGGTGGGGCGATGAGAATAGGAGAATTCTGGGAAGAGGAAAGGTTCAGTCTGCAGTTGTCATCCAGGCACAGAGGAAACAAGATGAGAATGCCTTGCTGATTAAAGGTATCAAGCCACGTGACTAATACAGACAAGAATTATGGGTTAATGTAAGTTATAAGAGTTAATAAGAAGCCAGAGATAATAGGCCAACCAGTTTATGATTAATATAGACCTCTGTGTGTTTCTTTAGGACTGAATGGCTGTGGGACCAAGTGGGACAGAAACCTCTGTCAACAGGTCTTGAACTTTCTGAAATTAGGAAGAGGTTTTCAAACCTAGAAGATTAAGAATTGCTGAACTATTGTAATTAAGCGTGCTATTCAGTGTTGACTGTCAATAAGATCTATAATCACCTAGGAGACATAGGGTTACCTGTGAGGGATTATTTTGATGATATTAATGGAAGTAGAAATTCACAACAGAAACGTGGACAGTAGAGCACTGTGATTCCTGAGCTTGGGTCCTAGACCGCAGTAGGGGAATCATTTGATTCCTGACTGTGGGTACAATGTCTCCCCATGATAGACTATACCTTCCTCAAGCTGTAAGCCAAATCAAACCCTTCCTTCCTGAGGTTGCTTTTGTTAATGGTAATCTTATCACAGAAACAGGAAAGTGATGAAGATACCAATTGTTACAGATGAAGAACAGAGACTTGGAACCCCAAAGGGTGTCTAACACTCTTGTGTCTAGTTGGAAGATCACCCGCCCACAGCTGAAGGTGGATGCTAGTGTTCAGTCTTGTGGAGGTGCAGTGGGAAAAGTAAAAGTTAGACATAGCTTTTATACTCATGAACAGAATGATTTTACTGGAGCAGAGTGTATAGATGAAATACACACAGGAGACTGGAACATTGAAGCCAGGTTTGAGCAGTTTTGCACGGGGTGGTCTAGTCTTTAAGAATGTGTAGAAGAGGAAAATGTCAGTTGGGTTAACACCCAGATAACTGCCTGGGGTCACATCTTTCATAACTGGTATAGGTATCAATGTCTTTTCCCATTGGTTAAAAATGGATCATTGAATAGTTTTGTTTTATTGGTCACTTGCCTATCTTTCCTCTTTTCATATAGTCTTAGGGTCATAAAAGAACATTTCTTTTTCTGAAGACTTTTCAGTTGGAACATAAATGTTGAATTGATTACTGCTCGAGAGAAGAGAGCAATGTTGGAGTTTTGGTTTTTTTTTTTTTTTTTTTAAATGCGTTTCTGTTTCCTGAAACTCACCAGTGCAAATTTATAGATTCATCACAAGCTGAGAGACTTCACAGGGGAATCTGAACCAGGAAAGAAGGTGTAATTTAAAGTCTGTGAAACTCTCACTGTCCTTGGCTCTTACTGCAGCAGTAGGGGGAAGGGGGAGTGTGGACTAGGAGGTTGGTGTTCTTTTACCAGATTTCTTTTGTTTGTTACTCTCATACATGCATATAATGTGTTTTGATCAAATTTACCTCCCATTCTGTCCCCTTCAATTCCTTCCCTATCTCCCTGCAACTTCCTCTTCCAACTTCATGTGCTCCTCTCTAGCCCCACTGAGTCTACTGAGTGCTGCCTGTATGTTCAGGAGCGTAGGGCCATCAACTCAAGCATGAAACACCTTTCAAGAGCTGTGTCCCTGAACCAGCTTTCTTAGTAACACTTCTTTTCCTTCCTGCCCATCCATCTTCCTTTTTTCCCACCTGTCTAACAAATTATCATGTGTTAGGTGCCCACTGAGTGCCAGGTGTTATCATGGATGATGACATACCAGCAAATGAACAGAATTGCTGTGGATCCTGCCTGTACGGAACTTACTGTTAACCTAGGTTATAGAGAAATTTAGAAGACATGACATTGCCTAGTGTGCACTTGGTAGTGTACAAAAACGGTGATCTCATAGATGTCTTACCAACACTAAACTGTCGTGTTGGTATAGCCCACTCAAAATATTAAAAGATTTTAGTGATGGACAGATCTAGCTTGAACTTCAGCTTTTCTACTGAGGTTTCATTTTGGCCAACTTGTTTAACTTATTTGAATCTAATATTTTAAAATATTTTTCTTACAGGGTTGATTTAGATTGAGCAGGGTTAAATGTTCTAAAAATACCTCTCAAATTTCAAGGGTTAACATAATATACTATCTCTTGCTCCTTAAACAGACAAGTTTACTTGGTTTTTCTACACTTACTGATTTAGAGACCAAGGGTCTAACCTATGAGTCTGAGTCTATCAACTGCCAGATCTCATGATTTTATCCTTTACATAGAGCCAGAAAGTGAGAATATGGAGGAGGGATGCTCTTGGTTTCTTGGTATGTAAGTGTGTACATACAATGTTTCGGCATCCTGTCCACAAGAAATTACATGTGGTTCAACCTAGCTGCAACAAAACCAGAAGATCTGACCATCAGTGTATAGCTCCTTCTAGGCCATAATAGTATGCTGCTGAAAGGAGGGTAAGGAGAACATCGTTCTGGATCCTTTCCAAAAGACCAGTGGTCACCTGTCCATTGTCTGCATGAGGATTAAATAAAACGCTTGTATTATCGGACATGTGAGAGAATACCGAGTTTTCTTTTGATTATTAGTAACATTATTAGATAAATACTTTACATGCATATAACTTTTGTTAAGAACTGTGCATAAAAAGATGAGAGACCTGTCTTCAAGGAGCTTTCAGGTTTATGTGGTATGTGTGTGTATGTGTAAATAACTAAATATGTGATTTTAATTTGATATCACTATGGATTCTGAAGAAAGGACCATGGGAATAAACTTGTTGATTCTGTCTCTCTACAAACCTTTTGTTGGGTGCTTGCTGCATGCAAGGCCCATTGGAAAGCAGCAAGAACAATAGAGTCCAATGAGGAAGTTGTGTAGTTATGGGAATTTGGTTTCCTTCTCCTCAAAGGTATCATCTATTGGCAGTTGATGGATACAAGTGTAAGACACCGTTAGGTCATTTTACTACCTCTTAGTGAGATTTTCAGTGATAAGAATGAGAACCAGCTTGCCTTGTTTCATTTCTTTAGTTTCATTTTACTACTTCTTAGTGAGACTTTCAGTGATAAGAATGAGAACCAGCTTGCCTTGTTTCATTTCTTTAGTTTCTTTCTCCTCCTCTTCAAGATCACAGAGACGAGCAGTAGTTAGCCAACTGAGGCTGTTGACGAATTTCCATGTTGGCCAAGATAACCCTGCTGGTTACCACCTGTCTGACTCTGAATTCTGTGTCTCAGAAGCCCAGGGGTCTGGGAACCAGTTTCAGAGGAAAAACAGGTGATCTATTTACTCATGTCTTTTCTGTTGTTAGCTTGTACCAAGATAGCTGAAGAGTTTAAGTTCAGTGTGAGGTGAGCACAGCTATGATAGAGACTAGAGAAAGAAGCAAGTAAATGATAGCCATGGGTCTTCAGAGAAGGGGTTGTTAATGTGGCAGAAGTGCTGGAATAGTCCTTTACGGTGTCAGCTTCAATTATGTCATCCCTTAGTGCAGTTTGTGGGCTCTTTATAGGGTCCTGCAACTGGATCAGGAAGAGCGGCTTCTCCCAAAACAGCTTAAATTAAGTAACTAGTTAATGTGCATGCACACCCATATGTATATTCAAGTTTTTAACAAATTCTGTGTTGTAAAATTTATTTTATGAGTGGCTGTTTACTTGTTTGTATGTCCATGTATGTCCATGTACTGCTTATGTGACCAGTACCCAGAGAAGCCAGAAGAAGATGACATTGGATTTCCTATGTCTGTATGGGAGTGACAGACAGTTGTGAGCTGCCAAGTTGTTCTTGAGAATTGAACCTGAGTCGTCTGGAAGAGTAGCCAATGCTAAGTCATCTCTCCAGCCCCATGAATGCATATCATAGCATGTATGTGGCAGTCAAGGGACAACCTGAAGGAATCGGGCTCTCTTCTCTGCCTTGTGGGTCTTGGAGCCAAACTCAAATAATTAGGCGTTGTGGCAGTTGCTTTTGCCTGCCAAGCTGTCTCGCTGGTCCTGTGTTGCCTTTTGATTGCTTTTGTGGTGAGTTTTCCATGTTTGGAAGAACTTAACACATTAATTTTTTTTGTAATGAATGGCTTATATTCTTTTACTCTTTTTATTTTATGTTTACTATTAGGCCATATATCTTTCTTCATTTTAATTTTTTGAATTGGTCACAGTGTTATAAATTAATTTCTCATACCTATCAATCAGTTTGTTAAATTCTGTAATGGAGACTCCTCTATAGTCTACAGCCATGGATATACAGAGAGCACTATGTTTGGAATTGGGTTTATAGATGTTTAGTGTTTACACAGAGCTAATAGTAACATAGTCAAACATACTCAATTCTAATTAGAAATAATGTGTTGCAGTTGAAAACCCATCTAGACAAAAATTAATAAGATCTTGGTAGTGATCTTCATTGATGGTATAACTATTGGCCTAATAGAGTTTCTAAGTCTTAATTTTGTGAGACACACTGGCCTTAAGATTGATGGAAGGACCTATCTGAAATCATCTGGTTCTCTCATTGCTGCTGGTACCATTCCCTGTCCATATTTGTCTTCTCTCTTCCACTTTTCAATAGAAGTTCCTAGAACACTTTGTGCTGTTATCTGTATTCTGGCTTCGGTGCTGCAGAGAAGGGAACCCATTAAAGCTTGGTGGGGCTCCTGAGAACAGCTAGCCTGGAGGGAATGCGAGGGAAGAGAAAACAATGAATGTGAAATAAGAGTGTTAGACTTTGGACCTCTTGAAGATAGGCCCTAGGTCTAGATGTGTGCCCAGGTTATCTTTTATTAGACTGTATCTGTATCCATGTTTCATGTAGGTTTTTTATATTATCTATTGCCCTGAGGAGGATCTTGAGTGCAGGCAGCAGGGCAACGAAGTTCCCCAGCAGCTTTTGTTCTTTATCAGTGATTTTGTTGGAAGGATTTGCAAGCTTATTCTTTCCTTTGAAGAAAGCATAAACTGCTTCTACAAGGTGCCCCAGGGCTAGATTCTATTGGCTCTCCCTAAACTGCTCTAGGGACAGCCCCCTCCCACCTTCTTCCAACCCCATTAACATCCCTAACCCCTGACCTTGACTGGATTGGTCTTTTCTTTGCTGGGAGGTCCAGCCCTGATCTCCCAGGTTGTCAGTATGGCAGACAAAGCCTGGTCTTGGATAGATGTTTGAAACTGAATTTGCCTTAGGAATGACAGAGACTTAACCCTTGTTTTACTAATAATTCTGGCCTGCTGTTTGAGGGCAGACTCATTTCTCTATAGGAAAAACTGAGACTTGTCTGTATTTATATAAAGAAAAGGGGGAAGGAATGCCTAGTTAATGAGTTTTTAAGGATAACTCCCCTCCACATATCATAGAATAAAAGCAGAATGAGACATCAAAGGATTACAAATAGGGTATTTGTCTTTTTGTCGTGACATCCTAGAACCACACACACATAGAACCCCATGTCCCTCTCTCTATCAACTATCTCTCTCTCTCTCTCTCTCTCTCTCTCTCTCTCTCTCTCTCTCTCTCTCTCTCTCGAACTTTAAATTTATTTTTAAATCTTTGACATTTTCCTACTGAGCACGAAATTCTTTTTACAAAGTAATGTCTTTGCAACACCATCATTTCTGTCAGCGGAATTGATATTCTATGTGGTCATCAGGAGGAGACCTTGGAGAGGGTCCTGGACGCCAGGATTATCCAGGCTCTGCCAGGGACCCTTAGGGCCCCTGACTGAATGCAGTTCATTCACTAGAACTTGGAAGGGCTAGAAAGGGAGACTTTAGGGAGCTATGAGCTGCCCAGTATGACACAGAACATTTGTAAGTGGGGACATTTTCCTCTAGGGAAAAGGGATCATACCTTTTTATCAAATGAGCCTCTGACCCACACTGTAGGACCATTCTGTTAAGTATCCTCCTCCCAAGCTCTGTGAGCTTGAGAATGTATCTGGCTTTTACCCTCCTGTTATCCAGACTCTGTTTTCTGTTATGTTTGATGGCTTTGTACACAATGGATTACTGAGATTTTTTTTTCCTTGCCTGTTTGTACCTTGATGTTATAGTGAGAACACTAGATCAGAGGCCTCAGAAATCAAATGAAAGGCTAGGGATGGTAGGCAACTGTCCTTCTATCATTATTTTTTTATTTGATTGTTGGGTGAGTGGCCAGACCTAATTTGGGGGGATTCCCAGAAGCCCTCTGGGCTGAAATCTTTAGTCACAGTGTGATCATCATTGTATTTCCAGTTCCTAAATAGCACAGTAACTTAACTTCGAATGCCAGACTCAACCTTTCTCTGGTCCATCACCACACACTTGATTGAATACCTTCTTTACTTTTGACAAAATTTTCTTTCCCCTTTGAAATAGCAAGAAACATTATCTCTAGGCATCTGAGATTTCCACCAACTGATGCTCCTTCTCTCGTCTTGCTGTTCATTGCCTGTCTCTTATTACTACATCCATATACTTATAATAAGTATACTGTCTTATTACTCTTCACCCAAGCAAGGCTAGGTTCTCTTGTTTCTGTCCTACCTGTTTCCTTACACTGCTGTTACTCTGTCTTTTTAAAATTCTTCTTGCCTTTAGCAAGCTCATCCTATGATGTTCTATCTGGCGAAAGACCAGGTTCCTTAGAGAAATAGCCTTCTACTGTGCACCTAACATGTAAATGACTTTTCCTGCATTGGCTAGCTAGCATTGTATTTCTTGTGCCTTTTTTGAGGGCCTCTTATTTCTTTGCTGAGGCTGACAGTGGGGTTATGTTCTCCTTTTCCTGCTCTCCAGGGTGATTTGTAGTCTCAGACCTATAATAGATGTTAGACAAATTCAAAGTCAATGTAGGGGTTAGAACCATGTCCATGCATCCTGCCCACCAATCTGAGTGGAGGGGTTTATCTTATTCCAGGTCCACCCATGCTTTCCTCAGGGTGTATCTCCACTAACACATCGACACAGCAGCATCTTGGCCTTGACCAACTCTTAGGGCCATTGATACTGAGCGTGTGGGTGCTGAGCTCACATTCTTGCTAATAGTTCTGGGGCTGAAGGTACAGAGTGACAGAGAATGTGTCCTTGATCAGAACTTTGGAGAGAACGTGATTCTCCCCTTGTGTTTCTGAGGCAGACAGTGTTACCTACCCAACTAACTCGGAGGAGGGGATTCTTTCTGTGTGTCGTCACTGTGCTGTTTAAAATAAGCGAGGTCTCAGTACTACCGGTTGTTTGCAGGGCAGATTCTTTGCTTCTTCAATTAATCTCTCTTCCCACTTGCCAGCCCCCACTTCTTCCTGGACAATTAGCAAAGTGTTTGGTGTTTGGTTTGGATGAATAATTAATCCAGAAGCTTTGTGAATGATTCATGGCCCATATGCTGGGGCAACAGGATGTGGTGTCTACGTGTTTGTGTGTGTGGCACATACAGAAGGTCAGAGGCTTGCTTCTCCTTAGGTCGGTGGTTCTAGGTTGTGTGTACCACTCAGGAGGTGGAACAGGTTACGTGTGGTCTTCCTTTAGGAGATGCTCCAGGAAAAAGAAATTGTTATCCACGCGTGTATGCATTTTAACTCTGGACTGTTGTTTATGGTTTGGATCAGATCACTTAACAAATTGGAGTTTATCTGCTCTAAATTAGCTATTGGCTATCTTCAAGATGGGTGACTGAGTTGATGTTTCCAAGCATCAAAGGGAAAGAAATTTTTTACTTTGCTTGCATCGAGGTAGGGACTAAGGACATTTTTTTTTTCTTTAGATCTTAGCCTAGTTGTTCCTTGTTACTCTACTAATTCTGTTTCCTGGTATAGCTCCTTCACTGGGCAGAAAGAACATCCAGTTACCGTTCACTCTGTAGGCTTTTCTTTGCCTTTGAAGAATGTTCTTATTTAAGTGCTTGAGAGCAGGAGGCTGACTGATCTGTGGACATACCACTTCCTCCTCTGCCTTCTCATTTTGAGTAGAGACTCCTGAGTATGCCCTGGTCCCTAGAAGCAAACAAAGGAGAAGCAAAGCTGCTACATGAAGTGCTGAACTGAGTTCACCATCTCTTAGGCAGTCAGAGCCTACATCCATTGTATAGGCGTGGAACAAAGAGTGTGGGGTGAAATCCAGAACTCTGAAGATGTGACACGAGTTTGGGTCCTTTCTTTCTTAGGGCAGTCAGGAAAACATTTCCCTGTATTCCCTAGTATATTCTAAAGTTATACTAATCTTGTTTATGTTCCCATTTATGTAGCACTTGCTAGTATGTATGGCATAAGAGTTGACTATACCTATACCTATATTTTCCCTATAGCTTCTCAGCTCTGTTCACAACCAATCACCTCTTCTCCACTGATTTTAATTCTACTTTTGTTGTATACCAAATTCCCATATTTACATTCTATTTTTAGGTTCCTTCAACCCCAGTGTCTATTTTTAAAATCTGTAATTTTTATAATGTGTTCTTGATAACTAGTAGAGTTAACCTCCCATTTTCTTAAAGAATTGGATGATCTAGGGCATTATGGTTTTATATGAACTTAGATTTGATGTGTCAGAGTTCTAAAATTTTGTTGGAAATGAAGTAGGTTTATTGACTAGAATGGGAGGAATTAACAATGTCAGGTGTTAGTGGTATTTCTTCACTACTGGAAACATAGTTTAGGTCCTGTGACAGTTTGTGAGAGTTCTCCATTCAAAACCTTTTATTTTCGTATTTCCAATGTTGTGTCTAATTTCTGCTGCTGTGATGAATGTATTTTTTTTTTGTATTTCCACTCAAATGCTGCTAGTGTAATATAAACATTGTTTTTATTTGTTGATATTATATTGGAAATATCCAAGTCCTTTTATTAGTTAAAACAATTCTATAAATTCTCTTAAATTGCCTGTGTAACAAATTATATCAGCAACAAACAACTATTATTGCTTTCTCATTTGCCTATTTATATATTTTTCTTAGTACACCAGCCAACATTGCTAGGAAGATATCAAATAATGGCAGTGAACAAGGTCGTATTGTTCCTTCTTTAAAGCTTTTCATTGATAGATGTTTCTTGGAGAATGAAGAAGAATAATTTATATAAAGAGCATGAGGACTAACAGTCGATGAGTTTTGATAATAGCACAATGCTTTAATTAACAAACTAAAAGGCCATTGATTTTATTCTGTAAGTGATTAAACATTGAACTTATGAATGCCCCTGGAAAAATTCGGTTAAAAAGTTTGACAATAAAAGTATTTGTTTTTTGCAGTGATCATATGCATGGGATTATGGGTGGAATGTGAGTTGATGATATAAACAAAGGTTTTATTCAGGAAATCTGTGGAACAAAAATCCATAGAATGAGTCGTGATGAGAAAATAATTGATAATTGCAGCTAAGAAAGTGTGACATTGCACAAATTGAAATAGAAGCCACAGGCAAAAGGAAACAGTAAAGAAATAAAGTAATAAAGTTCAGCAAATCCCTTAAAAATGAAGAGAGGGAAGAAAAGAAACAATTAGAAAACAAGGTGACTTTAACTGGGTGATGGTGGCACACACCTTTAATTCCAGCACTCGGGAGGCAGAGGCAGGCAGATCTCTGTGAGTTTGAGGCCAGCCTTGTCTACAGAGCTAGTTCCAGAACAGGCTCCAAAGCTACAGAGAAACCCTGTCTCAGAAAACCAAATAAATAAATAAGGTGACTAGAAGCTAGAGTAAAATTTAGCCCTGATCAGTAGTAACCAGAACAAATGTACATAGACCCGGCAAACTTAAACACCCGGCTGCATAAGAGGACGGTGGAAACTGAAAACAGTGTGGGTGGGAAAAGAAAGGCTATATAAATGTCAACAAAAGGAAGTGAGCCGTGGTTATAGCAGGTAAAAGCAGGAAGGTGACAGCATTAGGGACAAATGGTGACTGGTTCCTCACCTGAGAAGATTCCAAACGTATGTGTGTTCCGATGATATCTGCTGGAAATTGGATTTGAAGAAAATTCAACCAAAATTTAGAATTTATAAAAATGGTTCACATTTTAGACAGGGTAAGTAGAACCTCGTTGGTTCCAACAGTTAGGCACCCTAGACTGATAACGAGCAACAGGAGAATTGAGGTTTTTAATAACACTGGGCCTATTCGATCAGTCTTTCCAGAAGACTTAGTTATGACTCTACTTAGAGAAGATACTGAAATAGCAGATGAAATTTAAGTTTGTTCACACACACTTATATGCATATACATAATACACGCATACACACATATTTATTACATACAAAGAGAGAGAGAGAGACAGAGATGTGAATCCTTTAAGAAAATGTTGGTGGGGTTTTTCTGTTGGTTTGAGGCTGCACCTGAATCTGATATGTTAACCACCATCTGTGGCTCTGTGACCCTGCAGCCAGCGCCACACTGCTCAGTTGGACTGGTGGGATTTTCAACCTGCAGTCACCACCCGCTCGCGGCTGCCACCAAATGTAATTTTTAACTAAGTCTTCCTTGTTCTATTTACCAATAAAGACTCAGGAGTGAGCTGTTGGGGTAAAAACTGGCTAGCTCAGAGAGGCAAGGGAGCAACTGAGACCCAGCCACCCCAGACCAAAAAGACAGCCAAACTCCAAGTCCCTCCCTGCTGCTTCCTGTGGGCCTCTCCTCCCTCGTCCTGGCTCTTCAGTACTCTCTATGACTAATTCCTCTCCACTAGCTACTGGCTCTCCCCTGCTCCAAGGTTGATTTTTATTTACAGTCTTGGGTTTCACGGGGCGATCAAATATCACACAACATGTTAGTTTCTCTAGTTTTTACTCTTTGGTGACTGGCAACGCTTCTAATGATTGTCGCATTTCAGAGGACTTTCTGTCCCTCCCTCTGAAAACCATAGCATGGTTTCCTTTGTTTCTGCTGTTCTTGAGTTTCACTGATTTGTGCCTTAGGTGGTGACTTTTGGTTTTTGTTCTCCATGGCATTTTAGGGGGAGGGGCAGCCCTTTCCATTGGTAGCTACAGTCACTCCTAGAAATACTTTGGAATATATCCCCTCCCACTTCAAGTTTTTCCCCCTTTATTTCATTTTTTTAAATATTGCCATCTCTTCATTTTGCTTTTCCTATATTTCTAGTATTCGTTTGGCTGATCCTGTAACTCTCTATAAATCCTTTAAAAATCTTTTTATTTCCTTCCTTCCTTCCTTCCTTCCTTCCTTCCTTCCTTCCTTCCTTCCTTCCTTCCTTCCTTCCTTCCTTCCTTCCTTCTAATGGCTTCATGTGTATTCTGGGAATGTTGCTCATTCTCATTTCCAGGTCTCTATTTCCAGCTGTCTATTTGGCCATTCGGTCTGCTTGATGTGGTGTTTATTTATTTATTTTTTTTTTTACGTTTTCAGTTGTTGAATGTGTCATTCACATATCTCTGGATGATTTTTCAAAATGCTTGTGCCATCCCTCACTCTCTCCTTCAGTCTATAACTGCCTGCATTTACTGTGGAGCTCGAGTTCATCCACACCACTGTTTTTCCCTCTTTGTGGTAGTGAACTTGCTTTGGGTCTTCAGTGACTCCTGGTTGTAATGCCAACGCCTGCCCACCTGTCATATCTGTGTAAACTACTGGGTGGGGGAAAAGACTGAAAAACAGCACTGGAGTAAGACAGGAGCAATACTGGGACCACTGGCTTACCCCAGTGTCTGGTCATCTGGGAAGGCATTTGCTGTTCCTCCCAGGCACGGGGAGACACAATGAGTACCATTTCTCATCCAGCAGCCTTGCCCATTTCGCCTATGTGGTAGGCAGATTTCCCCTTGCTCCCTGGTCCAGTATGGTGAGGGACATAGGAGGGGGACCCAAGAGGAGTAATTTCAACTGCTTTGCTATTTCTGCTACCAAACCCAAACTGTCCTGTTGGTCACACTTGGATGCCCACTCTCTGCAGACAAGAGCAAGAACTCCTGGTAATATGCCTATGTTTAGAGCTGTCTGTCTCTTTGTTTTTGTTTATTTGTTTGTTTTAATTTGGAGGCCGAGTTTGTTTTTGTTTTGAGATAGGGTTCTGCTATGCAGGCCTGCCTGGCCTGGAATTTGCTATGTAAACCAGGCTGCCCTGAAACTTGTGGCAATCTTTCTGCCTTTGCCTCCTGAAGTCTCTGTCTAAGAGTATTTAAACTATTGGTTTCTTTTTAAAAATCCAATTAAATTCACTTTCAATCCTGAGAGATTTATCAGAGCCTGAAGACCTGTTTGCCTTCTCGCTCTCCAATGTTTTCAATGTGTAAATAAAGGCATTTTAAGAATTTATGGGGGGGCGGAGTCATAGTGTGTACTCTGCTTATGTATGAAGGAAATTGGTTTACTTTTCTCACTGAGTCTTGCTATTTGTGTGTGTGCATGCATGCTTGCATACATGCACACGTGTGTGGCTTCCCAATCTATTGCTATCCACCTTATCTTCTTGAGACAGGGCCTCTCACTGATTCTGTAGCTCTCTGTTTTTCTCTGAGGCTGCCTAGGCAGTGAGTGTAGAGATCCAGCAATCTACAACCTGCCCCCCAGGGCTGGGGTTACAATGTCAAAGTGTGTGGGCATGCCAAGCTGTTGCATGGGTGCTGGGGATCAAACACAGGTCCTTATGCTGTGCAGCAAACTTCCTCCTGAGCCTTCTTCCTAGCCCGACCCTTGCTTTTCTTGTGGTTAAAATGAAATGATGATAATGATAATGGTGACGTCCAGCCAGTGTCTGAACGTGCAGTACTTGCTAAGCAATTTCAGTACTGCACATCTTGAGTTCATATGATTCCTTGACATCTATGGTATAGATTCTATTATTGTGGCCATTTCACAGATGACTGAGCGGCAGAGAGGTTGAGTGATTTACCCAAATACACGCCTAATTCATAGCATTAGTTTGAGGACTGTTGAGGTGGCTCATGCCAAGCCCTTGCATGGTGCTTGAGTGGCAGTAAGGCCACAAAATGGCAGCCGCCAATTTTTTAAGAGCCAACAACAGAGATGGCTGAGAAGAGACAATAATAAATAAATCAAGAATGAACAAAGAGTTAGAGCAAAGTTTCTATTTCACTGATTCTGCGGAAGACCCTGTGGGTGCAGTTGCCAGGAAATGGTCCTACTGGACTGTTGTCGTTGCGTGTGATGCAGGAACTGTGGGCTTGGGAAAGGTGCCTCTTTATTCACAGCCCACCAGATGAGCAGCTTAGAGTTTTAGGTATTGAATTCATGGTGCATGAAACCATGCACCAATGGACATATGTCTGCGTGGGGGGCTGGAGAGATGGCTCAGAGGTTAAAAGAACTGACTGCTGTTCTGAAGGTCCTGAGTTCAATTCCCGGCAACCACATGGTGGCTCACAACCATCTAGAATGAGGTCTGGTGCCCTCTTCTGGCTGCAGACATACACACAGACAGAAGGGGGCTGGAGAGATGGCTCAGTGGTTAAGAGCATTGCCTGCTCTTCCAAAGGTCCTGAGTTCAATTCCCAGCAACCACATGGTGGCTCACAACCATCTGTAATGAGGTCTGGTGCCCTCTTCTGGCCTGAAGGCATACACACAGACAGAATATTGTATACATAATAAATAAATAAATAAGCATTTAAAAAAAATAAAAACAATTATAATAAAAAAAATAAAAAAAAAAGGGGGATTAACTGGTTTGATGGGATGATTGGTATTTGTGAGTTACTGTTTTTAGAAAATTGTATTGGTACTGTTTCCTGTATATTGACATATTGAATATTGAATGTGAGTGTTCCTACCTCTATTTTTGTATAAGAGTATACTTATATTGTATTGATACATCTACCATATCACAATGTACATTTCTACCTCTGATACTATTTATGTAATAACATTGTTTACATTTGATATGTAATGACATTGTTTACAGATGAAGATCATTGTCTTCATGTATTGCACAGTTGTTTATTTTTTTTAGTCTTCAAGTTTGATAGGTATTGAGAATTTTATGTTGTTCATGTTTATTTTTAGGTTAATAAGGTATTCTAGATACATAGAGATTATATTTAGTATAGATAGTATAATCTTCAGCCTCTTTAAAGAGCTGTAGAAAATGGCCTTTAAGCTAACCTAGAATTCTGTGCCGAGACACAATTACTCCTGGCGACACCACTCTACTCTCGAGAGAACGTTGAGCACCAAAGACACTCCACTGGGAGTTTGTCTTCTTGGCAGAATTGGCCTTTGGGTTAAGAAAAGCCCATACCTCATCTACTGACAAAGATATGAAACAGAATTTTCTTATCTTGCCAAGACAGGGTAGGATAATTCTAAGAAAATTCCTTGCATTTGATAATGGTATGTCAGTCATGCTAGGCCTTAGCCAAAGTTGGTTGACTCAACATTGCGAACGAGAATTTGGGTGATTGCCCAGGTAGTCTGTTGTCTCTGTCATTTATGGCACGCTTTGGATATCGCTCATTTGTTAAGTAATATTTATTCCCTTCTCGGATCTTTGACGGAGTTGAAGATTATATAATTGTAATTACTCTCTACATTATTTAGACTCCTTGAGATAGAATGTCTGGTAAAACTTTTGTTCTCAATATTGTTTGTTATATCTATTATTTATTATTATTGTTTATAGTTGTATTTAGGTTAGTTCTGTCTTATTTAGACAAAAGGAGGGAGATGTAGGGATAAGCCCTCCCCTTGGGGGCGGGCTGCCCTCAGGCGTTTGTTTACTGATATATTGGGCGGGCAAAGGCTGCGCGCCCCTTCCCTTCCTCTCCTGTCTCCGCTGGCTACTCCGCTGGAACCTTGGTTTCGTGAGTCTGGTTTTGTTATTAAACTTGTTCAAATATCTATTACTTTGGTGATTTATTAATCCGACCGCTGCAATTTTAACTTTCTGATTTGTCATTTGATATGATTATAAATAAACTAGTTTGTGTTTTTTTTTTAAAAAAAAAAACAGTTATTTTTGATCCCTCATGTGCAGAATGCTGAAAAAGATGTTAACTTCTACTCCAAGGGAACATAAGTTTTAATTCTGCACACAGTCAACCCTCTGTTTTTCCTGGGGTCCCACATCTATGCATTCAATAAATCCTGAGTGAAAAATATTCTTTACAAATTACATCTGTACTGGATAGGTAAGATGTGTCAGGATTCTATAGACAATACAAAGAAACAGTGGTTTATATAATGTCTGTATTATATTAGGTATCAAAAGTTATCTAGAGATATTTTGAAATATACATAAGGATATATCATGTAAGCATATGAAAATAGCATGATATTTCATTTAGCAGGCATGGGCATTCTTAGAATATTGTCTTGTTTTAGAACCAACCCCCATGGATATTGAGCGATTGCAGGCACATTTACATGTGCTGCGTGAGAATGGCGTTCTTCATTTGTGGGCACTGGATTGCGTATCAGCATCCAGTGCTGTCTGGTACAGAGCCGGTGTTCAGTAAGACACTACTGACTGAATGGAGTGTTCTTCCTGTGCCATATGGAAATGTGCACTCGTGTGTAAATTAGAATGTAATGTCCGCCTTCCCGGAATCTATAGTCTAATGGAAGAGAGACACTCTTAAGAAGGTTGTGTGGATGAAGACAGTTTGGTAGGAAGTAAAGCCACAGGCAAGGTGATGTTTATCAGTCAGGGTGTTGAAGATAATAGGGGGTTGCCAAAGAGGATGTGGGAAGACCGTTTAATCATGAAAACTGGACAATATCACCTAATAAAAAGGAAACCGAATAGCAAAGTCCCGAGACTTAAAGTGAACATCTGCTCACCGACATGGTATTGCTCTGAAAAGGCTTCTGTGGAGTTGTGAAAGACGATAAGGATGGCCTCACAGAAGCTATGCCGCTGACTGTACAATGCTTTGCTTAAAGTGTTTCAGTGGCTCGGTGTTCTCTACAGCAGAGTGCAAGATCATGCTTGACTCCGTCGCAAGCAGTCTGCCCTCCAGACAGCTAGCTCCAGCTACTTGTATTGTAGCGCCTACATTTTATGCTGTTTGAAAGTGCTTCTTTGCCTACTGTTGCTTCATCCCAACCAACTCTCTGGCTATCACCTCTTCATCTGACTATAACGGCTTCCTTCTCATGCCCATATACCTCTGAACTTCACCCCCATGGTTGGTGGCGGTGTCCTCTACTGCTCCCAAGTTTCTCCCTATGGGTTTGAGGACAGCAGTGATGTCCTTGTGTGGCTGCTGCTTAGTCGTGAGTCAGCAGATACTAGTCAATGAACAGATGAATAACTGACAAGCTAGTGAACAGATTGAAGGATGGTAGGTAGAAGAGGGGGTATGAATTTTGGAAGGCAGGCAAACTGTTCCAGTGATGCCTTTAAAGCTATGTGGAAGAGTTCTGTGTTGGCCGAATCTCTGTCCAGTATCAGCATCATGGGGGAAGGTTTTTATCCTCTTTCGCCTTCTATAATCTTGCTTTAACATTACTGATGCTGTGTGTGAGCCCTTCAACTGCAGGGGTCCTACAGTTTCTGAGTCCCACTAGAACCTTTCTTAATTGTCTCTCTTTTTTTCAAGTTGCTTACATTTTCCCTCACTTAATAGAAATCCTTCAGAACAGTAACTTTTGAATATTAAAGTCATTATGTTATTCATGGATAAAATTCCTATTAAGATTTAATTTTTTTCTCCACAGAAGACAGATCTCTGAGAGTCAAGACTTGCTTTTCAATCTCCATATGTAGATGAGCTATAAGCAATGACCCTGTATCCCATGTCTTGAGTTAAAATAGGACAAAAGCAAAGTCTGATGTCAGGTCTTTGAAATCTTCTACAAAAGGTGTCCTGTGTAGTTCGTGTTCTGTTTCTGTCTTTTCCATCACTTTGAACAGGTGCTTAGTTGAACACCTCCTCTTTGGGTGCTACGTCTTGTGTGCTAGTGGCACACTGAACAGGCGGAGGCTTCAGGATATTTTTAACAAGTGAGATGGAGGATCAGTGCAAAATTCACACCAACGGTACCCTGATACCTCCATTATGCAGAGAGGGAATAGTCTCATACCTGCCCAGAGTAAACAGCAGAGGTTCATTGCTTCCTCCTCGATGCATCAAGATCTCCAACTTCATAGTCTAAGGTTCTTTCCTCCATGCTACTCTCATAGACTGTGCTCTGTGGTGGACTGGAGTGTAAATAGTTTTATGTACAGATTTGGTTTTATACTTGTATTTTGTTTCTTGTGTGCCCAACAGTAGTGACTTCGTGATGCTTGGTGCATATTGAACATGCTAGCAGATGAAGAATTGAATGGCAGATATGAGGGGGAAGATATAGGACTCAAAATAGGCTATTTTGGTTCCTCAAACATAACATGGACATTCTGAATATTTCAAGCTGAGGGAATCTGAGGGGACAGACCTGGTGGACTTCCTTTGAAGCAGGTCATACAGCAGCCCTTGTGTTAGATGTTACCCTGTCTCTCTCTCTCCCTTGAGAATTCTTGTCATCAAAGATGGTCACTCCTTAAGGAATTGGAATGAGCAGACCTTGGAAAGCCTCGCCTGGTACTCAGCTCCTTACCTTTCATTCCTGTCATGTTCTCTGTGACATTCTGCTCCTCATCAAACTTAGAACACAGATACCCAATCAGAGTCATTTCTTGGGACGTCAGTGTTTAAGGAAAACTTGTCACATAACAACGTACATTAAGTAATCAAAGTTTTGTGCTTTCTACTTAATTGCTTGTCTTCTCTTTTGGAACTCCAGCATAGAATTAGATTGTGGGTTATGGTACAGGCAGAAAGACTTCAAAGAATGCAACTGAGGGTCTGAGAATCCTGAGGTTCAATAGGGTTTTAGGCAAAAACACTACGTTTTTCGCTTTGGAATACTCACCATTCTGTTACCATGGTCATGCAAGAAAAAACACACCTGAAAAGAAGGCAGGCAGTTCTTGAGGAGTAGGCTTAGAGAACTAGAGGAATGGGGAGCCGTGGGTCCCCTTTATTAGGTAGGTGGACAGGACAGGGTGAGAGGGAAGGGTGTGACTCCTGGTTTAGTAGCAGCAGCATTCCAAGAAGACAAACAGAAGTAAATGGATGCTCCGCTCCTAGATTAGCTAAGAACAACCTAATTAGCCAATAAGAGATACCAGTCCTGGAAAGCTCTGTTCAGGGGTGAAGCCACAATTCTCAGCAGCAGCTGCAGAGTGTGTGGACGTGCTCACACAGAGCTGAGGAACACATGCTAACTTCTGACCCATGATGGCTGGTCTTTTTATGGTACACTTGCTGAAGGGAATTTCAGAGAGCCTTGCCATCAGTGCAGCAGAACACAGGGGCTTGAGTTCGAACCCCAGCTCAGTTATATTGTAGTAGAGTGATCTTTGCCTCCTTGTGAGCAAGAAAACACAGCAGAACTGACGATGGGCCTTTTCTGTTGGCAGATCTTGATTGTGCATACCGATAGGTTTCATACAAGTGTATTGTGTACTGGTGTTCATAACGCTTCTGTCTTCCTTCCCTCTCCCTCTCTTACTATTCCCATTGTACCCGTACCCCTTCTCTCTGATTTCTTCCTTCTCCTGCTCTTCCCCCTGTATTCATCCACCTCTCTGTGTTTCTTCCTTCCCTCTCCTCTTATTCCCATTCATTTCCCCAAGTGATTGCCATTCCACTCCCATGTCCTGGGTACGTGTTTGATTTTAGGTATCTCTGAAAGGTCTAAGACCAATAAACCCAATAAAGCGTGTGCTGTTTGTCTTTCTGAGTCTGACTCTGGGAACCACCTTTTGAAGGGGTGAAAATGTTCTGAAGTTAGATAATGATGACGGTTGCACAACTCTGTGAATATAGAGAAAACCACTGAATCGCACGCACGTGGAGCCTGAGTTTTGTGGCTGCATATATAACCCGATAAAGCTGCTGTGAATAAAGCTGCATCCAGCTTCTAAATTAGGACAGCAGTAAAAATGCAAATATCCAATTACAGTAACATTGTGCCTCTATTTTAATCTAAAATGCCAGGGACATATTACAAATGGTAGCAGTGGTGGGCTGGCACACACTGGCAGGGGAGATATAGATGGCCCTTTAACTCTCTTCTCTCCCTCCTTCCAGCCTGCGAAGATAACAAATGTTTGTTGCTGTCTTACTGTGGCTCTGAGAGAGCTGTGGAGAAGAGGGAGAAGCTGGTGGCTGACCCCAGATAAATTAGTAATTGCTGAGGGCCAGTGCTTCTTCAGATCTGTCATCCACAGAGGGCAGCAAATGACAGATAGCAATTAAAGGGCCACCCTTCATAGAGTTTGGCTGGTCATTTGCTTCACTGTGATTGTTCCTTTTGTGTTTTGAGAAGGCTTAAAGTCCTAAGCAGACTCGGTGGTTCCAAGTGGCTCTTGAGGCTTTGTGTGGTCCAAAATTATCTGGGGTTCTTATTAAAATGGGAAATGTTGGCCTTACCACAGCAGGTTGGAAGTCTGTAGCCAACCAGGCACTGGTGCAATTCTGATGCAGACGTTTTATGTACCACATTTTGGAGAAAATCATCCTATTAAGAAAATATCAAAGTAGGCACAGGGCCAACCCAAACAACTTCAGACATAGTCCTCCAGGAACTGTGTGTGTGTGTGTGGGGGGGGGGGCTGGAAAGCCTTACCTGTCTCTGCAGTGTTAAAAACTTTTGTTTGTTTATTTATTTATGGCACTGGGACTGACCACAGGTCTCACATAGTCTAGACTCAGGCTTCCTTTTACTTTTTTTTTTTGGTTTTTGTTTTGTTTTGTTTTTCGAGACAGGGTTTCTCTGTGGTTTTGGAGCCTGTCCTGGAACTAGCTCTTGTAGACCAGGCTGGTCTCGAACTCACAGAGATCCGCCTGCCTCTGCCTCCCGAGTGCTGGGATTAAAGGCGTGCACCACCACCGCCCGGCTTCCTTTTACTTTTTAATTTATTCTTCTCTCATATATTATATCCTGACTTCAGTTTCCCCACCCTCTTCTCCTTCCAGTCCCTTCCTCAACCTTCCCTTTTCCCAAGTTCCACTCCTCCTCCTTTCCCTTCAGGAAAGGGCAGACCTCCCAGGCATATCGACCAATCATAGCATATCAAGTTATAATAAGACGAGGCATACCCCTTATATTTAGTCTGACTAAGGTAACCCAGTAGGAAGAAAGGTCCCAAAAGCAGGCACAAGAGTCAGTTATCTCCTGCATCCGCGGTTAGTTAGTCCCACAAGAACACCAAGCTACAACCATAACATATATACAGAGGACCTAGCTCAGACCCATAGAGGCTCCATAGTGTCGGTTCAGTCTCTGTGAACCCCCTATGAGCCTTGCTTAGTTTATCCTATGGGCTGTTTTCTTGTGGTTTCTTGTGTTTTCTGACCTTTCTGGCTCCTACAATCCTTCCTTGCCTGCTTCCATAGGATTTACTGAGCTCAGTCTAGACAAGGTCTTACTATTTCCAGACTGGTCTCAAACTCACTTAGCCCATTGTCTTAGTTAGGGTTTCAATGGCTGTGAAGAGACACTGTGACCACAACTTTTAAAAGGAAAACATTTAATTTAGGCAATTGACAGTTTCAGAGATTTAGTCCATTATCATCATAGTAAAACATGGCATTGGAGTAAGAGCTGAGAGTTCTACAGCTTGATCCACAGGCAACAGGAAGTGAACTGAGTCTATATTGAACATAGCTTGAGCATAGGAGACCTCAAAATCCACAACCACAATGACACCCTTCCTCCAACAAGGCCATACCTACTCCGACAAAGCCTCACCTCCTATTATTCCTTATGAACTTATTGGGGCCAATTACATTCAAACTAACACACCTATGTATGATTTGTAATTGTGATCCTTCTGCCTCAGTCTCAAATGTTTTAACAAATGCTTGAAACAAAGATAAAAACCCATGTACCCCTATTAAAATATACCACTATGTATGTTTTTTACATAATTTTTTTAAAAAATGGAGCTATTTCATGTAATTAGTATTTGGAAATCTTTGGAATTTTAGATAGAAGGGTTCCATCAAAGACCTCCATTTAGGGTGCCGCACTTTCCTATCAATCAGAGTGTACCTCTCTGGTCATGGCCCTGGCCCTGCCTCTCTGCCTCTCTAACCATCTCACAGCCCCTCCTATGGAATGTCTAGCTGTGATTTGCCCCTGGCTCCATTTAGGCTGTCCATCAGGGCGGACTCAGGAAGTACAGCAGCCACCAGACAGACTTTACTTGTGAGAACAGGAGAGGAGAGACATGGGAAACTACAGACTGCTCTGCTCCAGGAGACCTCCATTCAGGGAGTTTAGATGGGTTCCACATCTGGGCCACGGTAATTGTCACTTTCCTCCCATCTGTCCCCCTGTCTTTAGGAAAAAGATTTTTTTTTCTTGGCCCAATGTTACCTCACAGGCCCTCAGGCCAATCACTTTCCTTGCTGTTCCTTCGGGTATGGCATGTCCTTGGATCTCTGTCCCCCAGTGGCAGATGAGATCAAACAATACCCCAGAGGTTGGGGATGAACTGAAGACTGAGCATTGCCCAGCCATCTGGAGAGGTTAGAGATTAGTGAGGAGCTGTAGAATGCTGTGATGACCAGCCTCAACCGCTTTTTTCATCAAGCCAGTTTCTCTCCGGAAGTGACAGAGGAGCATCTGGTATCCCTGACAGCGTTGCAAATGGAGAGTACACATCAAGTAGGCAAAAGCTAAGCTTGGAAGGGGATGTGTGCCAAGTGCTCAAGTCTGAGAGCAGTCTTGGGCCATCTGGGAACAGGCCAGTGTGTACCATCCTTGAGAGAGGGCATTGGCAGAGAGAGCCCGCTCTGGCCTCAGGTTAGGTGCTCTGGGCTTTTGCCAGCTTCTTCCTTCTTGAACCCTCTGCCCACCTGTCTGAAAGCAGCTAGCACCCTCCACTGGCCTCATACAGGTGATGGGGAAAAAACATATGGGGGATACGTTACATGGACTATGTGGAGCCCTCTGTGGACCAGAGGAGGAGAAATTCTCAAACAGCTACAGGCCATTCATGTTGCTAAAAAGATCATCGATACTAGCCTGTGTACACAATCCACTGTGATGTCTATCCTCCTGCCATGTTGTCTGTCTCTTTGTGACAGACACCAGGCTCTCAGGACTCAAGGTGTTGAGCATGAGCACTGGACCATTTTCCACCCTGGGATTTGGGATTGGGTACCAATTTGGGGTCAGCAGTGATAAAGTAGAACTAGACTCATCATTTTCCACATTCTTTATATGACAGTTCCCAAATCCTCCTTGTCTTTTTTATAATTTTATTTTTATTTTATGTGTACAAGTATTTACCTGCAAATATATATGTGTGTGTGTGTGTGTGTGTGTGTGTGTGTATCAAATGCGTTGTCTGATGTCCCAGGAAGTTAGGGGTTTGGGTTATCCTGGAACTGGAGTGAGAGATGGTGTGATCCAGCATGTGTGTGCTGGGGATTGAACCCAGGTTATTTACAAGAAGAGCAAGTGCTCTTAACCCCTGAGCCATCTTTCTAGCCCCACAGTATACTCTTTGAACCATTGAGCCATCCTGCTAGCCCCTCACGCCTATGTTGAAACAAGTCACTGCTCTTTACTTTGGTGTCATCCTCTTGGCTGCCAGCATCTCCTGACTTGGATGTTCTTGGGGCTTTTTGGTAGACTTCCTGCCACCACATTCTTCTTAGTTTCTTATTTGCTAACTGTCATAGGAAACTTCTGAAGCACCACCTACAGAAGAGATGCATCGTAAGATGTGACCCTAGAATGACTGACTGATTTCCTAGTCCCTGGATGCTGCCCTCTTTGTGGCCTGTGATGTGTGTGCTGCCTCAGACACTTGTGTGCTTCTGCTTGCTTGCGTACATCTTCATGACTCCATCACATCCCTAACGGTGATCTGCTGTTCCTCATTACTCACTTCTCGTGTATCTTTCCAGTCTTTCTTCCTTTCTAAGCCTTACTCAGTGACAGCAGCTCATCCTTGGCATCAGGAACCACAGTTCATTTGAACTAGAGGGACTTTGAAAATCCTTAATACCAGGCCTCCTGTTTCTAGTGCATTGCTGCTTCTATCAAAACACGCCACCTAAGGATAACAGGAAGTGATTTCACCCACATCTAACTGGGATATTGTCATCACTAGAAACAGCTATGCAGTGGAAATGAAAAACAGTGTTTGTAGGGGGTTTCTTACTCATTGTCTTTGCCATGTGATTGTACTTTGTTATAGTCCCTTTTCATTCTTACTGTCACGGCCACAGATTGTATCATAATACAACACGGACTTGTTTGCTAACTGTTTCATGCATTGAAGTGAAAACTGTCTCAATGATCTTTTGTAGCTCTTGGCATCTCTCATAGCTCCAGGCAGAGGATAGAACCCCTATGTACTTAATGCACTATCAAGGGCAATTCTAGAAAGACTTACATTGATAGCCTCAGATCAAAGATTAAGAAAAGCTTCTAGGAGTCACCTAACTAGAATTAAAGATGCTCCCCCTCTTTTCATACTACTTTATTAGCACCTTTGTTTTTGCTCAGATCATATGGGTCACTATGAACAGATTCCTGCCTCCTCCTGGATTCTGAGTTTCTGGGGGCAATCAATCGACTTTCTTTGTATTGCTCATTGGAATTTTGACCATGAAGTGTGTTGCATGTTATTTTGTTCAATATCTGGTAGCTGGATTGGATATTCCAAGTAATGACATTTATTTACGTGTAGTCGATCACATGTGGTCTATCTGTCCATCTCACAGCCTCCTTCTGCACTGTGGCCAAGCCCCAGACTGGGACTAAGGCCAGGCTGTAAGGGTTTGGGATGATTTCCAGATGGGCAGAGGTAGTTGTGTTTCTGGGCATGCCTCTAACCACACCTCAAAGCCAAGTATACAATCAATTACCTGGGTCTTATCCATCATATTTAGTTGGCTAAGCCTCTTCTTCCATCATCCCAGATAATGAAAAGATGACATTCGTATTGTTTATGCTGTGGCACAGAAAACAAATCCACTTCTGGATAACAAGGCATAGGAGCCTTTTCTGAACCCTCAGACGGAAGTGGCCTGGGAGAAAACAAGCATGTCTGAGAGGAACAGAAACAAAAGGCCAGCCAGAAAGAGGAATTGATCTTCAGTGATTCCAAGCCCCTGGGAACTTACAAGTCTAACTCATCTTACAGAATAAAGAAACTGAGCCCCCTCACTAAGGGAAAACAACCCCAGTGTCACAGGGGTGATGGAGTTGGTTCAGGATGCACAGAATTAATTTTGATAGGTTCTTATGGGGAACACCATCCAGTTGGAGTGTTGAGCAGTGCTTTGAGCATACTGAGGAAAAAAATAAGTGATGGATCAGAATAGGAGAGCAGAACCCTTGGGAACGAGAGAGAAGTGGGGCCGGGGAGAAGGACTGGAGAGATAAGCAGTGCTGTTTGCTTCTTATTGGCATGCTTGCTCTTTCCTCTCTCTGGAAAGAAAGTTAAGTAGGAGAATGAAGGAATGTCAAACTCATGCCCCAAGTCAGCAGGGCTGGGTAGGTGCACCTCAGGCAGCTTAGCACTGGGCTGCTTTCTGATCCTTTAATCTCTTTCCCTTGTAATAATGTCTCAAGGTTTCACTTTCAGAATTTTCTAGAAACTTCTGAAGAATGAGTCATCCAAAGATGAGTCGTGTTACTTCCATCATGTTTATAAAAGCCAACGGATGTTGGCAGCCATCTTCGGAAGGACGCATAGGCTGTATTCATGATGATGATGGTGGAGAAGTGGGGGAGGGGGAGCAAGCCAAAGAGAATACATGCAGATGCTTGTGTGCCATGTTTCCACAGTGGCAGGTGTGTAGCATGCTGGGGCTGAGGTACCAGGCAGAGGTGAGCATGATCCACTTGCTCGGCATGATGACATGTGTGAACTTTATCATGCAGGCAATGGGGGCATGTGAGTGGGGTTAAAGGTCTTTGGGTAGATGGACCTCCTAATTCTTAGAGGCTTGAGTTCTTGTCCTGGTGTGTGTGTGTGTGTGTGTGTGTGTGTGTATACACAATTTGGGAGGTAGATAGAGAAGAAGAGGTAGGCAGAGCTGGAGTGACCAGTTAGAGTGTGGTCTGTTATCCATTTTACTATCTGACAAACATGGAGGGTAGGACCTGGACTGAGTCAGTGAAGCCAAAGAGAAAGGAAACTGATATGAAAGCTGCTATGAAAAGATCTTTAAGCTTAGAGGATGGGGAGAAGGGGAACCAAAGCTGAGCCTCGGTGGGAATGGTCCTCCCTATCTTGAGG
Source organism: Alexandromys fortis (assembly GCF_014885135.2). Lineage (NCBI taxonomy): Eukaryota > Metazoa > Chordata > Mammalia > Rodentia > Cricetidae > Alexandromys > Alexandromys fortis. The sequence goes on from NW_026067905.1 coordinate 14,353,386, forward strand.
AGTACTAATGTTCTGGATGAGGGGCATCTGCAGCAAGGGGCTTTGAGGAGGCTTTGGCTTGTGAGTTCAATGTGCCGTCTGAACATTGGGTAGCTCTCTTAGAGGAATGCTGGAGTTCAAGGCAGGGGGCTGCGGACTTCTGGGATCTGTCACTGTTTAGTGGTTGCTGAAGCAGCAGATGGGGTTAGAGTCTTCCTGGAGAAAGAGTAGACAGAGAGGGAAAAAGCCAAGGGCAGACTCAAGCAAACCACTGCATTATAAAGTCTTTAGAAGATGCTAGTGACCTGAACTGGAGTCAGCAGTGCGCGGACAGCTCCAGGCCACTAGGATGGTTATTGGAGGCCATTTATGGGAAATGCAGGGAGACAGAGTTTCTGGAAGAAGACATTGATTCTCAGGGTCAAAGGTCACATAGAAAGGCTACACTGGCATTTGTCTGGGAAACTGACTGTTCCTATTCCTCTGCTGGAAGTGAGGGCTGTTTCTTTGTGGCAGATAGTAATGGACACGGGGTGGAGTTCTTCCTGCTCTGTATGTGAGAGTCCAAGTGTAAAAGTCCCCTCTGGTTGTGGGCTTCAGTCATATGGCAGGGAAAAAGAGTGGGAGAGGGGGCTGGGTGTGAGGGCGATTAGCATCTTAATTTTAGCAAGACTCTTGGAGCTCCTTGGAAGGCGAGCTTTATTCCTACAAAAATAGAAAGTATTATTATTACTACATCTTCATGCTGCATTGGAGCCAAATACTGGAGTCCTCAATACTGTATTTATTTCACTGGGCTTTTGGAGGGGTAGAAAAGAATGGGACATTTAGGTTGCTAAGTGACGTGGTTCTAAAAATAATGAGATTCCCCAGTGGCTCCTTCTCCTGTTGTTTTGGTTGGACTAAGAACATGATGAGGTCAAGTAATGGCCTGGACCTGTGTTCAGGTGGCCCCGAGGCATCTTGTTGGGGAAGGACAGAATAAACTCTCCCTTTTGGGCCCTCCTACCTGCTTCCCCTTAGGGCCTACTACTTTGAGAAATGGTAGGAAAAACTGGGCCTCCCCCTGCTTGAATCCAAGAGCTTTGCCTAGGCAGGCAGCCCTGATGGTTGCTATGGTGATAGTGGGTGGTTGGGGGAGGCAGTGATGCAGCATTTGGCCTGTGCAACTGAGGTCCCCAATGTAGGCTGCTGGGAGCTCAGGCTCCCAATCCTCTTAGCGGTTGTTTTAGGAATCCAGAGGGTCACTTGCTACAGTGTTGAAATCTTCAGACCAGATAGCCATCTCAGACAGCTGAGTCCTTCCCTGTTCAGTATGTGTCTCGCAGACCAGTTCTGGAAGGTGCCTGTGGGCTCAGGAACTCCACAGAGACCTTGGGTTGGGGAGCATATGCAGAAGAGAACTCTGTGCCGGGGAGCGGGACTGTCATCACAGACATGGGATTGAAGGGAGTGTTCAAGAGCTTCTAACTCATCAGCACCCTGCCAGCCGAGCACTGCTTGTGGTGCGAAGTTCATTATAGAACAGAGCACACCATTTCATTGTTGGATTAGGTTTCTCTCGTTCTCTTTGGCAAAACAAAACAAAACAAAAAACCTTTCCCTTTCTGACTTGATCCAGTGTCTCAAAAGCCATGCAGTAAGCAAAGCATGTATGTCTTCATCTAGTTTGACAGTCACAAAAAAAAAACCATTTATTCTCTTTTTTTAAAAATGTATCTTTCTGTGTGCATATGTGTTCATGTATGGGAATGTGCGAGGGAATGTGTGTGTCTTGGTGTGCATGTGAGTGGCCAGAGGACGACTCTGTTGTTGGTTCTCACTGTCCACCTTGCTTGAGACAAGGTCTCTTTTTGGTTGCTGCTATGTACAGCAGGCTTACTGGTCCGTGAGCTCCAGGCATTCTCCTGTCTCCGCCACTCATCTCCCCTGTAGGAGTGCTGGGACCGTAGACACATGCGATCCCATCCAGCCTTACATGGGTTCTGAGGATCTAACCCAGATCCTCATGTTTACATGATAAGTACTTTGTCTACTGAGTCATCTCCCCAGCCCAGCCTCCAAACATAGGTAACTTTTCCTCTGACGTCATCTCAAGATGCCTTATGTTGCCACTCTCCTGTGTTTCAACATGGTTTCTTCTTATAAATTAGTGTATATTGATATTGATTATAGTAATGAGGTAAATTATGACATTTTCATACATTTGTATCACACACTTTGCCAATAATCATGCATGGCCTTTGTCCTTTTGTCTCAGCATCGCTCTTAAAACAGCGCGCACAACTGTAACTGCTCTGCTCCCCTGGGGAGTAGTAGCTCAGGACACACGATACTGGAGTTGTGAAAACTCTTGAGAACTTGTTGTTGTTGTTCTCTCATACGCTATATCCTGACTACAATTTCCTCTCCCTTTACACCTCCTAGTGCCTCCCACTCCACTCTCCCCCAGGTCTACTCCTCCTCTATTTCTGGTTTAAAATAAAAAGAGCAAGTGGCGCACACCTTTAATCCCAGCACTCGGGAGGCAGAGGCAGGCGGATCTCTGTGAGTTCGAGGCCAGCCTGGTTTACAAGAGCTAGTTCCAGGACAGGCTCCAAAGCTACACAAAGAAACTCTGTCTCAAAAAACAACCAACCCCCAAAACAACAACAACAACAACAAAACCAGCCTCCCAGGGATATCAACTGAAGATAGCATAGCAAGCTACAATAAAACCCTCAAATTGAAGGGTGGAACAGGCATCCCACTGGGAGGAAAAGGGTCCTCAAACAGCCCAAAGAGTCAGAGACATCACCGCTCCCACTATTAGGAGTCCCATGAGAACATCAAGTTCCACAACCATAATATATATGCAGAGGACCTAGCTCAGACCCATACAAGGTTTGTGATTGTGCTTCAGTCTCTGGGAGCCCTTAGGAGCCCTCCTTAGTTGGTTTTGTGGGCCATGTCCTCATGGTGTCCTGACCCCTCTGGATCCTACACTCCTTCCTCTTCCTTTTCTGAGGCGTTCCCCTGGCTCTGCCTAAGTGTTTGACTGTGAGTCTCTGCATCCCCTCCATCAGTTGCTGGGTGATGCCTCTCTGATGTTCCCAGGTCATACCTTTGGTAGGCATGAAACCTGTGGATGTCATTCCCAGATCTGCATATGAGCAGCTGACCTTGTTCACCTTTTTTACATTTAAACTGTTTAAAAAATTGTTGAATGAAAAGAAACAGCATAATGACAAAACTCTAGAGGCCTCTATGCAGTCTGAATGTATAGCATAATAGCACTGACAGCTAGTGGGTAATATATAGATGTACATACACACATATATGCATACACACACACATATTCTTCCATGCATTCGCTTTTCTGTCTCTGCCAACCCATGGTCTTCTGAGATAGTCGTTATTTCACTAATGAGGACGTAGACCCACAGAGAAGCTGGGTCCATTGCTCTGGGTCACAGGGCTCTAAGAGCAGAGCCGGCATGTTGCGATTCAGTGTTTTATCTACTGATCAATAAAACTTGGAAAAGATGTTTTCAAGTGACAGATCTCAAAGTGGTCCTTTCTGCCCTGGTGACAGCGGAATGTGAGAGCAGTTTGCGGGAATCTAGTGGTACCAGATCCTGAGCATTTCCTGATTGATTTCTCCAGGGATAGGATTGAAAGCCAGAAAGGTTCGTTTGGATCAGTTTTCCCTGGGCCACCTCAGGCCAGCTCCTGACAATGAGAAGCTGTGGCTGTGGCGTGTGCCACAGTCCTCACTTTCTGAGCCTGCAGTGACATGAGCTAGCACTCCTGTCCATGCGCTGTTTGAGCACCTTACTTTGTTATTACTCTCAGATTGCATACAATACACTGCTGAGTTCTGGAGTTGACAGTGAGCTCACTGGTAATCATTCTAGATTTTTTTTTTTTTTAAGCCAAGCAAGACTCTCAGCCGTCCAAGGCGGTCCGTTTGAAATGTGTGTCCACGTGAACACTGGATTTGGGAGGAGAGTGGGTTCAAGTCCAGTTCTTCTGTCGGTATTATCCGCACCACCAATGTTAAATCAGGAAATACCCGATCGGGACAAGAGTCCCCTACAGAATGTCTCCAGGTGGTGCAGAGAGAGAGGTGAACTCCTGTGTGGAGAATGTACATGGAAATTGCTTCCCCAGCTTCAAATTCGGAAACACTTGAACCACTGTTCCTGTGTAAAATGCTCAGGTGCTTTGCTTTGTATTGTCTCAGTTCTGGGTTTTATTTTTAACAAAAACTGACTTATCCCTTTAAATAATTTTTAATATTTATGAGGCAGTCAAAACAATGATTGAACATCCGTCACCAATGCCAGAAAGGAGTCCCAGCCATCTCCCACTGGGTGAGATTGACGAAGAAGTCAGAGACTTCCAGGCTCCCAGAGGTCAGGGGTGTCCTGCCCCAGTTCTTCCTTCCTGAGGTAGAGTGCTTACTGCTCTTCAGCAGGAAACCTGAACCAAGCTAGCCAGGACCAGCCTGGAGGGCAGGGGCCCTTACACTATTGGCTTTCATTTTCTCCTTGTTTTCTCCACCCTCCCTCAGCCTAAGCAGGCTACTCTGGTGCCACCTGCAGTTTCTTCTGGGTTGACATGGGAAGGAAAAGTCAGGAGCATTAATGCCTGTCCCTGGTCTTGGCTCTTGGATTATGTGGCCCCCTAGAGGGTAAAGGCTAAGGAGACGGGGATCTAGAATACACTTATATTGGTATAATGACCTGGCCTGCAGAAATAGATGTCAGATGAGCAAGGCAGAGAATTCTTTCGCCCTCACTGTGACCCCTGCCAGTCTGTGCAACACAAACCCCTCCTTGAGCTTTGTGTAGGAGTTCAGAAAAGCTCCTCCCATCCTCACTCTTTCAACTCAGTCCAAAGAAAGAAATGTCTGTGTTTCTTTTCTTTTCTTTTCTTTTTTTTTTTTTTCGAGACAGGGTTTCTCTGTAGCTTCGAAGCTTGTCCTGGAACTAGCTCTTGTAGACCAGGCTGGCCTCGAACTCAACAGAGATATGCCTGCCTCTGCTTCCTGAGTGCTGGGATTAAAGGTGTGTGCTATGGACTAGTGTTTGTGGCTGGGCATTGTGAGTGGGGCAGGGGCAGCATGGTCAGACGGAGGTAAGGACATACTAAAGCCTCATATTTGGATGGTGCCTTTTTCTTGCTGCAGTTGCTGTTACACAGAGGTGTAAAATGCGGTTTTAGGAGAACCAGGGGTAATTAGCTCATTCACAGTCTTTCTTAGAGTTCACACAGAAGGCTGAGCGCCCCTCCCATTTCATTTAAATATGTCAGTGAAGGTGAGATCAGCAGGTGCAAGCATCATGTGGTGTCGGAGCAGAAAGCTGAGACATGCCCCCTCCCCCTTCATGCCAGGAGAAGGGGTTTTAATGGGGCTCAGGGGCTGGTCTGTGAGATATTTTGGAGATTGTGTGGGGCCAAAATTCCCACTGCCCTCCTCCCTGCCACTCCAGTGTTGGCTTCTGGGAAGGCTTACCCTCCTGACTGCCAACAGGATGTCTCTGATGGTGCCACGCAGAGTGCCCAGTCACGAGCATGCTCCAAAGGGCTCAGAGTAGGGCAGGACCCGGAGATCCTGGGTAACTAGGGAAGGGCTGCTAAAGAGGCCTCTGTTTCCTCTGTAGCCCCTTGGATTTTTGGATTGGGGGGGTTGTTTTGTTTTGTTGAGCCCTAATTTTCCCTGTGGTAAGACACGGGCAACTTTCACCTTATTGTGGTCACCCTTTGCCACCCTGGAATTACCTGGATTCTTTCTCACGGCTTTGTGTGCGTTGCCAGACTTCCTGGCAGCCACATGAATCTGACACACTCAGCTAGTGTGCTGAACATTCGATGATGGTGGAGATAATGTAGTTCTTTTCTGCTCTGGGATTTTCTTCCAAGTTCAGAGACTGTTGCAGGTCATCCCTCCTGTTTCCCTGGTGAGCCATCTCTCCCAACTTCACACTTCCTGCAGCAGCAGCCTTATAAAGCATAGCTCTGATTGAATAATTCTTCTGGTTGGAGGTGCATCTGGGACGTTCTGCTGCTCCAAGTGTGTGGGGTGGGTGGAGAGGTGGGCAGGACTTGGACTACATTAAGAAGTGAGATCGATTCATAGGGACACACCCTCTGGCTTGCTGGGACCAGTGTTTCAGATGAAGATTCAGACTGGCCACTTCTAAATTCAGTCCTGGTCATGGTGCTTCTGCAGCAGTTTAGAAATGGCCCTATCTTTGAAATAGCAAACGGGAGTGGGTCTAGAATAATCAGCCCAGAATAGCTGGGGTTTGTCCAAAGAGTGATTGATGGAGAAATCGGAGTGGGATGAAAGTGGGCTTGGAGCAGACAATTCCAGGAGGAAATGACAGTTTGGAATGTTTGAAGGACCGACTTGAAGATATAAGAAGAAAGGAAACTACAAATTTTTTTTGGGGGGGGGGTGGACTCCAATTCCTACGAAGGTCTGACAAGAGGGTAGAATGAGCTTAGTCTGGGACATTTGACAGAGTACTATAGATCAGGCTTGGTACCACTCAAAATTAACTCTAACTTAGACTTGTTCATTCTTCCTTTCCTGTCATTTATTCTACATTTACTTCATGGAAAGTACAGCACTCCAGATTCGACTGGAAACCAGGCACAGGCCTTTCCCCCTGCAAAGAACCGTATAACAAAAAACAGAGAGGAAAATGAAGTATAAGAAAGAAGATTTTGGCTGGGCAGTGGTGGTGCATGCCTTTAATCCCAGCACTTGGGAGGTAGAGGCAGTCAGATCTCTGTTAGTTCGAGGCTAACCTGGTTTACACAGTGAGCTCCAGGACAGCCAGGGCTCTTACACCCTGTCTCAAAAAAACAAAAAACAACAGTAAGCCTGGTGGAGGTGACACACACCTTTAATCCCAGCACTCGGGAGGCAGAGGCAGGTGGATCTCTGTGAGTTTGAGGCCAGCCTGGTGTACAAGAGCTAGCTCCAGGACAGGACAGGCTCCAAAGCTATAGAGAAACCCTGTCTTGAAAGACAAAACCAGCAGAGAGAGAACGTGCAAACGGGGGAGGGGAGGGAGTTGGAGGGTTAAGGGGAAGATTTGGAGAATAGTCTACAAGAGCTTCCTGGAGGAGGTGGTTTGGGAGAAGCTGGCCTCACAAAGATGAGGATGCAAAGTATACCCAAGGGGAATGAGCGTTGGGGAGTTTGGTCCCTTCAGGAGGCTGGGTTAGTTCGGGTGACTGAAGGGTGATGTGGGTCAGGCATGTTAGAGGCTAGAAGACTAGAATCAAGATATTCCTGTTAGTTGAAGATCAGGAAAGATTTAGACTGGGAAGTTCCAGGTCAGACTTAGTTTGGAAATATGGCTATGGGAATGGCCTGGAGCCCAGGAGGTAAGAGGAAGAGCAGAGATGGAGGAAACTATAAAGAAGGTCCATCCTGTAGGATAGCAGTCTGTCAGAAGCCCTGCAGGATACTGTTGGTGAGGCTGTGCAGTTGAGGAGATAGGCTCTGTCTGTGCGCAAGAAGACACAACCCAGGAGGCTCTTGCATCCAGGGAGGGTGGAGAGATGGAGGCCCTTTAAGGAGAGTGTGTGAGGTGAAAGTGGGGAGGGGAAACCGTGAAATCTTAGGAGCTATTACTTTTAAGGGGGGGAGTGATGGAAAAGGAGTAGCCAGGAAAGGGGAACTCAGAAAGACAAGGACTTGGAAAATACCATTGTAAATCAGGATGGGTATCCCTTATGGGAAAATTCTGGGGGCCAAAAGTATTTTGGACTTTAGATATTTTTTTTAATTTTGGAATATTTGCATATGTATTGAATAATACACATACACATATATCAATCAAGATGTTTTGGGGATGGAACCCAAGTCTTAAGGTAAAATTAATTTGTAGTCTGTATATACCTTATGCATACAGTCTAAAGGATATTTTATACACTATTTTTACTGTGCCTGCATTCTGATTGACAGCTGTCACATGAAGCGAGGTGTGGCATTTTCTACTTGTAGCATTTTGTCCATGCTTGCTAATGACTGTTTTTACAGTATTTTGCGTTACAGATGTTTGGATTAGGGATGCTCAGGCTGCTTCACAATGTGAATACCAACATGGACATCTTGGCTCTTGGGAGCTGGAAGGCCAGTGATGATCTCATAGAGTGGGGAGGGCAGAAGCCAGATGGCAGCAGGCGGAGGACGTGGAGGATTCAAACATGAACCCCAGCTGGGAGCTGGCCTGGGCAGAGAGGATGGGGAAGATAGATGGATGGGAACCAAGGGAGGGCTGTGTTAACCCAGGGCACCAGGTTGAAGTGACAGAGGCTCAGTACATTCAAAGTGGCTGCTGGGAATGAGTTGCAGAGGTTAAGGAGAACCACAGAAAACATTGACATTACTCTTTATTTACAGTTATTTGACACAAGTTTCACTGTGCAGCCCAGGCTGGCCTTGAACTCATAGCAGTTGACAATCTTCCTATCTCAGCCTCCTGAGTGTTGGGATTGCACATGTGTACACGAGTCACATTGTTTGTTTTTTTTTTTTTTTTACAAAATTATAATTTTTCTGTTTGTGGAAGAAAGATGTTTGAATATTAAAACTTGGGGAACACAAATGAGCATAACGCTAGAACGGTACGTCTTGTCCCCTGGGAATATGTTCAAGGTCTTTAGTGTGTACCTGAGACTCACAAGCCGTATGTTTACCACTTCTCCATATGTGTACGTACAGGTGATGATAAGGGGCGGACAGTCTAATTTATAATTAGCAGCGGCATTATAGCAAAACTCATGAGACTGTAACCCCCGTGTCTCTTAAAGGATCTTGTGTTTTATCTTTTGACTTAAAGGAACAGATTGATGCTTCTTTTCCGTGTACTCAGATTTCCAGATCACCACCTTTGTACTTTGGGGCCATTATTAGGTATAGTACAGTCACACACCAGTCGATGTGATGGTGGAGACGGGTACCAAGGGCAGGTAGTACATGCTGGACAAAGGGATGAGCTGTGTGGAATACAGGAGACAGAAGGACAAATGCTGTGAGATTTCACTTGCGTCATGTCCTTACAGTTGAGTTCAGAGGCGGAAAGTAGACTATGGTTGCCAGGAGCTGGTAGGACAGGGGAGTGACTGGTTTGGTGGGCACAGGGCCTCAGTTTTGGAAGATGAGAAAATCCTGGGGACGGGTGGATATTATGGCCATATAATAACACGAATGTCTTTAATGCCACAGAACTACCTGTTCTGTGTTCAAAATTGTAAATTTTATGTTCCATCTATTTTACCACAATTAGAAACAAACTTAAGGACTGATTCTTCCTGAAGTCAGGTTTACTTGCATATGGTAAAATCTATCCCTTTTTTTAAAAAATACATCTGCATATATTTTGACAGTAATGTGTAGTCGACGATGACATATTCCAGGCACGGAATATTTCTGTACCCTTCAGTCACCCTACAAAATGGCCTACTTTCTGGGCCATTTTCCCCATCCACAGTGCCTGAGAAGCTACTGAGCTGCTTTTCCTTCTAGACACACACCGCCTTTCCATGTAAATGAAGTCTTAGCCTTCAGACGGCAGCCTCATGTTTCTAAGAGATGTCCGTGCTTATTGCACACATCAGTAGTTACTCCGTTTTTATTGCTGCCCGATGCTCGGTTCTATGGACAGCCAAGTTGTGTTACAATTGATTGATTTGCCAGTCGAGTGCTATTTGAATTGTGTGCAGTCTGGGCAGTTATAGGTAGAGATGTGACGGATAACTGTCCATTGCCGAGTGCAGTGGTCAGCGTGTGTTTAACTCCACAAAGAACAGACTGGCTGCTTGCCAAATGGCTGTGCTCTTTTGCATTTCCAGCAGAATGCCTGATTTCCAGTTGTTTCCAGATCTTCCATTCTTCACAGTGTTCAGCATTGTTGGGCTTTGGATTGTTTGTTGGGCTTTGGGCTCAGCCTTCTAATAGGCAAAGACTCACTGCTGTTTTGGTTGCAGCTTGTGTTTCCCTAATTAATTGCAGTGCATCTTTCATGTGTTCCTTTGCTTGTCATGTCTTTTTCTGCCTTGGGAAGACTTTTCACTGTGTAGGGCCATCTCTAATTAGGTTGTTTTCTTTAGTGTTAGGTGACTTTTAGATCAACTTAAAAGTATAAATACTGCTTAAATATTTATACGTTAGCTACTAGTATGTAAACACCATTATATTAAAAAACCATTTTACTTCAAACTTGCCTTCATTTTGGAGTGTGTACTTCAAATAATCTGAAACTATTGAGACAAAGAGAATAGACACTTCTCAACATCCTTCCTTAAGTGTGTATTGTCCCATAGTTTGCAAAGTAATAGCACCAATTTATTAGCCTTCCAGTGATAGCAACATTGATGGGCGTGTCAGTGACTATGTTATTTTAATTTGAATTTCTTTGTCTATGGGAATTTTATTAATTTTTTTTCTTTTTTCTTAAAGATTTTATTTATTTATTATGTATACAATGTTCTGTCTGCATGTATGCTTGCAGGCCAGAAGAGGGTGCCAGATTTCATTACGGATGGTTGTGAGCCACCATGCGGTTGTTGGGAATTGAACTCAGGACCTCTGGATGAGTAGCCAGTGCTTTCAACTGCTGAGCCATCTCTCCAGTCCGGCTATGGGACTTTTAAAATGTAACCACTAAGCAATCTATATTTATTTTTGTGAATTTTCTACACCTTGCTCTTTAGATGTTAGACTGATGCAACAGATGGCTGGAGAGATGGCTCAGTGGTCAAGAGCATTTGCTGCTCTTGGGAACGACTTGGGTTCTGTTTCCAGCACTCACATGGTAGCTCACAACTTTCTGTAGCTCCGGTTCCCAGGCATCTGGTGCCCTCTTCTGACCACTGTAGGCATCACACATGCACACGCCACACTTAACATACATAGTGCAAGCAAAATAGCTATGCACATAAAACAAAAATAAATCTTTCACAAACTGTCTATGGTACCGACACTTGCTACAGTTCTCTATCTGCAGGGTCACCTGCGGAGTCTCCAAAGCTCAGTGTCGGGAGCGCCAGTTACACCGTTTTCTCTTTTCATAAAATATTAATTGGGCACAGCCTGGTTTCTTTCATGCTCAGAGGCCATGACTAATTTGCATAGCTGGCAAGGTAAAAATAATTTCAGAGCAGAAGGGAGAAGTCTTTGTCACTAGTTTAAACTTGGACATTGGTGCCAAGACTTCTGCGAGGGGTGGCCGTTTCTTTGTCTGGACTCTGTGATTAATGAGTGTGCTGTGTCGCTAGTGTCCTCTCTGAGAAATGGCTACACCACTTAGATGTGCCCCCACATAACCTGTGGATTCCTCCAACGGCTCAGCACTTTATTTATTCACAATGACAATACAATTAAAGTCACTTACGTTGTTGGTGCTTACATGTCATTATCAAGGAGATTTGGGTAACAAACAGTTCCTGGATAGAGACACAATTCTTTTTAATTATTAAAATTGCTGCTATTTTTTATTATATTCCAAATAGGTGGTATGGGATGTGATATGACTCAGAACTCCTTGAATGAATTTTGGCTTAATGACTCTAAAAAGTAAAAAGCATTTTGTTTTCTCTGACAAATGGCTCTGGTTTCTTTGGGGTTTTTCAGCCAGTTGGTATTTTATAGTAGTTTCATGGCCGCCTCTTCATCAAACCTGTAATTATGAGTTTGGCTTCTGAGCAAGTATGGGAAATTTTTATCTGTTTTTTTTCCCAAATACTTGTCATGCTGGAAGAAAAATGTCATATGCCCATCATGCAGATCAGTCTCCGAGGTATTGTAAGCAGAATCAGGGATGCAGAACAATGGACAAACATATTTTCCTAAAATGTATAGGTGTATGATTAGTTGGAAAGAGTCGTTGCTTTGAGAAGGTTTTATGAATTCCGACAGATACCTTAAGCCAAGTATTTTCCAGCTGGGGGAAAGAAAAAAGCGAAGCTGCATCCGTCATAGCAGTGTGAGAAGGGAGGCTTTGATTAGCGGGCTCTCCCTTCTCCCTCTACCTTTGAAGGGTTCCTTGGGTCACCATGTGGAATGGAAATGGTGGCACCTGTCTGGGTGAAGGTCATCTGAACCACGAAGCTGCAGTAGTCTTCAGTTGTCCTTCCTCATCACCTGTGCCTGCACAACAGTGCCAGAGTTTGTCGTCCCCTTCTCCCTCCTCTCCCATGTAATGCTGACCTTCCTGTGTGTGTGCGCGTGTGTGCGTGTGTGTGATGTTTTGTGAAGAGGACTCTGACATTCCTTGTGCTTATGAATGAATATAAATCTTGTGACTCTTGGATATTAAAGAGGGAGCATTGTTTATGAATTCAGCTACTTGCTAAGACAACGTCAACTTGCGTGTTCATTACTGGGTATTAGCTCTGTGTCAGGACATGGTTCTGTGTGATATTTTGGTTTGTTTATTTGCTTTTTTCCTGCTGCCTTATGCATCTCTTGACTCTTGTCAGTCTGGCTAAACTAATTACACCAAATTCTGGAGTTACTTCCCCAGGTGATACTTACTATCTGGACAGAAAAGATGGGCAGTTCCTGTGGCGTCTTTCTGATAGGAATCTACCTCGGGTTGTTCCGAGGAGGAATGGCATGGCTCATAGAACTGCCATGTTACAGAAAGACCGAGAAATAGCTGGCACCCTATGGGGACTCAAGCACAAACTCAATTCCCACAAAAGTCCTTCTTGTTTTCATCTCCTCTCCCCTCTTTGGGATCAGCTGCTCCCTCTCACAGTAGCCAGCCTTGCTCTGTTACGGAGATCAGAACTGACTACAGCTCTGAGGCTTCTGTTTTAGGGCATTAGCTGCTTCAGAAGTGATAACTGAGCTTTCTTGCCCATTCCCAAACATCCCAGGGAAGAGCTGCTTGTTCCACAACCTATTGTGGCTGGTAATATCACATGAGAATGTTGCAGCATTGAAGACCTGCAGAGGAATATAAGTAGAAGACAAGGTTCTGGTAATGACAGCAGCAGGTAGCCACACTGATGGGCTGTGTTGGTCTGCATAGCTAACTCCTGGGGTCTGACTCTGGAGTTCCCTAGAACATTCCAGCAAAGCCAGTGTTGGGAACTTGGTTGCCATATGGATTATTATTAGCCAAGCCTTTATTCTTGGCTGGGTTCTACTCTGGGCCTGGCTAGCCATCTCACCAGTGTTTGCTCCAGATCTGGAGGAGACTCCAGTGGCACAAAGTAGATGGGTGGAGGATCAGCAGAAGTTCCTTATCACCACTAGAAAAACAATCCAAAGAACATGTATTTATGTTAGCAAATTCTTACGTTGTGGTCCCTCTGCAACCATTCTCCTTCACTGTCAGCTCTCTGAAGCACAGTTGTGGTCACCTCCATATGATGTCGCAGTCACAGGCACTATATGGCTCTGCAGGGAGGCAGCTCTGTGGCCATGCTAGAGAGCATTTATCACACATGTGTGCCTTTGGGATATGTTTCTAGCTATTAGCTATTATCTTTTGTAGCTACCAACAGCACCAAAGTTAGAAGCCAAATGTGTGGATTTGAGTCTCAATTTAATAATTGACTATTGCAGTGACCTTGGTCTAGGCAGTTCCTCTTTCTGAGCTTTAATGGGGATGATGGTACCTAGATGGGTGATGTCTGCATGAACTGTGAAGCAATGAGACAACGTTGGTTTTATCTTTGTCATCCTCTCTGGGACCTAAATGATGATTAGTTTTCCTCTTCTTTTGGCATTTTTATTTTTTTGATCTGAGTGCATAATCCCCTCCAGCCCCTCAGAAAAACAACCCAGGTCCACTGGTGGTTAAAATTTATGGCTAGGAGCATGCCAGCCACCTCTCATTTCTGATTGGGTAGGCAGGCAGGTAGGTAGGTGGGAAACATGCCATTCACCACCTTTGGGTAGCTGTTAGCGTTTCTCATGAGATCTCATTGGTCAGGGGTTCTCCCCCAGGGGTGGCTTTGCTTCCCAGTAGACATTTGACACTATCTGGAGACATTTGTCACAGCTGGTAGCTGCTGGCTAGAAGTTAGGGATGCTGCTAAACGCCCTAGAGTGCAAAGGTCAGCTGTTCGCTGCCAAATGTGGTCGGTTCCCAGATGTCAGCACAACCTTTTCTGTGTGACTTATTTTGACTCTTAAGCTTTGTTTTGGTGGGGAAGGAAAGGAAGCGGTTTATCCCGTGACTTTTCTTTTTTTCATCAAAAGGTGTATTTTAGCGCCACCCACTAAGTTTCCTTTGAAATTTAACTTGGAAACTACATTTTCTATTCCATAAATGGTCTCCCCCTTTTGCTAAAGCCAGAGGTGCTTGCTCCTTCCTGTAAATGGCATAGACTTTTCTTACTGTAAAGGACAAATTGACCCTCCCTGCATTTTGTCCTCCCAAGAAATGTTAAGCCTGCTTGGCTGCCACTTACTGTCTGTGGAACAGACACAGAAATAAGGAAAAAACAAAATAAAATAATAAGACAAAACAAATCAGAAACAGATACCATTCTATGATGATGGTGTGTGTGTGTGTGTGTGTGTGTGTGTGTGTGTTTTATACTTCTCTGTATTCTGTCATTTAGACTATCTATTTCACTGCTGGGACCTGAAGGAGGAAGAAGTTTCTTTCTTTTCATTTTTATTTATTTAAAAAATTATCTTTTTTCATTTTACATACCAATCCCAATTCACACTTCCTCTCCTCCTCCCATTCTTTTCACCTCTCTTCTCCCACCCCCTATCTACTCCTCAGACAGGGTAAGGCTTCCTTCCTATGGAGAGTCAAAGTACATTGCTTTGAGGGAGGACCAAGGCCCTCCCCACTATATCTAAGCTGAACAAGGTATCCCTCCAAAGAGAATGGGTTCCAAAAGCCAGTGCAAGCAGTAGTCATAAATCCTGGTCTTAACTACCAATGGCCCTACAGTCTGCCCCAGCCATACAACTGTCACCCACATTCAGAGGGCCTAGTTTGGTCCTATGCTGGCTCTTTCACTGTCAGGTTGGAGTTGGTGGGTTCCCATTAGCTCAAGTAAGTTGTTTCAGTGGGTGTCCCCAGCATGGTCTTGGGGGTGGGGGGAGATGTTTCTTCCTATAATGCTGTGTCTCCAGTCCTTGGAACATAGCAGCAAAGCCTTTCAATGCAAATAATTTTTCTGGTTGGAAGAAACATCAAGAAGGTTCATAGTTCTGTTGAATTAGCCATGCACATTGCTCCCTCTGTTTTTTTTTTTGTTTTTTTTTTTCAGAACAGTGGCACCCTTAGAGAGAATGTGTGAGTGCATGGTGGCGGGGACACAGTTGGCTGGTTGGGGCTACTGGGGGTTAGTGCCGCTAGAGCAGTGCTTAGGGGTCCCCACAACATGAGGGTCTCAGAGCATTAGAAAGGTTGACAACTACTGCACTAGAGAGTCAAGAAATTAACTTGATTACAACCAGCATTAAGCACAAGAAAGTATTGAAGAGAAAAATGAAAGTCTGCCACATAGAGTAAATATTATTTTATGTGTTATGTGCATATATAAATATTCATCCTGCCTCTAATAAAATATGATTCTTACTTAGTTGTGATCAAAATAGTCTGAAAAAAATCACTGATGTGTATACTTTTAGTTTGTGTATGACGTAGGTCAATTGAAGTCCTGAAGACTTTTTCTCTTGTAGATAAGTGGCCTAAATTCTATCATCTTGCCATTCTCAGGCCAATCACTGTCTATGACAATACACAGTTTGTTAAGCTTGGTCTAAGTCTACCCACAGTGAATCTGGAACCCAGTGCAATATATATGACTACAGGATAGTCCTTGAGGACCAAGTCCAAGGCTAACATCTGTCTGGAGCAACCAAGTCTGGGGCTGAAGGGAAGCAAGGTATTTTCAAGCAGGAAGACTCTTTTGAGCACGAAGTGGGTTTGTGACAAGCTGGTGGACCACTGCCGTATTTAAGACTCTTAGATGATGCTCTTGGAACACGGGCAGACTCCAATCAAACCCACACACCCCACGAGGTCTTCTTTGTGGGTGACATTTTCCAGTTTTGCAGAACTGTCCACCCTTCTCCACTCTCCCTGCCTCACCAGGACTTAGCCACACTACTGTGGTTTTAAGGCCATAAACATGCTGATCTCCTGTTTTCCTTGCTCCTTCTGTGTATGCCTCTTCCTACATCAGAGGACATCATCCCGCCTCTTACTCATGGGTTACCTTTGACCTTCCTACTCATGATTCTGTATCTTGCAGTAAGTGTCACTTCCATTTTGGCTCCCATGGGAATGCCAGTGTGTGTGCTCAGTAGGCCTCAGGTAACTATAGCATGGGTCTTGGGCTTAGGGGTGGAGCTAACCCCAGTGGCATCAAGAGATTACATCATAACCAGTGAAGAGGAGGAGGCTGCTTACAGGGACTGGGAATTAGGCAGTCCAATGGCTTTCTCATTCTCAGCTTCTTTTGACTTCCCGCTAATAGATTTTGGTCAACTTGATAATTTATTTTCTTTTGAATAGTCTCTATATGAACAACTTAATGAATGAAGCCTTCTTTCTTTATTCTTTATATAAGACAGTAAAATGAAATAAATTCTCTAGAAATTGATTCCCAAATCAAATTATACTTCCCATAATGCATTTAAAGGAAATGGAGAGAATAATGTTGCATGTAATTCAATGGATTTTTGATGGATCATAATGATTTACATGTGTGGTTAAAGTGCCCTTAGTTTGGCTCTTTGGTTATTGCCACAGGCACATAGACACATCCCCCATGCATGAGTGTAGCCATTCTGTTCTAGAGAGACTGGATTAATGTTTGTGGCCTGTAGGTTGGTTTTTTTTCTGGGTCCCATTATTCCTATTGCTAGAGAAAGGGCCGGAATTAGATGGAAGCAGAAATACAGCTCCTGCCATCAAGAAGTTGGCTCTGAATCGGGTTACAAGCACCCAATTACTTATCATTCATTAGACTGCTTTTCTAAGATGTGTGAACCATGCATGCCTGGATGTTCAATGTAACTACCAGACTTTAAGATTTGGGAACCGAGTAGCTGAGTGTCCAGTGTCACACAGCTGTCTTGATACAGAGCATAGGTGTGAGCTGCAGAGGGTAGTGCCACTTGGACAGGCTGTGACTCAGAGCCAGGAAGGGCCCGAGAGGCCTGTCTTTATGATTATCTCATTTTATAGACAAGGAAATGGATAAGTCTTTCTCTTCTTTATCTGTGATACCATTTTATCAGATGCTTTGCATGAATCAGGCTGAAGTAGACACTGGCTTTTAAAATGATTATTTATTGCCTTATTTATATGGCTCTTATCTCCCTCTGAGGAGTCTATTTTGTGTGCATTCCTGCAGATGTTTTGTTCACCTTGGAAATGGTAAAAGATAGTCCTAGTGCAGCTCAATTGTGTTTACTGGGATGTGCTGCTTAAGGAGAGAATCCATTTCTTCATCTTCTCGAGCTATCCTCCTGTGGCCTTCCTCCATCTCCAAAACTAGCAGCATGGGCAGCACCTGGCTTCTGTCCTTCCACTGCCGTCTTGTCCCTGGACAAGTCTTCCTCTGTCCCCTTCTTTGATGTACCTTTGCATTTATAAACAATCGTGGAGTCCAGAAGTCTTTCCATGTAAAGATCTTTCTGTCCCAGCAGATGACATTCAGAGATTCCTCAGAATAGGATTTGGCCATCACCAACACACTGATGCCTGTTTTCTGAATTTCTCAGACTAGACTACTGAGAGTCCTTCAGTTCTGCAACCTCCTGATATGTTCTCAAAATATGTTGAGAGTTTGGTGGGGAATAGGATAGTATAAAATATTTCTGCCTTTTAAGACAGCTCAAATTTATTTCTATGACTTATGACCAAGAATCAATGTGGTAAATTTGTACTATGTAAAGAGATTCACAAGCATTAGCTTTTAAAATCCTTAACCTTCCTAACAAGGCTTTGCCCCCATTTTACAGGTAAGAACATTGTGTCTCAGAGTGGCAATTATGTAAGTTTGAAGGACTGTGGTGGAGTTAAAACCAAGAAGCTAGTATAATAGGAGAGTATGCACTCTGTCCTTTCCCAAGGCACGAATGGAACATTGACTTGGATATGAGGTCTGAAACATCTTGTTTTGGTAGGGGAGGCAAGGCAAAGAAGAGGTGGTCCAAGCCTGAGGGAGGCTGGAGGGGGGGGAGGCTGAATGAGGGGGGTTGCTGTCAAGACATAAACTTCAAGGGAAAGGCATGGTAGAAGTTAGTGCCTTTTTGGAGATACAGTGCTATGAGAAATGAGGTAGTTTCTTGAGCTTGGTGGTGAGCCTAGGCCTAATGTTAAAGACCCCTGGCTTCTGTCTGTTCTCCAAAGAGAACCTGCAGATTTGCTGAGGATTAAATACTAACTAATAGTAGAGCTCTTTATACAGTAATTTTCAGCTCCCAATTGTGTTATGATCAGTTGGACTCATTACTTTTGGCTGTTGATACTGTAGTGTGTGTGTGTGTGTGTGTGTGTGTGTGTGTACACCTACATACATACATAGTGAAACAAGAAGCTCATTTCATGGTGAACGGTAAGTGAAAAAGAAGAGAGCCAGGTTCTACAGTTCCCTTTTGAAGGTGCACCACCATCAGTGACCTCAGATCTCCCAGTGGCTGCCTCTTCCAGTATTTCTATTTTTTCTTTTTAAAAATTGTTTTTATTGCACTATGCATGTTTCCACTCCCCTCCCTTCTCCCTTCCCCATCCCCACACTCCCAATTTACTTAGCAGATCTTGTTTTTATTCCTTCCTATTTAGATCTATGTATGTTTCTCTTAGGGTCCTCTTTGTTGTCTAGGTTCTCTGGGGTTGTGGATTGTAGATTGGTTTTCCTTTGCTTTATGTCTAAAAGTCACTTATGAGTAAGTACATATATTTGTCTTTCTGGGTCTGGGTTACCTCACTCAATATGTTTTTTTCTAGATCCATCCATTTGTCTGCAAATTTAAAGATGTCATTATTTTTTACCACTTAGTAGTACTCCATTGTGTAAACCACATTTTCTTTATCTATTCTTGGGTTGAGGGGCATCTAGGTTGTTTCCAGGTTCTGGCTATTACAAATAATGTTGCTATGAACATAGCTAAGCATGATAGGGACCGAGTCTTTTGGCTCACAGGCCTTGAAGGAATTACAGTCCAAACTACAGTACCACCTAAGTGTACTGTCAAGACTTAACAAAGAAAAATGCTCAGTCGTATCAGTTACTGTTATCGTTACTGGGACCCAGGGCCTAAGAAGAAATAGCTTATGGGAGAAGGTTTATTTTGCTTTACAGTTCAAGAAGGGACATAGGCCATCATGGCCAGGAAGGCATGGTGGCAGACATGTGAGACCGATGGTGCACTGCATCTGTCTTCAGGAAGGAGGCAGTGGAGAGTAAGTAGAGTCAGATTATAAGATCTCAGCTTCCTGGGCTGGAGAGATGGCTCAGCCGTTAAAGGCTAGGCTCACAACCATAAATATAAAGATCTCAGCTTCCTCTGATGACGCTTCCCCTCCTTAAGTTCCTGCACTCTCCCCGAACAGTGCCGCCACCTGGGGACCATGTGTTCAAACACGTGAGTCTGTGAGTCCGTGAGTCCGTAGGGGCCATCTCGCCTTCACACCACAGCACTGGCTAATTTGAAAGCCAGGTTTTAGATAAAGAATGGATACCCCACCCATGAGTGAAAGACTGTACTAAACTTAGTTAGTTATACTAGAAGGTGTTGTTTCTGTTCTTTATGAGGAACTCGCATTTTTCTGAGCAACCTACATTTTATCTGACAATTCTCAAAGGAAGCCCCCTGCTACAGGGTGTTGTCAGACAGGACGTGAGCGTTAGATACTGAAGATCTGTGGGTGACTGATGCGGGAGAGATGTTTACGTTCTCATTGTCGAGGGCATCACTTCTATCCTTCCTCCCTCTCTGCCTCTGTAGTGGCCATGACCAGAAAGCTTCTGTCATATCACCAGGATGAGGTCAGCCTCCTCTTGCCACCTTCTTAGCTGCTGACAACCGAAAGCAAAAGCATTAGTGGAGAGGCTTGAGCTGGAACAGCCAGCCTGAGGCAGTTACTAAACGGGACTGTGTATATGCAACATGCTGTGTCTATTCCTGCCTGTCTGCCCTCTGCTATGGGGGAATAGTGGGAATTAAGTACAACTCTATACACAACTTTTCATCAGCTCTATGCCTATGAGGGAAAAAGAAATGGAAAACAGAGCCTTTTCTCTTGAAGCGTATGTACAGATAGCTCCTGGGACAGCAAAGAGCTTAGACTTTTATTAACTCAGAATTGAACTTATCCCTGGTGGCCTTCCTCTGTTTTTGTGATGTGTGTGTGTGTCTCCAAGTTTGTGTGTGTCAACATTGCAGCGGATACTACCTGCCGTGAGAGCCATCTTATAGTCATGGAGAGAGGTGCATAGAGGACTCTGAAGGTCGTGAAAGGGACCGGTGGCGACTCACTTGGGGTTTGTGGCCATAGATGGAAGGAATCAAATTCATTTAAGTGTGCAGAGATAGAACACTGTGACACTGGCACTTGGGGCAGAACGGTGGAATAGTGTTGCTGAGTAGTTCTGGGCAAACGTCACAGCCCATGGCACAATGGGAGAAGGACTGACTTAAATATCATAGGGAAACTTGACTTTTCTTTTAACCCTTTAACTTTATCTGAGCCACGGTTCCACACAGAAATGAAATGTAGACTACAGTCTTGTTCAGTGATTTTAATAATTTAATGATTTAATGTTTGAAAATGCCAACAAATAGCAAACATTCTGTATTTGCCACCCCAGTGTCTCCTGAACATCTCTGCTATGAATCCTCATGGTGTGTTGTAATTATGTCCTCGAAGTGGCTGCTTCCATGGGACTATGTGTCAAGCGCCATTTCCTACCTCTTTCCGTCTGTCTTCCCGCATTAAACACGGTAGAGGTTTGCTGAGCTCTGTATACATCAACACTTAGGTTTTGCTGAGATGGGGGTAGCTTCTAGTCTTCTATCTTCATCTCATCCTCCCCCCTTCTATCATTTCTACCGAGGACATCCTGTGATAAGGAGTTCCTTTTGGGTACCACGTCTTAGGACTATGTTATAAGAGCCTCATCAGACTCTAGATGATGGACGATATGTTCCCAGATGTTCTAGCTGCTCAGACATACCTATGTCTGAGTACCATCCCAGTTTTGCTAGTCTAATCTTCTCACCAGTGAGTTCTGGGATACCTGTGGCCCCTATAAGTTATTGATTTCTGCAAATGTGTTATAATTTTTTATCAGTGAAGATTAGGTTCAGACCATCAAGCTGTTATTAAGTTTTTATTGTAAGCTGTGAGGATAGGTTTGAGGGTACAGGTATCTCTGAAGTTGACTCTGTCAGGAGCACAGAGGACTCTATTAGGTACCCCAGGCCTGGGGAGGGGTGGATGAGAATGTCAAACTCCTCTAAGGTGTAGTGATGCCTTGATGGAGATGGGAACAGGGATTAATGGTAACACAGAGTAGGACCCTTTTCCTCAATGAACTTTGCACTCTGTGAATCTCATTGCTTCTAGCAGGTGGCTTGGGGAGCCAAGTTATAGCTCCTGTCCTCGGGGGCTTTCTGAATAATAGAAATTTAAGAAGCAACCAATGGCTACCTATATTTTAAAAGCTCTGTTACTAATATTCCTGCACTGGAAGAAAAAAATTTTCTAAGCAACAAAACAGCTTGAGAACATGGGTTGGGTGAGGTTCTGCTTGTTTGTTTGCAGTGGGAAATTAATTCAGTCAAGAGCACCCTTGATGGTGCGAGAGTGAAAAACACGTCTTATGGATGACCATGTGATCCCCCTGGAATAAATAACACATTCTTTCCTCTGTCTTTCACGCTAGCTTTCCTCATATGCCTTTTTCCACGTGAGCTTGCCTGCATGCTTCCCTGACACTTGCGTCTCCGTTAGCTTTTATTTCTTATTTTCCTCCTTGTCTGCATCTCCACGTTTTTACGACTTCTCTTTGGAGTCCCACTCTCCTGTCTTCCTACCACGTTTTCCGCTGTATGTTTGTGCCCTCTTGTAGCACTGACTCCTGCCTCCACCTCCATGTTCTAAAGCCTACCTGTCACACCCAGGCCCGGGGAGGAAAATTTCACTTCCAGCAGTTCTTTGTGCGATGTGAAAGAACATCTGAGTGTCTGGGTATCCTAGGAAACCGAACTCTGGTTTCTGAGCCGAGTGGATTCCTCACACTGTGTTTGTGAGACACAGGGAAAGGAGAGGCTCACACCTGGGCAGCCGAGAGGCTCAGTGTTGCCTCCAGCCTTTGTTCAGGGGGAAGCAGAACAATGGCCCTGTTTTCCTTCTGTCTCTATCCCGTTACCTAGCCTTGAAGTTTCTTTCTTTTTCTCTTTTTCCCCCTTTTGTCTATTTCTGTCATATTCTTCAGTTCCATTTTCTAGATTTCTCTTTGTTCTTTTTCCTCTTTCGAAGTTACGCTGTCCCCTCCCCAGCGTCCTTCTTTGACTTTGTAAGCGAGAATCATGAGCAGTGTCTGGGATTCTGCTCATCCCTGGCTTTTCTTTTCAGAGGACGATATGGGGGTTGGGGTCAGGAAAGATGGAAACCACTGAGAAAGCTTGCCTGTGATGGGTTCTTCATGAGAGCAGGAGTACTTTGTTTTTTCTTTTGAGATTATGTGAGCACAGATTGCATGATATTATTTTTTTGCTTTGGCATGTGTTTTGTATGTATGTGTGTTTCTGCATGTAGGTAGGTGCCAACACAAGCCTTTATGCTGCTTGTATGTGGAAATCAGAGGACGACTCCCATGTGTTGGCCCCAAGGCATATTCTACTCTTTGTTTGAGACAGGCTGGTGACCCTGGGATTTTAGGAACCCACCTATTTTCTGCCTTCCATCTGGCACTCTCCAGACTTGCAGGTGTGTCTTACCATGCCTGGCTTTATAATGACGTGCGCTTGGAGGAGTGGAACTTAGGTTCTTATATTTGCAACCTAAGTATTTTAGAAACTGCACTATCTCCCCTAGTCCAAAGTATAAAAGCTGAAATCTAAAAATTATCTCCACCACTCATCCCAATTGCCTAAATCCAGTGGGGGCTTCCTCTTCCTGTCCTAATGTGAGCTGTGCAGCTTCAAATGCTTGACTCCTGCTAAGGTCAGGGGTGTTCCACCACACGGAGGAAAGCCTGTGGAGTTGGTAGGCAGCCCTGTGTTCACAGCCATCTCTGTGTCTGTCGTCCTGGATTGGCATTCTCAGTACCTGTTGATCCGGCATCTGCTTCCTGGAGCCGTAAGGCCTTTCATATGGCTCTCTTTGCCTACATTTGAAATCTTGCAGAGAGCCTCCGCAAAGAATAGTTAAATCAGCCATTCTTGCTACTATGCCGTTTTCCAAATGAGTCATTTCCCAGTGCTTCTGAATAGAGGGGCTAATCTGGGAGAGGTTGTGAGGGATAAAAGTTATTAGCCCACGAAACAAAGAATAAGCTGGCAAATTTAAGTCAATATTATTGATCTTATGTCTGAAACAAGGTCAATTTTGCGCTTTATAGTTTCCAGTACATTTAAAAAAAAAAAACATAGTTTCTCACTGTGTGGCCTAGTCTGATCTTGAACTTGCAGTTCTCTTGGCTCAGTTTTTTTTTTGGTTTTTCGAGACAGGGTTTCTCTGTGGCTTTGGAGCCTGTCCTGGCACTAGCTCTGTAGACCAGGCTGGTCTCGAACTCACAGAGATCCGCCTGCCTCTGCCTCCCGAGTGCTGGGATTAAAGGCGTGCACCACCATTGCCCGGCGTGGCTCAGTTTTATAGGTGCGGTCATTACAGGCATGCATCACCATGCTTGGCCCAGAACATTTTTCATCTTCAACATGTTGTGATTTTGTGTCTAAAACTAGGTCACCGTACTCCTCTATTTTATAGATGGAAAAAAAGACACCTGGAGCTTGAGTGACTTGTATCACATGGCTAGTTCTCTGGGCCAAGACTTAAACCTAATCCCACTAATGCCTAGTCATCAGCTTTACCACTCACAAACTTACGTGTGCCCTTGTCCCCACAAGGCACCAGCATTGCCACTGGGTTATATGCAATGAATTGTCTCATTGATACTTGCTCTACACAGTCTAATAGTATTTGTGTGGATTTGTGTATGTGTGTATGTGTATGCTTCTGGGTATGACTGTAGAAGGTGGGAAAATGAAAGCAAGGAAACCCAGTCCAGGTCAAAGAATGGTTTAGGGGCAATTATAAAACATATTAATAGTGCATAATGACATAGGTATATAGCTCCCAGTCATTAAAGTCAGTATAATTTATTTATTTGGTAACAATTCTGAGTGTCAAGGAGGAGAATAAGTTACTTCTTCCCTGAAGTTAATAAAGAGGACAGGAGACGGGAGAAAGGGAAGGAATTTTGCGAGGGGCAGAGGAAAGTGAGGGACCAGGTTTGGCTCAGGTGTGGGTCTTATGTTGGAGACGGTGCATTCTGCTCATGGTTTGGGACAAGGATGCCAGTATGATGGTAACTTCTCTGCACAGTGAAACCCGGATGGCTATATTTAATTCCACTCGACACCACTGGTGATTCAGCCAGGCTCAGGTGCGCCCACATGCAGCTGGCACTAGCTTTGTGTACTTTCCAGGCAGAGCCTGCTCAGCCCAGCCTCCCCATGAAGCAGGAGGGGCCAGACAGGCTGTGGTAACCTTGACTCTTTTGTGTCTCTGCCCACAGCATCCTGGCCACTGCGGGAACCCACTTCAACACCCATGTGGACTTGCGGACCCTCCGTGCCGTGCGTGTCCTGAGGCCTTTAAAGCTCGTGTCAGGAATACCTAGTGAGCACCCACTCTCTTCTTTCTGATTGTCTAGTATCCTCAGTTGGATCCAGAATGTCTGTCAATATAAGATAGACAAGAGTCTTTCTGGAAGGAAGCCCTGGACATACAGCAATTGTGCAAAGCATTGTACTTAAAAATTTAACATTTCCTCATATTTAAATAATAATGGAAGATTTTTTTAAAAAAAAAAAGTCAGGAAACAACCGAAAAGTAAATGAAGACCATTTCTTATTGTATCACTCTGAAATAGATGTTAATTTGATGTATTTTCCCTATGCATTTTAGTATAATTATAATTATTGTATGTGTGTAGTTTTATCTGCTGAAATAAGTGTGTTACTTTCCTAAGGTTAAAAATTCTTAGACGTGTTGCCAAAGGCTATTTGTTGCTGATTAGAGTTGTACTTCTTCCCCACTTGGCAGAGAGCTGGGTCTGAGAAAGAGTAATAGAAAGGTTCAACTTTATCCCTATTTTGTAGGATTTGTACCCTAGCAGGGGTTGCCCAAATGTTCTTTGAACAAGAAACATGGACTAATTAATTTAATCTGTGAAGGGGATCTACCAGAAGGGTAATATGTAGGCAGGAGTGAGGAGGAAGGAAAGGGAAGGGACATAGGAGGTGACAGTCTTCAGCTTGACTTGTCTTGGTTATCGCTTTATGAATGGCAGCTGTCATCTCAGGATTGATGGTTCCCTTTCCATGGAAGACTTGCCCTCCGAGGAGAGGGTAAAGAAATCTACCTTGTCAGAGGGCCATGAATGAGGGCTCTGTTTCATCCCCTTTCCTCTCCATAGGCCTGCAGATTGTGTTGAAGTCCATCATGAAGGCCATGGTGCCTCTTCTGCAGATTGGCCTTCTGCTCTTCTTTGCCATCCTCATGTTCGCCATCATTGGCTTGGAGTTCTACAGTGGCAAGTTACATCGAGCATGCTTCATGAACAATTCAGGTAAGGGCTTTGTTTTCTGTCTTCTGTTTTCCCACTTCCCCTGTTTGGTCATGAGCGTAATTTCAGGGCATTTGGAGCCGCGCTGAAAAAGTATACTCTATTCCAACCCTAGAATTACAATCAGAAACTTCCTAGACTCTGTGGCCTTTTGAGGTACAATCAGCCTAAAGATCCGCGTGACAGTTACATTGCAAAACACATAGCCTCCTTGTGTGTAGTTGGAAGGGTTCTAAGAGGTGGTCTCAGCTTTTCAGATTCATGGCAGAGGGCTTTTAGAATATATACCAAAGCCATCAGTCTGGATCAATGCTCTGGAGAACAGAATCTTTGATCCACAGACCAGTGGGACCCTGGAGACCAGAATCAGATGAGGGTCCCAGTGGATCAGCAAAGAGCTTTCTTCTGTGCTCTGGCTCACTTTGGTCTCCCCTCTCTGTGAAAGAACTGAGGGAGCACTGAGGTTGGCTTGTCAGTTGTGCCTTGACAATTGTGGGATGCATATAACCCCATTTCCCATATATTTGTGCCTTATTTGTTCTTCACAAGCCAAATAATATACTCTAGGAAGAAAATCAGGGAGGGAGTTGGGCGATGAAGGATAAGTTAACGAATCCTAAATAGGTACCATGTTTTTATGAAAATAATCTCCAAATAATTTTTTTACCTTCAGTTTAAAACCAAAAATGTATACCTGAAAAGCAAAATAAAGTTAGCAAAATAAAGCAGCCATTGGTTTTACAACTGTCCCGGAGAAACCTAGGGAGAACCAAGGTCCATCCTGATTCTTTGGGTTGGAAAATCAGAGAGATTTTGCTGTTACCTCAGGCTCTTCTGTGTGAAGCAGCCCCGTGAATTTCTGTGGTAGTGCAGCCCGAAGAAAAATTTGGTTGGGATCTGAAGAAGATAGAGGCCCTGCTTTTCTCCAGAAGCATTTTGAATTGCACAAGGGTGTGAACTGAGAGGAGTAGAGAGGCCAGGCTGGGAGAGGGCTTGAGGCATGATGGGACAGTTTCTGTCTGTGGTGGGAGAACGGCTTGCTTGTGTCTTCTAGGATCATTTCCAGTTCATGCTAAGCACCATATGGTTTGTCTCCCACTCTCCAAATATATCCACAGGTATTCTAGAGGGATTTGATCCTCCCCACCCGTGTGGTGTGCAGGGCTGCCCAGCTGGTTACGAATGCAAGGACTGGATCGGCCCCAATGACGGGATCACCCAGTTTGACAACATCCTTTTTGCTGTGCTGACTGTCTTCCAATGCATCACGATGGAAGGGTGGACCACTGTGCTGTACAATGTAAGTGAGCCGGTGGATGGAAGGGGCGGGGTGTGGGATACGGTGGAACCCTGGTGCTATTTTGGTTCCTCTGGAACAGGAAAAGTTGGGGTTGTCTGTATTCAACTTGGAAACTTAGCAGAGCCTAGCGGGTCGTGTCCCCCCCCCTTTTATTTATTTTTTTTTTTTGATGAGTGGAAGTATCTGTCTTATTGCATCTGGTAGACTGCATTCTGTCATTCTGTCCCTGGGTGAATGAACAAGTCAAATCAGATTACCTTGTTGTGGAGGGTTTTGGATCCGCATGGTGTAGTGGAGTACAGTGAGGTGTTCTAATAGGTGCAAGGCTCTCAGTTACTGTCCCCGAAGGGCTCACCATCAGTTTGGAAAGCTGTTCTAGTGGTTTGCAACCCCAGTGGCCCATTAGAGTCAGCTGGGAGCTTTAAATATTATACTGCCTGGGCTTCACTCCAGGCCAATTAAGTAGGAATGTCTAGGGGTAAAGGCCTGTCATTGACATTTTTTAAAGCTTCCTAGCTGATTTTAATATGCAGCCACTGTCAAGAACGACTGCATTACATGCCAGAGAAAGCATGCTGAGTGTGAGGCTCATTAGAAAGCTCTCTGAAAATCCGCGCTCCTAGGCCCCTGCCCTGGAGATTCTGACTTTGGGTAGCTCTGTATCATGGGTGAGCTGTGCTTTTGACGGAGGCCTCAGTGATTCCCATGGTCAGACACATTGGGAGGTCCTGAGTTGGTGTAGGAGACACAACTGTTCAGCTGCCTGGGAGGAAAGCTGGGACTACCGGCAAGGAGACGGAAGCTAGACAAAGCAACCATGCTGTCTCTTCTGCCTTGCAGAGTCTGGTTTTAATAAGTCACCCGAGACATAGGACAGAGCACACGTTCAATAGTGAGCTTGGAGGAGAGGTATATTTTTTGATGTTTATGGGATATAAGTGGGCAGAGGGGGCAAAGCAATATGGGAAGGCACTTATGAAGGATGGTGTCCTCTGTCTGTGTCTTTGCCTTCAGCCATTGTTGGACAAGTCAGACACATTTGGAGTGATGATCCCATGCATGCACACTCCTTTCACTTGCCTTTATCACAAGGGTCCCCCATTCCCTTCTGTTCTTCTCTTAATCTTAATCTGGTCCTACATGTACAAAACTGATTAGGTGGCCAAAATGTGACTTATATGGAAAGCAGTCATTGGGAGATAAGGGAAGGAACAAAGCTGGTACGAGGCCTGTACATGCAGGTGCTTAGGAACTGAATGACCATTGTAGTCAAACCCCTTGATGCTTAGGTTCCAATCTATGGATGCTACCATCTAAGGATGTAAAATTTTCTACAACACGTTAGGTTATTTAGGTCTAGGATGGCAGCACCCAGACTGAACATCTATAGACAATTTTGTCTTTGTCATTATCTCCTGAACTTTACAATACAGATATTTCCATATCATTTGCATTTGTATTAGACATTTTAAGTAACAGATAAATTATTTAAAGCCGTGGGAAGTTGGAAACAGTTATATGCAAATACTGTGCCATATATGGGACTTGAGAAACCTCACATTTTGGTATCCATGGGAGGTCCGTACACCTATGTTCTGCAGACACCAAGGAATGACTGAACTAATTTGGATCTATTCCCATACAGGATGAGCAAGATACAACTGAGAAATTTAGCAAGAAAGAGTTATAGGCTGTTGTGCTAACATTGCAGACGGTAGGATAGAGGTCTCCAAAACCAGGAGATAGATGTTCAGCAAGTTACAGGGTGCTGTGACCCAGAAACCCCCAGATGATACTCTGGGATCCTTATTAGCTATGGGAGGCTGCAGGGCACAGGAGTCAAGCATGGTAAAGATAGTCACTTCTCATCCGAGAGGTAAAGACTGCCTTCAGGCAATGCCACTAAGATTAGCCAGAACCTCAAGAAATTTTGTAGCACTGACCTTGTAGTGGCTGGTGTCACTTGTGGCGTGGGGCTTTGAAAGTGATGAACTTCAATTAGATGTGTAGACTCACCTAAGTGATGTGATAAATGCATGGAAAGCCCCAAAGGAGAGGTGTTGCATTTGAGGATAGAGGTGTGATCTGCCATGCCTCTGGTCAAGGATCAGGTGGTGCCGAGACAGGCAGGAGGGAAACAGATGAGCCTCTCGTCGTTCTTGCGTTAATTCATTTGCTCATTCATTATTTATTTCTACTCATCTGTTGAAATAAGGAGCTGCGGTGGGGCTGCGTCCCCAACACCCGGCCTTGGCTAGCTTATGCCCGAAATAACAACACACAAACTGTATTCATTTAAAGAACTGCTTGGCCCATGAACTCTAGCCCTTACAGGCCAATTCTCGCACCTGGACTAGCCCATTTCTAATGATGTGTGTAAGCACCCCAAGGTGCGCTTACCGGGAAGATTCTAGCCTAAGTCCATCGTGGGTTGCAGCTGCCTGGGAGAGCAGAGCATGGCGGCTGTCCAGTCCCTCTGGAAGCAGCGCAGAGTCTGACCTCACTTCCTCTTCCGCCCAGAATTCTATTCTGTTTACTCCTCCCATCTATGTTCTAACCTATCAGGGCCAGCCAAGCAGTTTCTTTTATTGCTCAGCCAATGAAATCAACAGATTGATATGACACTCCCACATCACTCATCAACTGAGAAGATACTCTGTATCCAAGCACTGTGCTAAAACACTAGAAAGATGGCGGTCGGGGTGGGGGAGGGGCATGATCCCTGCTGTCATTATTTTCTCTTCCAATTCCCATCTCTCCAGATATTGGTCAGTTGTAGCGACAGAGGCTACACAAAGCAACAGTGCTCTTGCTCTACCCTGGCGTTTTGATCCATGAAAGAATCGGGGAGGAAAAGGGGTCAACTACAGATCCCCTGAAGCCTTTCATCACAGCAGTTCCCAGGGCTGTAGACTCACACCCTCTCTGAAGTCCAATCTGGTAGTCATGGAACTGAAGCCTCCTGCTAGCCTTGTTGCTTGGCTCTAGGCATAGGGGAACCGGTGGGACAATAGGGTTGGTTCCTCCAAAATAATCTGGCTACACACAGGCAGAAAGAACTCTGTGTACTCTGAAAAACATCACTTCCCCAAGCACTGGAGCTAGGAGCAGGGCATGGAGCCAGGCATCACTGGCAGAAGTGATAGTCAGACTGGGGTGGATAGCTGCATCTTGACTCAGGAGACCTTAGATGAAAATGGCACTCAGTCTTCAGTGAGTGGAACAAAGACAAAGTCTGGATTCTCTGAAAGAACCATCAAAACTGACCTCATCTGGGCAAGGACCTGGGGTGTGAACAAGGCCGAGGCAGAGCTGTGACGAGGAGATGGGCAGCCCTAGCTGACTTAGGCCTCCTGTGCCCAAACTGAACTAGTCATCCTCCAAAGAAAAGGGGTTTGGGACAAGAGCGGAGATGGTGTAGACAAATATATCCGCCAGTCCTTTCCGCGTGCTTGTTCTCCTCAACAGCCCTCTTGTCAGGGAAACGTGGAGACAAGCACCTAGAAATGGCAGAAAAGTTTCATGCTTGAGAGCTGTTTTTTTTTTTTTTTTTTTTTTTTTTTTTTAATCTTGGAAAACCAGTGAGGTTATTTGGGCTTCTTCTTGTAGGCCTGTGAGTGAGGAGTTATTTGTAAAAGAATGGGTGACTCAAGGCAGCTGTGCCACTGAAGAATCTGTCCCAGAAGGGGTGACAGTTCATGGAAACTGTATACCTCAAACTCTGACCAACTTGTAGACAGTGTGGCGGGCTGGACACTGTCCTTACTCTTCGTAGCGGTTGTTAATGAGCATATAACTTCAGAGAGAGAGAGAGAGAGAGCTTGTAGATCTTTTAAGTTTTGTTTATTTTGTGAGTGTTTAGATCCCCTTCCTCCCTCAAGAATTTTTTTCATGTGATTTAAACTTTGACATTGTGAATGCACACACGTGCAATTTATGCACCATGGAACTAAGAACAACTAATCAACTTAATATCGTAAATGCAAGTATGTGTGTCTTGATATGTTACACAGGAATCACTGCCTCCAATAAATACAGACATTAAGATGGTTTCCTTCTGTATTCGTCAGGGTTCTCTGGAAGAACAGTGTAACATGAATAATAAAAACCTAGAGATAGATGTTGGGGTTCAAGCTGAAGATCAGAAAAGCAAAATATTCAACCACTAGAGGCTTTCAGGCAAGCATTATGTATTAAAATACAAATAAATATTCCTGCAGAATAGAACTGATGGAAATGTAGGCGGAGGCTGCTAGTGTGGGACTATTTGATAGCCTCCATCTACATGGAATGAATGTCTATGAAGGGGCTTTATCAGAGTGGCGTACAGGCTGTGGTCAGCTAGTTCAACAGTGACTGTCTACCAGTGGAAAATCCAAGAATCCAGCAGTTGTTCAGTCCACAAGGCTGGCTGTCTCAACTGGTCTTCAGTAAACTCTGGAATCCCAAAGAAGTGGACTCTAATGCCAGTGAAGGAATGGACTCTCCACTTAGAGTGAGGGCAAGCAGGAAGAAAGCAAAAGCTTCCTTCTTCCATGTCCTCTATATACACTGCCACCAGAAAGTGTGGCCCAGATTAGCGGTGAATCTTCCTACATCAAAAGATCTGAATTAAAGGTGGGTCGTCCTGCTTCAGATAATTAAGAAAACCCCCTCGTAGGTGTATCCATCTCTTGGTTTTAGTTAATTCCGTGTGTAGTCAAATTGATAACCCAAAATAACCATCACAACTTCCTGTCACTTCTCATTCTGGGATGGTTCAGCTCTCCTAACTGATGCTTCCTCAGGCAGAACACTAAGACAAGGCAACCACTATCTACCAATTCTGCTGTCCCTTCTTTCCAACGATTGCAACAAGTATGCAAGACTAATTGGCCCTAGTTACATTCAGACTAGTAAGAGAGCCACTGCAAAACGTCCTCGAGCATGAGGACATTTAACCATTTTATCTAAAATGATATCCCAGTTTCCTCTCTATTGCTACAATAAGCATCATGACCACATTTTGCATGTGACTTAGGAAAAGGATTCCTTTGGCTTATACTTCCAAGCAGGAACTCAAAGGAGAAGCCATTTTCTGGCTTGCCAACAGACTGCCCACTGTGTTGGGCCCTCAAATAGCAATTAATTATGAAGACAACCCCCCCCCAGATATGCCTACAGGCCAGTCTGATCTGGACAATCCCTCAGTTGAGACTCCCATCTCAGATGACTCTGGGCTGTGTCACGTTGACGATTAAAACCAACTAGGAAAGATGCAAAGGTTTTTGTCCCTTTTCTCCTTCTACATAGACTCTTCATAAATGCCTCTGGTGACCTCACATCACTGCCGTTGACTACTCTTAGCTTCATTTGTGTGTGCCTTCTCTCATTACCATGCTACACTGCAAGGGGATTAGTCAGGGGCGCATTGTCAGGGCTGCATGGAGTATACCCAGGCTTAGTTTAGTCTCTACCAAAATTGCAAGTCTCCTTGGTCAAATTCCAACTGTATTCTTGGCTTCCCTTCCTCCTGTGATAACAGAATACAAAAGTGTTCAGTTCTGCTGGCTGCTTCTACCTGTTTGGACTACAGCTCCCAAAGGTCTCCTCGACTCACAAGCTCTCCTCGGCACTTACTAATTTAATTGATTTTATTTATCCTAAACCTGATAGGTGTTCCTTTTCTAGCACAGCGTGTTCTTTCCCTCATCAGTACAGTTCACTCAGCAAATGTTCCTTTGGCTTGAGTCTTAACTTTTAATCCTCTTCGGTGAGGCTTGATGTCGCCAGGAGAATGGACTTTCTTCTGATTTGGACCTGAGTTGGCGTTCTTGTTTTGTGCTGTCTGCTGATTTTGTCTGTCGTTCTCTTGCTTTAGGACTAACATTCTGATTGCTAAGGTTCTCGGTCCCTAGCTGCAGTTGTCCAGGACTCTGCTGTCAATGGCCAGGCTTTCTGTTTGTTTGTTACAAATGCCTGTCGCTGGATTTGCTTCTGTTCTCGCTGTTGATCCAGATGTGCATGTCGAGCTGTGCTGTTTCTCCAGCTTTGTAGTTTGCCTGTCTCTGCACAAGATGTTCTGAGCAACTGTGGTGGAAGTCTTTGAAGATTTTACTCTTTTTGACAAAAAGAGGCAACTTACAGTTTGGGTGCTTTTGAGAGCTGTCTTCACTCCCCAGAAATCCTTTGGCTTATGCCTGTGGCTCTCTTTTATCCTGCCTTCTAGCTGTACAGTTAGTATTTGTTGAATTTGTTAACATCTGTTCTATTTGCCTCACTGAGATTTTGCTCAGGTGTATGATATATAAGCATGTTGGGGGGGGGACACCACCATATCCCAGAACTAATGAAAAGAATCTTTTCAGAGTAACCCTGCTTTGGTGATGGCTCTATAGAAGACAGCACAGACTGAAGGATGGGAGACAAGGGACCATGTCTAATGTTTACTTCAGTTGTCCGTCCTCTATCACCTCCTCTGCACGCTTTGATGATAGGAGGACATCTGTCAAAACTGTTTGACAGATGAGTGGCAGGAGCAGTGATCCTCTCATGGAGCTAGGATAATGAGCTATCCCATCTGCTTTAGGAACTGACCTAGGATCAGGTTGCTAACATCTGGGAGCACTTGGAGACAGTATCACTCATGCTCTAGAATCGACCATTTTTCTTCACCTTCCCGTCTGCCATCTATACCTCTCTTCTTGTGACTGGCCCTGTCGTATAGGTGATGTGTGGATTCTGTTACCTCTGTATGTTCACCTGTGACTTCTCTGATTAATGGAAAGATTGTAAGTGGATCCTGGAAGTGGGTCTGCTCCCTCTTCTGTGAAGGCTGCAAGGTAGAATTACTTAGTGAGGAGCTACAGCTTCCTCCTCATTGCTCCCAAGGCCCTGGCAGAACATCTTAGTCCCAAATTCTTCAAGGAGGGAAGAGAAGGAGACTGAGAGAGAGAGAGATTGCTTTTTCAAACTCACAATAAAGACTTTCCTCTCCTCTCATAGGTATTTACAGACTCATACATTAACTTGCTATTAACTTAGAGGGTTTTTTTTTTTTTTTTTTTTTTTTTTTTTCAAAACAGGGTTTCTCTGTAGCTTTGGAGCCAGTCCTGGAACTAGCTCTCTTGTAGTCCAGGCTGGCTTCGAACTCACAGAGATCTGCCTACCTCTGTCTCCCAAGTGCTGGGATTAAAGGTGTGGGCCACCACAGCCTGCCCTTTTTGAGTAGTTATTAAGTGGCAGGACTATTGTAGATGCTGGGGATAGAGCAGAGTCCCCACATTCATGGACTTTCCATCTCAAGGAAATAAGTTCAGAATAAAAAGCAAACAAATGGACTTTAGCAGACAGTGATAAAAGCTGTGGAAATAATTAAAGCGGAGAAAAGGAAAAGGTGTCTTCACTTTGAAATGAAGCTGTGGGTGGGACCGTCCTGAGAAGATGGCATTTGGATGAAGGCTTGAAGCTGGTAATGGAATGAGCTAAGTGGTTTTCTTTCTTGGTTTTTTATGTCCCAAATAGCTGAGACAGAATCACAAAGACCCTGAGATGGGTATGTGCCTGTTACATTAGCAGAACAGCACAGAGGCTGGCATATCGGAGGGCAGGCAGTGATAGCTAAAACCAGGGGAAGGAGGAGGGTACAGAGTACGCAGCCCGATCCCATGGACCTGGTGACCATCTTAGCATCAGTGAGCTGGAACGCAAAGTAGGGGGTGGTGTTGGAGGATAGAAGTAACTTGCCCTGTGTTGCAGTCTAAAGACCCAGAGCCTTTGCTAAGAACAGACTCTAGAGGAGCAAGGCTGGAAGTAGGAAGACGAGTTAGGAGGTCAATGAGCTGACCCAAGGCAGCAGGGTAGGGGCTGCTATCAGGGAGGCAACACTGTAGGAGGTAAAAGGTGGATGGATGGTTCTGGGTGTGGGTTAAGGTTGCCATGGCATCCTCTGGTCGACTTGTAAGAGCAAGAGAAGGTAGAGGATTGGAGTTACCAGTATAGATAGTAGTTTGAATAAAGACTAAGAGTTGAGTTTGGGCACACTGAATTTGCCACACTCATTTGGTGTGGTGGGAAGACTATGAAGTTGGAGAAATGGATTCAGCATGGGAGCATATGCAGGACATATCACTTGGGAGGCTCTCAGGGTCTGTATGGTAGCTGAAGTTGTGGGACCATAAAGGAAGTGATTTAGAGTAGAGAACAGGGGAGATCCTGTCACTGAATTCCAAGGGTAAGGTGTTGGGGAGGTAAAGAGTCACAATCAGAAGTGACTAAGAAGGAGCAGCAAGAAAGTGTGATGTCCCAAGGCCCCATAAAACAGGGCGCTTAGAGGAGAAGGAAGGAAAGGACGAGAAAGTCAGCTCTTTGAAATGCATTCCCCTGTTATATCAACAGCACGTGAAGTAGATGCTGTCCTGTATTGCCTTGTGGCTAATCTCTTACAGATGTATATGTTACATCTGTAGGCTCTCTTTTATTCACATTCATATTTCCTCTTTCAAAACTGCTGTGCTCATTCGAGTCAGATGCTTCCAGTGGATTCAAAAAGATGGGGGCTGAAAATGAAAAACCCTACGGCAGGGACAGTTAAGGGAGCATGGAGAGGTCAAGGGAGAGGGGCTGGCAGATGGAGTGTTGGGAGATGGTACACATTCTCCTCCAATTCCTTCTGTTTTCTCAGTAAAGTAGGAGCTGAGGTCATCAGCTGAGGGGCTGAGGAGGGAGATGTTGGAGGTTTGAGGATAGGATGTAAATGAGCTTTCTCAAAGTGTGAGGAGTAAATGGGGTAGGAAAATGGCCTGATTTCTGTGCAGCATCCAGGACCCCCTTGGCGTCAGTGGTGATGGAAGTTCATGGGAGACTAGTGAGCAGCATGGAGTGCCTTCCGTAAAGACCACAGCCACTTAGTTGCAAACAGTGGTAGCTGGAGATCTGGCTTTTTCCAAAGCAATTTTGCCACATGAGTTCACTCAGTGGGAGAGGGCCGGGCGCGTGCTTGTAGCTGGGCAGTGGAATCTGGGCTGGGTAAAAGGAAAAGAGGCAGGGGGGAGATTGTCAAGGGGAGAGTGTGGCCCTTTATGAAGTCTGGCTCAAATATGCCAGGCGAATTCAGCCTATGGAGTAAACTGGGAAAGCTGTTTCGTTTCTTAGAAGTCGCAAGGGGGTTTGGAGCGGAGAGTTCTGATTTGTCACTGGGTGTCCCACCTGTCCTCATTAGAGTGAACACGAACACGCTTATGGTATGCTGCCCGTGTACAGGGAAGCCATGATGGCAGGCACCCTGCACAGCATCTAAGCCAGCAGTTCTCAACCTGTGGGTTGTGACCCCTTTGTGGTCAAACAACATTGTCCTGGGGGTTGCCTAAGACCATCGGAAAACATAGATATTGTGAGTCATAATAACAGCAAAATTAAGGTTATGGAGTAGCAATGAAAATGATTTTATGGTTAGGGGTCACCATAACATGAGGAACTGTATTAAAGGGTCGCAGCATTAGAAAGGTCAAGAACCACAGCTAAGCCCCTCAATCCCAGTGAGCCTGGGTCTGCTTCTGCTAAATTACAAAGGTTTTTTTTTTTTTTTTTTTTTTTTTTTTTTTTTTTTTTNTTTTTTTTTTTTTTTTTTTTTTTTTTTTTTTTTTTTGAGCATTTAGGGACTGAAAGCCCTCAGGCCTGCCACCTGCCTCACTAGCATCATATACCTGGATATAATTTCCCCCCTCAATTGACTTTTTAATGAATTAGCTTTGTTTCTGAGTGCACGGGGCTGGTGCATGTGCATATATGTATATGGAGTCAGATGCTGATGTTGGGTGTCTTCCCCGGTTGTTCTCTATCTTCATTTTGAGACAGGGTCTCTCACTGTACACAAAGCTCACCCATTTGGTTAGAGCAGCTGACCAGCGAGGCAGAGATTCTTCTTGTCTCTGCCTGCCCAGTGCTGACATTATAGGCACACGATGCCACACTCGGCTTTCCTGTGGGTGCTAGGTATTAAACCCTAGCTCTCACAACAGCAAGCATATTACAGACTGAGCCATCTTTCGAGCCCCCAGTTTTAGGTTTTTAATTAGCACACAAAGTAACAGGTTTCTTTATGGCATTTGCACACATACTTCACTTTGGTTAATACCTCCCCTCCTCCCTGCTGCCCCCCCCTTCTCCTCCTCCCTCCTCTCTAGCTGTCTCCCTCTACTCTATCTCCACCTGTCCCCTATCACATGACACGGATGTACCACTCCTGGACATATACCCAAAGGATTCACAGAGCTGTTTGCACGTTCATATTGACTCCTGTTCCGTTCACAAAAGCAAGGAGATGGAAACAGCCTAGATGTCCATCAACGAACGAATAGGTAATGAAACTATAGTAATATACACACAATGGAATTTTATCTATCTGTACAGGAAAATGCAATCATGAGACATATAGGATGATAGGTAGAACTTGGAAATGTTCTATTAAGTGAGATAACTCGGACTTAGAAGGACAAATCCATTATGTTCTTCCTCATATGTAGATCCTGTCTTCTAAACTTTATTTATGTATATTTATGTGTAACAGGAGATGCTAAGAAAGGGGGAAACAACGAGGCTTTAGGGAAGGGATGGAAGGTTAGGGAACCAATAAACACATGTAGGATTCAGAAGTGAAAGGAGGGCTGTGTGGGGTGGAAGAAAGCTCAAATCATTTCAACTGCTTTTCAAAAACACCGAAGTGCTGTGGCAGCCTGTCCCCTTGGCTAATCACGTGTCCTCTCTGGAAGTCCTGCCATGCACCCTGCTGGAATCATCGTTTCATTCTCAGGCTCCTTGTATGGGAAGAGACAGGTTTTCTTTCTTGCTTATGCTTGTCTTGTTCCCATTCATCGCTGTCTCCGCCTTGAAACCGTTCCTACTCTCTGTAGATCCATCTTGATTTCTTAATAATTTGTCAAACCAGGGATGCCATCACTTTTGGGATGCATTCCAACGGCGCTGTTTGCCTCCTGATCTGGTGCCTGAATTTCACACCATGCACCAGGCTGGTCTCCCAGTCTTTTGTCTGCACAGGGCCATTAGGCTGGCTCGGGGCTCCTTAGCCTGCTTTTAGCCTGCTCTAATACACAGTTTAATAGCGGATCCATGCCTCGGGTGCCTGATGTGTCACATAGCCGTAGGCTATGATCTCCCTGTTTGGAGACAATGCTGAGCTTTAGGTGATCTGTCCCCGGGCCTCAGGGACAGAAATTAACGGGAGGTGGCGAGTGGTGACTCAACAGTCATTTCAGGTACTTTTCACTGAATCACTCTGAAGCAAAATGCTTCCAGAATCCCAGCCAGGCAGCGATGGCTTAGCGACAATTCTTGACCCATTGGCAAAGCCAAGAGGCCTCTAATATTTCCTCAATCAATCATTCACTCGAAAAAAATTATTGTGCAATGCTTTTCAGGACCCCCCCCAAGCTGTGGCCCATCTTAAAATCATGCAGGACCAGCCTCTGTAATTTCAGATCAATAGGTCCTGCTCTGACCCAGTATTATATAGTCCCAGAGGTAGAATGAAGGGGCCCATTTTAACAAGCTCCCTCAGGATTCTGAGGCCATGGTCTAAAAGTTTGAGAACCACTGTTTTACATGACTATAACTGCCAGGCACTGGGAAAGAAGACAGCCCAGAGAGTGCGAGGGTGTTGAAGGGAAAACTCTCTCTGCCTCCAGCCTGCACTTCCCACCAGGTGGGTTTTCATGGCTTCGTGTATTGTCCACCGTTGGCTGTTATACAGCATTTGGCAGAGAATGGCCACCCAGAAGGGGTGTCAAGTCATCTGAATGGGGGTGCACAGATCCTTGTAACCACAAGGCAAAGGGAATATCACAAATGGCTGGGAGAGAGAGAGACGCAGAGCTTTCTCAGAGGACCAGGGAGAATGGCTAACATAAAGGGAGCTTCCGGAAAACCTGTGTAGACCTGTCCCGTTTAGGGAACAAGGGGATCTGGTGAGAGCGAGTTGCATGCAGGCTACAGGACAAAGGTGACAGGGCTCTCCATACTCCCTGGGCAGGGGGCATTGTTTGTCTAATATCCACTAGGATGCGACTTTATATCATTTTAAAGGGCTAACTTGGAAGCTGATTTTACAAGGTTGTGGCCGTGTTTGGTGGGCTGGAAGGATAACCATCTCTCAGCTATGTGAGCCTCTTACATAATTCATGTTACAATTCGGTATTGGCTTTGTTCTCAGCTCCAGTCAGCGCCCTCTCTTCTCCCCTACCCTCAGGAGGTTGATTTCACCTCAGCCTCTTCCAAAGACGAGATGGGGATGGACGGGAGCTTCTTCGCTTTCAGCTACTCGGGATCCCACTTGACTTCGGCAAGCCTTGTTGAAGAGTTCCTGAGAACTTCTTAAGCGTCGTCTGTCCCCAAAAGCAAACAGGCTGTTCTGCACATATACAGAGGCAGTGGATGGATTAACTGCATGGAAAGGATTTTATGAAAAAGACCAATGAGAACAGTCTGGCTGATATGTGTATAGAATATGTCTGATGTTCTGGGAACTCACCGTAGTCAAAAGAAAGAAAGGAAGCCAAAATTATAAACCTGGCCACAGAGGACCTAGGAGGCCTCTGTCCTTCCCTCACGTTCAGCCATCTTTGCGTTCTGTCTACTTTGAAAGGGAAGACCGAGGCAGGAACCTTTCATATTTTCACTGAATAGTCTTCCTCAGTAAGAACAGATGAGATTCATCCCAGCAGCCTCTGGGGGTGGAGACAGGATATTTCTGTTCCCTGTAGCCCTTGTTGTTTCTCTCTCTCTCTCTCTCTCTCTCTCTCTCTCTCTCTCTCTCTCTCTCTCCTCCATTCATCTCTAAGATACTGGTCCTTGTCCTAGACCAGGGACTTCCCCACTGAGATCCATGGATGATCTTTGGTAGCCCCTATAAAATTACTTTTAAATTATTTTAGTATATATTAATTGTACAAAGTAGTAAGTTCCTACACATTTACAATATGCTTAGGTTTTGTTTTGATTTTGGGATTTTTCTCCTTGAGGATTCATTCAAGTATACAATAAAATATGAACATATATATATATATATCCCAATTTTTACGCTCTTCAATCCCTCCTTGTGTCTCTTTTAGGGCAGGGGAATCCTACCAGTAGCTACATTCTTAAAAAAGAATGATGCTGTCACCTAGAAAGTATCAGTTGCCAATAAGGGGTGGGGCTTGGAGATCATCTCCATCATCTGTACTGGAATTCTGCCTGGCTTGTTCTTGTGAAGGTCTTGCACAAAAAAAAAAAAAAAAAAAAAAAAAAAAAAAAAAAAAAAAAAAAAAAAAAAAAAAAAAAAAAACCCACAGCTGCTGTGAGTCCATAAGGGTGACAGCCAGGGCAGGTCCAGGGGACATCATTTCACAGTTCTTCTCCCCATCCTCTGACTCTTTCATTCTCTCTTGTCCAAGACGGTCCCTGAGCTTTGGTGAAGGGAAGTATGCGTAGGCTCAATATTGACATCTTATTTAGGCTGAGTGCTCAGTCTCTTAGTCTCAGCATTTTGACCAGTTGTCTTTTAGCTATCACATATCCTTGACTCAAGGTCCATTGATTATAAGATCTATCAAAAAATCCTGTAATATTTTAGGGGAAGAGAAGCAGCCATTTTATTCTAGGTATTATCTCTCTCTGAATTCTAAAAAATTTAAGTATGAAGAACAACCCTGTAGAGTTGAAGAAATAGAAAAATTAAGAAAAAACTAATTTAAAAAGCTGCGTGTGATCCGTGTGCTTGAGACCACATTTCACACTTGGAGGCTACCTGCGGTGAGCTGGCTTAATTTGTTTTTGGTGCAGACTGTGGAGCCAAGCTCCCTCTGCCATCATCTCTGCACTCACTTGAACTTTGTGTAACTGCGCTATTGATTTAGAGAGCTTTCATTCTGTCTTAGTTCGTCGTCCTAAAGATGATGAAACTTGAACCTCGTGTGCCTACCTGAAGTGGTACGAGCGAGCCCACCCTTTATTTCACGATTCAAGATCTTTTTCAATATGTGAAGCAAAATCAGAGAAGTTAACTGGATGCCAAGGCTGGTCCTAGACTGCCACAGTCATCTGTCACTTCTGTTTCTAGTTGTCATCTTCCCAGAAACAACCGCAGTTTTTAAATGATATTAAAGAAATATTCTACACTGCAAATCTGTTTTTATGTAATGTATATAAGGCGTTTATCCCCAAGATGTCTCCCCTTGTGAGTTTTATGTATTGAGATTGATGATGATCTTGTTTTTAAAAAAATGATCTCTGATCCTAAAGGTGGAATAACAGATGAGCTAGGGGTCCTGGTCCCATCTTCACTCCTTTTGTGACTCAGGAAATTTTAAATGTTGCGCTTTTGTTTTCTTATCTATAAAGTGAGAATTATTACGATACTCCCCTCATAGACTTGCGTGGTGATTAAGTGAGATAGTACAAATGTTGCCTTTTGCACATCCTGAATCATAATGGTGCCATAGTGTCTGATATTATTAAATATTTTTTAAACACCATGTAGAGAAGACAAGCAAAACATCTTCTTGCACAGCCTTCTTTACACATTTCCTGGTCCTCACAGGCTGTTCCCATCTCTGAGTCTGGCTACTTTGTACCTTTCATTAGCTTCTCTGCCAGCCCTGAATCCCTGTTCTTGGCATTATTGAGCTGCAGTTTTCTCTTGCAAAACTCCAGCGTACTTCTCCTATAGGGTGTTTCAGGGCTGTGGCTAGGGAGATCAGAGAGAAATCCTTCCTCCGAGCTCTTCTGAGACCTAAATGTCTGTGGCCTGCAGCTGTCACTTGCCCAGATCGCCCCATTTACTAGTCATCTGTCAGGTGTTTGTGTCCCCTTCCCTGTCTAAATATTCTACCTTCCAGCATTATTAGGACCTTACCCTAGGCATCCACTGGTGGCTCTTCTTCAGACTGGCTCTGCAGACCTACCAACGATATGCCAGCTGCTGGGCGGGTAGCACGGCTCTGTCTTCAGACAGGTTAGTCCCATCAGGATGGGGATGCTGGTTTCCAGCAGTGGAAGTCATCCTCCTCACCACTGCCACCACCGCCACCACCACCGCCACCACTACCACCACCATTTCACCTTTATACCAGCTCAGCTCCCCCCTGTGGCTGATAGAGGGAAAAATGTTCAGAGAAAAGTAGGGGAAAGGTAATTTGTTTCAGTGTTTACTGAGGGTTTGTGTATAATTAGCAGTTCATTTCTGTGACACAGTTGGCCTCCTTGGCTTGGAACCTGGCTTTGAAATACTCTTAAAGGAACCCGTAGCTGGGAAGGAAGAGAAGGCGTGCCCTAGTTCTGGTGATGACATGCGATCAAAAGCAACCCCTCAATTGAAGATTCTCTTCCCTCCTCTCCCCTTCCCTCCCTTCTCCTCCTTCCTTTCCCCTCTCCTCCCCTCCCTTCTCCCCTTCTTTCTTTCTTTCTTTCTTTCTTTCTTTCTTTCTTTCTTTCTTTTTTTTTCTTTCTTTCTCTTTCTCTCTCTCTCTCTCTCTCTCTCTCTCTCTTTCTTTCCTTACCTTCCCCTCCCTTTCCTTCTCCTTTCTTTCCCTTCTCCCTCCCTTATCCTTTTCCTTTCTACCCCTCCCCTCTTTCCCTTCCTCTTCCTCTTTTTTCCTCTTTTTCTTGACTTGGACCTTTTACCCATTCCATTTTCACATCTGCTCATATCTGCTTGGGACACTGGGTAGGATGGCTGCTGCCTGCCCTCCTGTCATGAGCCCCGTAATCACCAATCAAATACTTAGCCTCTCCTTCCAAGTATCAAATAGATGAACAAACAAATGCACATCTGTCTTTTCATCTTAAGATGGGGGTAATGTACCTCTGCTCCTACCCTAAGGAATTTTGTCATAATCATAGAAGATACACCATCTGAACGTACTTATGAAAGTGTGTTCTTTTCTTACTATGTGGATACTCTTTGTACTACTTTGCTCATGTGAGTTAGGCACTTGCTGACTCCATTTTGCAGAGTGAGCAGATTCTTTTTTTTTTCTTTCCTTTTCCTTGTCCAAGGAAGGTGATTGGTTGCATCAGGGGCAGGTACAACAACTTCTCATCCCATTTTCTATTCCTCCGCGTGTTTGCTGAGTCTCTGGTTCATGTCCAGAGTGCTCTCATGCCCTGTGTCCCTGCTTATAAACACAGTTGTTCATCATATCATCCACATCCAGGAAAACCCAGCTCTAGTGTAACAGTGGCTCTGGAATGCCTTCTAGTGTCCTAACTAGTTCTGGCCAACTTGCATCTGATCCTGGTATCAGGGAATGCTGACTGTGCAGCGGAGTCCAGATTCCAGTGCTTCAGGACCCTTCCCTGTCCACAGATGTCAAAGCAGCTTTGGATTCCTGTGTGGAAGTGTCCTTGAGGAGCCATGCTGATCCTGTCGTGAGATCTTGATGAGCCTGACATATTCAGAAAAGA
The DNA here is from genome assembly GCF_014885135.2 of Alexandromys fortis. Lineage (NCBI taxonomy): Eukaryota > Metazoa > Chordata > Mammalia > Rodentia > Cricetidae > Alexandromys > Alexandromys fortis. The sequence goes on from NW_026067905.1 coordinate 14,396,902, forward strand.
ATGTCCATGTAGCTTATCACAAAATTACATTTGTTTAACTTGAAACCGATTTAAAGAAAATTTTTGACATTGATATCCTGTCTTGATGTGATAAACAGACTAACTTGTGACCAGCCTACTTTCTTCTGTCTTTGTTTTTATGGCAATCCTTTGATCTTTAAAGACTAAAAATAAATATTTTGCTAACATAAATTTTATTCCTACAGTAGATCAACATAATCTATTAATGTAATTATATTGATACAAATAATTCATTTGTAGATGAATATAGCTATTAGCAGCTTGACACCCATGTGTTCTTTTCTGCTTTAATGACACTGAGGGTTGTGTGTGTATGTGTATGTGTGTGTGTGTGTGCCTGCCTGTGTGTGCGCATGTGTGCGTGTGTGTTAAGAGATATTAATAGTCATTTCTGTGACTTGTCACTAAATAAGTATCTTAGGGAACTGACTGGGCTGAACTAGTGAATTCATTAAAGAGTATGGCAGTTGTAGGCATTGAGTTACACTGAGAACACCTGTATTCCCATCCCAGGTTTTGTTTCTTTACCCAGAGTCACACCCGTATGCACATGTCCCCCAAACAAAAGCCATGCTGGAAGAGTCAGCTAAGTTGCTGTCTGTAGGCGGCTTCCCTTTCCCTTTCGCTGTGTTTCTAGTTAGGCCTCTGTCACCCACTTTCCTTTCTAGGTGGCAGGCTGGTTGTCCTGAGCAGATGGCATTGGGGTAGTAGGTAGGAAAGCCCTCAAGTAATGTGCTCCAAGAGCGAATTATGAAGGAACAACAGCAAGACACCAGCGATTAGGTCACTGTGACAACTCACCTCAAAGAGTGGCTTCCAGCACCTCAGATTCCATTGCCTAGATTTCAGGAGTCTTGTCCCATACCCCTTTCTATGCTACAGAACTCTTCCTGTGAGCATCCCCACACCAGCCCATCCTGCCATGCCCAGGAAAGGTTGCCACAGAGCATAGTTGCTGGTGTGTTGTCTACATATGCCTGTGTGAGACAGAGCAAGAGGAGGGTGCAGGCCCGTCTTTTGTACTCGAACTATTTATTGCATTTGTCTTACGACTTCCGCTTAGAGCTAATGGAGCTGCAAACTAGGTTATTGAAGCTGGATCGTGGGTGCTGTTAGCAAGTGGAGAAGTGGGCGGAAAGGAGAGAGAAAATGGGAGGCTGAGCAGAGGAGATTCATGTGGTGTGGTGCATTGTCCCATAGTAGTGCAGGTCACAGGGGTGCTGCAGCTTGTAGATGTGAGCCTCTCTGCACGAGGGTGAAGATTTTGTCTCAGGCACCGAGGAAGAAGCCTCCTGTGGATATGCCTGCAATGTGTAAAACTAAAATTCATGATCATCTCTCTCATCTCTTTCTCTCTCCCCTCAAACATGCACACATGTGTGTGTGTGTGCGCGCACACACACACACACACACAGAGAGAGAGAGAGAGAGAGAGAGAGAGAGAGAGAGAGAGAGAGAGAGAGAGAGAGAGAAACTGACCCTGTCCTGCAGATTGCACAGAGCCTGCAGTGAACTGTTATTTCTAGAAATGGGGCTCCTTACTTCATTTCTGCCTATCACTGTCTCATGTGCCACTATCCACCCAGACCCTGTGTGTCTGACAAAGGGCAGGGCAGGTATTGGAGCATGTGACCGTGATAGGCAGGATATTAAGACACCTAATGATGTCTTTAGGTCATCTCATCATCACCTGCCCAAATGAAGTTTCAAGAGTGTCCGCCTGAACGAGCAACTCCCCATCTCCTGTACATAGCTCTGTGTGTGTTTGTCAGTCTCCATCTCCTCTGCACATCTGTGTGTTTGTGCATGTGTGCATGTGTGTGTACACGTGGGCCTGTCTATGCATGTCTGGGTAGCCCGCCTTTTTGAAAGACTCCTAGTTGATCCAAATCAGTCATCAATTCTCTTTCACTCAGATTTGATAAAGGTTCTTTCTTGAGTACCAAAAGTATTTTCTATAATTCACAACACAGAGCAAGATGAAGTAGGATGGGAGAGGATAGTAACCGGAGAAGCAAAAGTTCTCAGCTCTGTTACAAGCTGTAAGAATGAGTCAGTGACATATATGTCCCAAGGTCAAGTTGTACCTGAGTGTCCAAAACCAAAGAAGGAAAAAAATGTAGGACGAGTGGCAATAAAGAATGTAGAACTCCTGTAGCTGTTTTCACTCCAGCAAAGAAGAAACATCCTGGGGTCGTAACCATCTGTCCATGTCTCATTCTGTTCCTTAATTAAATTCCTGTTGTATTTGGAAGTTTTCATAATCTCTACAGCCATGGCAATTCATCTCTTTTTTGAGACCAACCCACTACTTACAGTCTCTTTAAGATTTGGCCCCTTTGTATGTTACAGTGGGGGTCTCTACAGTAGTCAGCAGAACCCTTTGTGTGTTACAGTGAGGGTCTCTACGGTACTCAGCAGAACCCTCTCTGTGCTACAGTGGGGGTTTCTAGGGTAGTCAGCAAAAGTTGGTTTTAGAGGAGACAGGGGAGTGCATTGCTTTTGTTAAAGCCATCTTGTTTTCCGTGGTTTCAGTTGTGAAGTGTCCATCTACTATCAGTGTGTGAATGCTCTCTCCCATCAATATATCTTAGGCCTTTCTCTTTATCTTCCCCCTCCTCTCTCAGAATAAAACACTTGACTGAGATCTCTATAAACAATAGACGATTCAAAAAACAGAGATACAAAGGCAGAAAGCAGAGATAAGCATGCTGCCTAACATTTATCTCATGCCTATTGTGTGTTGAGCATTTTACATGTGTGACTTTAATTCTTCTAGTAGACTTGGTGGTTACACCGATCATTCTTCATTTTATAGATGAGACAGTCCAGGCCTGCTCAAGGTTATATAGCTAGCTACTCAGGTGGAGAGCCTTGCTTTGTTGAACTAGAATGCCTTGGCTCTTTCCATGAGTTAGAACAGAATAGCAGAGAAAGTAGGTGATTTGAGAAGCTCGAATGAATATATGCACCACATACCAGAATGCTGACTCTCTAACTCCTTGGCCTGTTGGCTATGTAAAAGCAGAAGACCCACCTGGTCTTCAGGAGAGAAACATGGCGTGTATTCCATGTCTGTCTTGGTTGAGGGCCTTTTGAGCATATGGTCCAAGCACTGCAGGGTGTAAAGAGCCATGTGATATCTTTCTGAAGTAGTCAGGAGAGGCTTCATGGAGAAACCTCAAAGAGGTGCAAAGGTCTTGTTTAGGCAGCAGTACCATTGAAGTATCATGGGTGAAGTGTTCCTCTTATTTCTAAAAAGCACAATCTCATAACAGATTATAAAGTGTTGCCACTTCCTCCTCTACAATGTTCCCTGATTCTTAGGTGTAGGAGTTATATTATATTGTGGCTGGGCTCCCCATGGTCAGTTTTCTGCATTTTGACCAGTTTTAGTTTTCTGTAATGGTCTCTGCCTGCTGCAAAGCAAAGTCACTTTGGTGACAGTCTGGCACTGTACTTATCTCTGGGTAAAAGAGTACGCGTTTTGAATGCAGCTGGAAATTATACTGACTAAAGTAGTGGTAATACGTTCTCCTCCAAAACTCATGACCTCACTGGCTCTGGGTAGCTGGCAAGGCTTCCAGCTCCAGGCATGTTTTCTTACTTGTTGAGAAGGTCTTAAGTCAATTAGACATCTGTTGCTTACCATGCCAAAGACTAGCCTAGATGGGATTTGTATGTTTCAGGGCAGGAGCATGAGGATTAGAATTAGTAAGCAAAAGGAACAGATATGTGAGAAATAAGAGACAGAAACACAGAACAGCATCAGGAGGGACATTCAGTGAATCCTGAATCCATCCTTGTCTGTTTCCCCCATGCTTATATACTTCACTCCAAAAGAGGATGAGGGAAGCAACAGACTTAACATGGTATGAGGAATAGACTTGAAGTCTTTGCCCTTAGGTCCAGGTGGAGGGGATCCACCTCTATACCCAAAATGCTAACTAAGCACCCCCTACTTCAGAATCTCTTGTCTGTAACCACGTGGGTTGTCAACAGCTTTGAAAGAGCAAAATTAAGCTCAAACTCTCTGCCCTCCAGTCAAGGTGGAACAAGCTCCCTTCTGCGGGTTCACACATTACTGCTAACATATGAATGCCCCGTTAGGGACATCTTGTCATGCTGGTCATTGTCATGGCTCATAGTCTTCATAGTTGGGTTGAATTATTGATTGTTTCTCCCCCTTGGTAGCTTGCATGGTGGCTTCTGTTTCTATAAAAGCTAATCCTCGGAGAGGAGACTTTCAGTTCAGCTTGGGTCCTCTGAATCCTTTGACAGAAGTGCATGGTGTCTTCAGTATTAGGGACTTACCCTCAGCCTCTGGGAGGCAGCAAACCAGACATGTTTAATGTTGCAGGGGAACATTCATAGGACCTCACTCCTAGACAAAGAACTAAGAAATGCTGACGCTGGGAGAAAAGTCTCCCCACATGGAGTAACTCCCTAATTGGCTATCCAGTACCAAATGATTAGCCCTGGAATCACATACATGCAACACTAAGTGGATTCATTAGCTTGGGGCTATATAAATATTCATGGAGAAAGCCCAGGAAAGGGGAAGGCTCAGCAGAAGCAGGACTGGAGGTGTAAAATTTGTCAGCATGTTTTGGAAGCAGCCACAGTAAAGGGCATGGGGTGGAAAATATTGAAACTGGGACTAGAATCAGGGAATGGTCTCATTACTTGAAATCTTCATTGGTTTATCTCTGCTTCATTTTGTCTGACTTGGACTTTGTCTAGGCTCCTGCAGTGCCTTGGAACTCAAATGTACAATTGGTCCAGTGGGCCTGAGTTTGTTCTTTCTATGATTCTTGTGACCTTTGACTGGCCCCACACAGCCTTTAATACCCCATTTTCCCTCTTGCTTCATGTCTCCTCATCTATTTCTTTGCTCCTATTTTTGCCATGAGTCTTAGCCTTTTGAGTTGTCTTTACTGCCTGCCTGTGATAACATTATCACTCCTATTTTAAAATATTTCCGTGTGTACCTAATGTGTGTGTTCATATATGTGAGGATGGGCATGTACGCACCGTGATGCTGTGTGGAGGTCAGAGGACAACCATAGGAGGGTTGGTCTTTGTCTTCCCTTTGTCTACACACAGCCTCTTATTGTTCACAGCTGTGGATTCCAGGCTAGTGGGCTGGGTTATTCTCTTACCTCTGTCATCCAGCTCACCACAAGAATACTGGAATTATAAATATGTACCACTGCATCCAACTTTATTTGGTTTCTAGGGATACAAGTTCAGGTCCTCATGTGATTTCCCCAGCCTCTTTCTGCTTTTCAGTCTATCAAGCTCTACTGATCCTTTGAATTTCATCTAGTATTCTTCCATTGTTACATCCCTGTCTTTGCTTTAAGCATTACCACTTCTTTTGTTGATTCTTTAAGTTTCTGCTCTTTAAATTACACTCTAAACGCCAGGGGTATCAGATACCTACTGCTTTGTGACTTATTCCCAGAAGCCCCTGGGAGTGTCCAGGACAGTAGGTGCTCAGTGAAAATGCAGCCAATTACTGGATGGATGGAGTAATAACCTATTATGGCTAGTCACTGTGCTGTGGACTGAGGAGATGGTGATGACCAAGCAAGATCCCTGCTCCCTTTGGCACTCCTGGTCTCTCTTGGAGGACAGATATTAAACAATTTAGAAATAAGTAATGTCAGGCAGTAATAAATCACATGAAGGCTAAGAAAGCAGAGGAAGGAGCAGAACATTGTGGGGAGGCAGCTAATACATTAATTAAGGCTTGAATGAGGTGAACTAGTAAGGAGATGCTGACTGCTGAGTGAAGTCTGCACACAGGGGACTAACTGGCTCTGGGAAGCTTGGAGTGAGAACTTTTCGCACGGAGGACCAACAAGTGCAGGACCCCAAAGTGGTTGCTTGGTGGGTTCATGGAACAACAAGAAAAGCAAGAGGGTTGGAATACTCAAAGAGGCAAAAAGAGGGAAGGAGCGGGTTAGGGAAAAGAGATCTAGTTCATGTCAGGCCTTGTAGACCATTGCTAGGAGTTTGCATTTTGTCTTGAGTGCTGTGGGGAGAGCAGTTATGAGATCTGACAGATGCAGAAGCATCACTCTCCCTGCTATAAGGAGAATTGGTATGGAGAGGCACGGAAAGAAGATGGCGGCAGTAGTATTAAGGGAATCCGAATGGTTGCGTAGGTGGGAGAGCTGAGCATCTCTTGAAGTAGGGTCTATGTAGACAATGGACTGGCAACCTTCCACTGGGTGGAAAGTGAGACAGAGAAGGGAGGAGTCAAGGTCTCCCAGCTACATTAACACAGCAACAATGGTATCTTTTACCAAAGAGGAGGAACTGAGAGAAGGAACTTCAGGCTGGTCAAAGTCACAATTTATGAGGTGGATAACTTGGAAATGCCCAAATAAACACCTTATAGTTATTTGAGTTAGAGATGTCATGATTAAGGCAAAGAGATGTGTGGTTCTGAAGCCGAGTTAAAACGTGAGGTAGGCATTTTAAGAGATATATACATGAGAATAGTCAGTTTATTAATGACATTAGTCATAGGATCAACTGGCATTCCTTCAAAAGAAGGTATAGATAAAGAGGAGGGCCAATAGCTGAGCTTTGACAGCTACTGCGGTGTATTGACACTATAGCATTCCTGTACCAGGATCAGTTATTGCATATGACAGAGACCCGTTTATCAGCCAGTGAGCCAGCTACAGGTGTATGACAAAGAGGTTCTGGGTTTGGAGGGAGAGTCTGAATCAACCTGGTCTTTTGTCCATTGTAAAATTATATAGCCTATCAAACTGATTTTTGTTGGTTTGTATATGTACACACGTGTATTTGTACAGACTTGGTTGTATGTGTTCATGTATATGGAGCTGTATTAGGCTTCATCCTCAATCACTCTTAGGCTTTTATTTATTTGAGGTAAGGTCTCACTGTGTAGTCCTGGCTGGCCTGAACTCTTTATGTAGACAAGGCTGGCCTTGAACTCACAGAGGTTCACCTGCTTCTGTCACCTGATCACTGAGATTGAAATATTGTGCACCACCATGTCTGCCTCACTGACTTTACTTTTGGAGACAGATGAGAACTCAACCTGGTGCTCACTGAGCCTGTTAGACCAGCTGGCCAGCAAGCCCCACGGATCCCCCTGTCTGTGGCTCTCCAGCACTGGCATCAAGCCAATGACTTCTAAAGCTTAAGTTTTAGATCTTTAAGTGTTCTTTTCATTCTTCACCTGACATCTCCCAGGGAGGGCCTGGTCTGTGCACGGCAAAGGCCCTATGCATGCGAATATTGCTTTTCCAAACCCAAACTTCTCCTCCTTATCCCTTTCCTACTCCCAGGATCATCAACTCCTCATTACCCAGTTTCTCAATGTATGCGCATCATGACATCATGTATCTGCTCACCACTACTCATACCTGGAACCCACTATTAGACACTGTAGCTATTTAGTCTTCAAATGACTGTGGTCATCTTTTTGTCTTGTACTGCCCATATTAGGAATTCATGCTTGCCCTCCATCCAGACTTACCGGAAACCTGGCGCCAGTTCTGATCTCCGGTGGCCTAGGCTACCACAGTCTCTTGCCTGAGTTAATGTGGTATCTCTGTTTGCACACCACCTCACGTCAGAGTGTCCCAAAGATCCTGGTGACTGTCAAGCAGAGCACGCCACTCGTGCTTGGTTGGAGGCTCCTCTTGTCTTTGTCAAAGATGAAGCTTGCAAGTGTTTGCAGGCTCCTATGAAGCCTCCTATCCTTCCAGCTCCCATTTTTTTCATCTGCTTCGTTACTGCAGAGAGCCCACAAGGGTTGCTCCTGCCATTTGAATCTTGCTGGGATGTTCCTCCCTGGGGGCTGGCTCACTTTCTCCCCTGGAGTCTTAAAATGGAAGTCTTTTCTAATCATACTCTATTTAGAGTTGAACCCTTTCCTTCCATGCTCTTCTGGTATGTTTTATTTCTCTCCAGGAAACTTAACGTTGTCTATGACAATGTGTGTTTTCTCCTCTTACTTTCTTTACGGGCTAACCCATCCCACTAGCTGTAAGTCTCTCGAGCAGGGCTTCTGTCTCATGAACTGTGCAAGTAACCATTTGCTGCATAGAAAAATGACAGAGTGGGAGTTTGTGGGATCTGTCAGTTATTGCAATCCCTGATCTGTGCACCAAGATGTCTGGTGGTCAGTGAGCTACATTTACGAGACACCATTAGGGACACCATAGGTCTGCCTCTTGGACATTTTTAATTCCAGGAAACAAGCTGGGTTGGGCTTACCTACTAAAGATGTTCTTAGTATCACTAGGCAAACTGATCACCTTGAACTTGGGGGTTGTATGACTCTACAAAGGGCGCTTTTGAGGCTATATTAACCAAAGAAACATCCATTTATCAAAGAGCCACAAGATGTATATTTAAGCGTGAAGTTAACTTTTGAGTCCTTGGCTGGGGGATAAATGTCAAAACCAGGATTCCCAAGAGAACCCTCTTGAGGCTTCATTTAGGCTTGACATCCACGGGTGCTGTAGCAAGCCTCAAACACCTGTACATACAATTTAAATCTAAGTGAACTTAAAACTGAAGGAACCACTTACAATTCCTAGGAGGGGAGAGAGGCCTTACATCCTTGGAAGTGTTTATTTAGTGTTGTGACATGTCCAGGGTGAGGAACACCAGCAAATGCTTCCCTCAGCTATATTATAGGCTGGACCCTGTCCTGATGTGCTGTAGACAAATTCAGTTTTCCTAACACTTTTGGGGATTGGATGATTGTTTTCCCACTTCACAGCCAAGAAAGGCAAGGCAGCTTGCTTTTAGAGTCTGTCCTCTTCTTTACTGTGCTAGAAGGATCTCAAAATGAGGGTCATTAAAAAGATTTAGGTGGACCAGAGAAGCTATTTAGCATGCTTATCTGTTACATTTTGATTTGCAGAGAGTAGCTGTTCACGAAAAACTGAGATTTTTTTTAATATGAGCCACACATGTGCAAGCACTGTAATTAGTATTCCCAGCAGTTCCCCACTGCTGTGCCTCCCTATTGGCTTCGCTCATGACACTTTCCCCATAAGAGAGAATGCTAAAGTAGGGCTGTCTTTCTGATGGAAGTCCTGAGGGTTCTGGACACATGGGGAATGGTCAGGTGCTATTAAGCACTTCTCACCTTTGATCTTCAGTACTGAGGAATTCTTGATTGCCCAGGAATAAGTTATATGTTATACAGAGCCAGCTTCCTGTGGTCTCCTGTTCTTGCCTTTGCCTGCCTGGGTCCTATGTCCTGTGTCCTGCACCCTGCAATGTATCTGGCTCACCAACACGTGCCAGGGGAATAGGAGGTCAGTTTTTGCTGCAACCCTCTCTGTGAACCTCAGACAGAATGGCAGAGGACAAGGCTGAGATGGAGCTGGGATCTGCCCATCTCAACTGACTGCCAGGGATGCTCTGCCCTCCTCTGGGGATAAGAGAACTGGCCGGTTCTTCTCTTCTGGAAACATTTGCTGGGAAAGAGATGCCAGCTTGGGCTGGCTAGACTCATCCTGACTTAAAAAAAAAAAAAAAGTCCTTATGACTTCCATGAATGGGGCCCGAATGTCCACTCTTCAAGTTCCCTGGTATTCTAGGGTCTTGTGCCTAGTCAGTAATTCCACCTGACTGTGCCATTTGCTTGCTACTATTTTGTGGGTCTTTGAGGGGACACACACACACACACACACACACACACACACACACACACAAAGGGCCTTTTTTCTGTTGAGCAAGCAATCGGGATGCTCAGACCGTACTCTAGATAACTGCATTCAACACATAGTCCAGAATTTCCCACCTTTCTGGGCAGGCCCGAGACAGTGTTGTTCATGAAAAGGATCCTATTCAGAATCATTTAAAAATGGGATCCTGGATTAGTTACACTTTTCCTTGGTATTAGACCAGACACTGAGAAGTAGGAGGAGGTGGTTCAGTTGGACCAGTCCCTGGGGCCCGTGTCTATATCAACCCTCAGTTCTCTGCAGAGTGCCAGGTCCTACCCTCATGTAATTAGGCTTCTAATGCCACTTTCTATTGACAAGGGTGAGCTGCTGCCAAATCACGTCAGATAAAATTGGGTCGCCTGTCATGATTCCTGTGGGACTGCGGGAGAACTGTGCTTACTCTCTACCTTGCCCTACTTTAACCTGTGCCTGGATCTGGTCCCATACCTCCTTCAGAGGGAAGAGAGGGTGCTATGCAGAGCTTCTCTGGTCGTCAGGGCAAAGTCTGTCCCAGAGATAACTGCCCTCAACTTGGCATGGAGTTTTTCAGTGGTGGTTTGGCAGGAGTAAGACTCACTCTAAGTCTAATTTGTAGAACAAGGGGAGGACCATGACCCTAAATTTCCCTGGTATAATAAGGGCCTCACTTGTCATTCCAAGAGTGAAGGAGGAATAGGAGCATATTTGTCTTTTCCCCAAAAGCCAGGCATCGAAGGTGATAGCTCCCCTCTGAGAATGAAGATGAGGAGAGAAATCCAGAGATGGAGCGAGGGAGGAAAAAGAGAATAAACGAAGTAATTTCCGGTGCTAATGCACAGCCAAGCATTCGTGTATTCAACTCTGGAGGAAGCAGAGAGAAATAGATGAGAATGAGCAGGGAGAGTGCTGAGACAGGGTGAAGACCAGAGAGAAGGGGACAGAACGGGGGGAGGGGGGGCACATGCTGCCTGAACGGGTGAAGGAACCACATAGAGGCGGGAAGAGAGGTGGGGTTCCATCTTCCAGGTGCTTCCCCTGGGAGCCCCAGCCAGGCTCAAGGCTAAGTGGAAAGTGGGAATCTCAAGTCAAAATGCACCACAGCTGCACACTGTGTTTTCTTTGTGTTTCCAAATCTAGAATAATAACAACCAAAAAATAAATACAGTGAAGAGAAAAGGGGGTAGTGGTGGATGTATGAAACTCTAATCAATACTCAGTGTCCTTAAGAGTTCAGAGGCTGCACAGATCTTATTATCTATGTGGCTATTTCTGTCACCTCCCAGCAATGCTCAGAGCAGCACGGGCTTACAGCCCAGGACTGGGAGATAGTGCTTGACTCCACCACCGTGGGCTGCAGAGCATACAAGGACTGGGTGGGGTGTGATCTTCAACACACAAGGTTTTGACTTTACCTGGAGTTTATCAGATGGCGATTTTCATGTAGATATTAATGCATTTGAATATCTACTTGAGCTGTAAAGATTTAAAACTCAGCCATTGGCTGGGATGTAGCTCAGACATAGAGTGTACAGCAGGGATGAGGCCCCAGGCTCTATCCCAAGACCACCAATGTCTTCTGCTTTATCTCTTAATGTCCCACCCCTGCTCTCTAAAGCTCACAACTGTGATGCCACGACAGGACAGCTTCTGTCTGTCTTGATGCTTCTTCTCCTCAGGCGCTCTCATTTTCTACAGACTTTCTCCCGAGGGATTCCTGTTGAAAGTCCCTTGACTATGCATTCTATACACTGATGATTGAAACTTTATTTCTAGCCCAGAACACTTCTGAGCTCCCAATTTATCTATCTAATGAGCTACTGTTGGCATCTGCTGTGTTTTTCGTCTATGGTCCTTGTATTCACGTGTTGGGAATTTAATCCCTAAAGTCATAGATTAATGATACCTGGAGAAAGGACAACTAACTGGGAGGGGACTCAGTTGAGAGGCCTCTGTCCTAAAGAGTGTATCAATGGATTGGTGAATTATCTCAGGAGCGACTCTAATACTAAAGCAACACCCTATGGCTTGCCTGCCCTGCCTCTTCATGTTATACCTTCTGTTCTGCCATGAAGGCCCTTACCAGATGCTGGCCAGAGGCTAGTGTCATGGCTTTTGAACTTCCCTGTCCCCAGAACTAAATAATAGCTGTATTCTTTGTTTAAAACCAAAACAACAACAACAACAAACCAACACTGTTTGTGGTTTCCAATTATAGCACAGGAAAACTCAAAACAACAAGCTAGCACTTTCTAACAAGCTCTCTAACAATCCATTAACTGGCTTGAACCCTTCCAACTCTCATTGTCCTTGTCAGGTTCCATCTCCCTGAATATCCCACTACCTAATGTCTTTTTTCTTCCTCCCCACCCTCTCTCCTCGAGGTATTTGTTTCCCATCAACTTCAAGTCTATAACATCATCTCTAGTAAGAATCTCAGTTCTCTATCTCAGATCGATCAATCAGTCTATCTAGCTATCTAGCTATCTTCCTATCTACCTGTCTAGCTATCTGCGCACACACACACACATGCGTGCACACACACACACACACACACACACACACACACACACACACACACAGACATACACATATTTTACCTGTTCTGGCTAATGTTTCCTGGGGTTCTTAGATACAGCACTATTTTCATTAGCTTTCCAGCTGTTTCTCTTATTCCTTTTCATTCACTACTCTGCAGCCAGAGTGATTGTTAAACAATGCCCATTTCCTGTGTCACTTTCCTTTCTAAAGCCCTTTTATTGGACTCCTGTTGTATTTGCAAGACTGAAATTTTTGTTCCTCTTTTTTTGTTTATATTGAGCTATATATTTTTTCCACTTTTCTCTCTTCCTCTCTTCTACCCTCCCACCCTCTACTATGGTCCCCATGCTCCCAATTTACTCATGAGATCTTGTCTTTTTCTACTTCCCATGCAAATTAGATCCAGGTATGTCTATCTTAGGGTTCTCTTTGTTGTCTAGGTTCCCTGGGATTGTGAATTGTAGGCTGTTTATTTATTGCTTTATGTCTAAAAGGCGTTTATGAGTGAATACATATAATATTTGTCTTTATGGGTCTGGTTTACCTCACTCAATATGTTGTTTTCTGATCCATTCATTTGTGTACAAATTTCAAGATATCATTATTTTTTTCTGCTGTGTAGTACTCCATTGTGTAAATGTACCACATTTTCCTTATCCATCCTTTGGTCAAGGGGCATTTAGGTTGTTTTCAGGTTCTGGCTATGACAAACAATGCTGCTATGAGCATAGTTGAGCACATGTCCTTGTGGTATCCTTGTGAGCATCCTTTGGGTATATACCCAGAAGTGGTATTGCTGGGTCTTGAGGAAGGTTGTTTTCTAATTTTCTGAGGAAATGCCATGCATATCCAAAGAGGTTCTACCAGCTTGCACTCCCACCAGCAATGCAGGAGTGTTCCCTTTACCCCACATCCTCTCTAGCATAAGTTGTTATCAGTGTTTTTGATCTTGGCCATTCTTACAGGTGTAAGATGAAATCTCGGAGTTGTTTTGATTTTCATTTCTCTGATGGATAAGGATATTGAGCATTTCCTTAAGTGTCCCTCAGCCATTTTAGATTCCTCTGTTGAGTGTTCTGTTTAGGTCTGTACCTCATATTTTATATTTGATTATTTGTTCTTTTGATGACCAGTTTCCTGAGTTCTTTGTATATTTTGGAGATCAGCCCTCTGTCTGATATGGGGTTGGTAAAGATCTTTTCCCATTCTGTAGGTTGCTGTTTTGTCATGTTGACTGTATCCTTTGCTTTGCAGAAGCTTCTCAGTTTCAGGAGGTCCCATTTATTGTTTCTCTCAGTCTCTGTGCTAGTGGGTTATATTTAGGAAGTGGTCTCCTGTTCCCATGCATTGGAGGCTACTTCCTACTTTCTCTTCTATGAGGTTCAGTGTGGTTGGTTTTATGTTGAGGTCTTTGATCCATTTGGACTTGAGTTTTGTGCATGGCGATAGATAGGGATCTATCTATCTATTTTCATTCTTCTACATGTTGATATCCAGTTATGCCAGCACCATTTGTTGAATATGCTTTCTTTTTTTCATTTTATATTTTTTTGCTTCTTCGTCAAAAATCAGGTGTTTGTAGGTGTATGGATTGATAGCCGGGTCTTTGATTTGGTTCCTCCTGCCAATACCAGGCTGTTTTTAGTACCGTAGCTCTGTAGTAGAGTTTGAAGTCAGGGATTGTAGGGCCTCCAGAAGTTTCTTTTTTTGTACAGGATTGGCTTGACTATCCTGGGTTTTTTGTTTTTTCATATGAAGTTGAATATTCTTAAGAGGTCTGTGAAAATTTTTACTGGAATTTTAATGAGCTTTACATTGCATTGGTTGATTACTTTTGGTAAGATTGCCATTTTTACTATGTTAATTCTACCTACCCAAGAGCATGGGAGATCTTTCCCTTTTCTGGTGTCTTCTTCAATTTCTGTTTTCAAATATTTAAAGTTCTTGTCATACAGGTCTTCTACTTGTTTGGGTAAAGTTACTCCAAGATATTTTTGTTATTTGTGACTACCGTGAAGGGTGATGTTTCTCTGATTTATTTCTTAGACCATTTATCATCTGTGTAAAGGAGCGCTATGGATTCTTTTGAGTTAATCTTGTATCCTGCTACATTACTGAAAGTGTTTATGAGTTGTAGATGTTTCTAGATAGAATTTTTGGGGTCTCTTATGTAAACTATCATATCATCAACAAATAGTAAGAGCTTGACTTCTTTTCTGATTTGTATCCCCTTGATCTCCTTTTGTTGTCTTATTGCTCCAGCTAGTACCTCAAGTACTATATTGATATGGATAATATGGAGAGACTGGGCAACCTTTTGACTGAAATTGTTAATGTGACCCATAAGGCATGTGACTCCCCCCAAGTCATATTTCTCAGTGGCTCCTGTTTTTTTTTTTTTCCTCTCATCATCCTGGCTGCTGTTGGTGTCAATATCCCCTAGAAAATCTCATGAGCCCTAGAATCTCTGCTCACACGAGTATGTCTACTTGGAGGCAGCGCTCTCTAGTTGTCTCCTGCTCATTGTAATCCCAGTTAAAGAGATGTATCCTTGGAAATGTCTGCTTTGAACATTAACCATAAACCAAGCTGGTTTCCTTCAGAGCTCATTGCCTCTCCAAGTTTTCTGTGGTGTACTCAGCACCAAGATACTATTCACGTATCTGAGCAACACTTCCTTTAATGTTATTTCTCCTACTAAATGAAAGTTCCAGGGCAGCCTGACTATGTTTGTCCTGTTGACAGTGATGTCTCCAGGGTATGGCCCCATGCCTGGCCCATGTAGAGGCTGAACACATTACCGACTTTGTCTTGAAAACTTCTGTGCCTGGAGCTTTGATTCCAGCACAGGGGCAGGGAAGAACAGAACAGGGCTTCAGAAAGGGTATAATAGAAGTTTTGCTTTTATATGGTCCCCAGCTTCTACACATTCTCAGTCTCTATTTTGCAGTGTTACTACCAGCTGTACAAGTATACAGTCTTTCCAAGTGGAATTCTTGTGCTTCTTGAAGACTGTGGCTTAAATTTGTTTTCATATCCACTGTTTGGTTTTCCTGATTCCTATATCTACATAGATACCTCTTGGTTCCTGTCTTAGCAGCTATACCTTCCTCTCCCCCCACACCCCAGGACTATATCCTAGAGATCTCAGGCATCCCCAGGGCCCAAACTGCCTGAGTTATGACAACCTAATAGCTGTATGTTCTTGGTTCTGGTTCCTAGTCTCTAGAAGCTCTAGCTCTCTGCAAAATGCGAATGAGATTATTAATGGTAATGATACCTTGTCTATCTTTCAGGGTTGTTGTGATGGTGAGATGAGTTCATTTATGTCAAACACATTGAAAAACATGAAATTCACTGAGCTTGTGGGAATGAAGCAAAGATGCTGGGGAGTGAGGAGAGCTAAGCAGTTATTCCCAAAGACTGGCAGAAGAAAGTTTCTAAGAAGGTGGAGGAATTGGGATGGGTATGATAGGAGGCATTCAGGCAGCATTCTGGCCAGATACAGAGGGGCAACTTCAGCTGAGGTTTTGAAGAATTTTTAAATGTAACAGCAGTACTTCACTGATGTGGACAAGCGTTTAGACACCAAGGCTTGCTAGTAGTAGTAGTTTGTCGAGTCTGAAGGACTAAGGGGAAGAAATGACATTATCAGAGCCCAGTGATCGCTGGAAGCAAGGAAGGGGCTGCCTAGAGAAGGATCTAGTCCTACTAGAATTGCATCTGGAAGAGACCAGATGATGCAATCCCTACTGGAATTTCATCTGGAAGAAGCCACAGTTCAATTGTCTTCCTCCTGCAGGTGCCTCCTCACAGGGATGAAGTTGGAGAAGGTAGGTGAGGTCAGTGTAATGCTCTGTCTCTTTAAGAGACAAGCCACGCCACTCCCTTCCTGCTTGCAGCCTCTCTCCTCCTCCTCTCTCTTTCTCACTCTCTCCCCCCTTTTCCCCTTTTTCCTTCCCCTCCATAACCCACCTTAATAAATGTCCAATTTCATTCTGTATGATGTGCCTATCTCTGTGCCTCCTACCCACCGCCTACCCATACTGCTTGCTGGGGACCAGCCAGCTGCCACATGGCTGGGGACCAGCCACCTTTGTTTGAGGATCTGCCATGTGGTCTCGACCCCACAGCAAGCTGCTGGGGACTCACAGCAAATCCATTACAGTCAGTTGTAGGACCTTCTTTCTCTGGTCATAGAGAAAGGGATATGTGAGTGGGAGACAAAGCAGGAAAGGTGGGAACAATCTAAAAGTCATAAGGATGTCATTGTGAGAAGAAATGGAAAGGAAAATAAATAGTATGAGAAACATCAGAGACTAGAAAATATTTAGGGATCATTCAAAGCCAATAGGAAGTAGGATTTAAGAAGTATGCATGTAATGGCCATAAAGGCCATTGTCAGGCTTAGGCAATCCAGGAAGTTGGGAGGCACTCCAGGAGATGACTCAGTAAAGGGAGCCATCCTGAAACCTGTCTACAGAGGTATTATGGGCAGTAGTATGGGGAAAGGAAGCAAATCAGATGCTGAGGTAACAGTGCTTGAGGGCATAGCAGCCTGTGTGGGAACAACCAGAGGGAGAAGGGAAAGTGCAGGGCCAAGGGGGCAGCGGGAGGGGAGACAGTGGGAACTGGAGAGACTCGGGTGTGGAGACAGTGGGAATGGGTGGGAATGGGTGTGTCCACAGGGAACTTGGAAGTCAGAGTAGCCCTTAGGCCTTAGGCCTTCAGTTCAGGGTGAGATTCCTTTTCTCCTTCCCTTCTGTTTTAGTCTCAGGCCAGGGACTATGTGACCAGGACTTCTCTGTCACCTTCCTCATTTCTGATTCCCATCACACATAGTTATCTCAGACTTTGAAATCACAGATGGAGGCTTCCGAGCTTGCTGGGGGCTGTAGTGACTCCTGTGTCTTGGTCCTTTTACCATGGCTGGGACCAAGTAGGCAGCTTTGACATCAGAGGAGATGGCCGCACTCCTGGGATCTGGACTGTCCACAAAGGATATCCAGGCCTGAAGAAGTAGAGAGTGAAGACTTTTCTTCCTGGCTTTTCCCTTGGCACCTGGTGTTTCTTTTCCTTATCCCCTGAAAGAATGTCTCTCCCTCAGCAAGGAGGGGGGGCTACCTCCTGCCATTTCTTTATTGTAATGCCAATTCTTATTTAACATCTGCCAAGCACAAAAGGTGCATAAGGGCTCTGTGGAAACAAAATGAAACACTGGCAGTGCCAGGGACTTGGTCCTGAAGGAAGACAAACAGGAAAATAAACAGAACCCCAGGAGATGTGGAGAGAGAATGGTGGTGGGGGCTGGCTCGCTTGCTTGGTTCCTGATGGCTTGGCCTCCTCTTTTCTCTCTTCCTGGGAAGCCTCTTGCATTGAAAGAGGCTTGTGTCAGTTTTGCTTGCAGCCAGGCCTGTGGGCTCAAAAGTCAAGATGCTTTGAGAGAATGTGTTAAGCGGAAAACAGCCAGGGATGTTGGGAAAGGTTAGAATCAGGGAACAACTTCCTGGCACTGATTGCACACTATTCCTTCAGCCTTAGGAAGCACACAAGGAAGCTTTGGAGCTTGCTGAGGCATAGTATGTCAGTGGAAGAAAACGGTAGGGTAGACATGTGGGCATAGCTCATTGGTTTCAGTGTGGTTAAGGCAGCTCAAAAGCAGGGTAGGGAGTTGGTGAAGTCCACTTGAGCTGCATACAGCTGTGCGATCTTGGGCAAAACCAGGATTGCCAAGTGGGGGGCGTAGTTCATAGGTGAGGACTCCTAACTGGGCTAGTTAGATGGCTCAGCTGTTTAGAGAGCATTGACTCTTTTCCAAAGGACCTGGGTTCCATTTCCAGCTCAGACATGGCAGCTCACAATAATCTGACACCTTCCACTGGCCTCCACGGGCACCTGGCAGGCACATGGTGCACAGATAAACATGCAGGCAAAACACCTATACACGTAAATCAAAATGTAAAAAAAAAGAAAGACAATTCTAACTGATTGGTGGAATTGCGCATCTCCCACAGCCACCCACATGCCCATCTCCCAGCCACAAAACACAACAACACTCATCTCCAAGATTATTTATGAACCGAATTTGAATGACCATGGCCTGGGGACACAAATCAGATTGCCCTAAATACCATGGTCCAGGGTGAAAATTGTCTTGTGTAGATACTGAGTCACAGAACTAAATAAAGTCACAAATCAAGGCATTTCCCCGAGGCATTACTTTTCAGATATATTTGAAAGGAATAAAAGCAGGTTACAGCAAAGCAGTGGGACCTCTGCTATAGGTTTCTGACCCTGCTAATGGTTCTTAATTTCTAGATTGGTAGAAGCTAGTGGCCGGCTGGTATCTCAGAAGGCTTTCCCTGACAATCACAGAGACATTTGTTATGTCAGACACCACTGAATGGTTATTAAGACTAAAGGTAGCATGAGATACTCTCGCTCTGGGTTTGGAGTATTACAGCTCTCCCTAGTCACAAAGTTCTTACCATTCAACCAAACTTGTAGAACCTTTAATGTAAGTGAAGTTTTCCCCCCGCCCCCTGAGAACTTCAGTTTATATCAGGATATGTCCAACCCTGTGTCCAGTGGCACAGCTCAAATATTCATTAGCTGGTTGGTTGGAAAAGTCTGGGAAAGCTTGGATGTTCCTGATTGGTGGCACATTTTCTTGTTCAGATGAGAAAGGGACAAAGAAGATTTGGCACCAATACCATAGAGTCTGGGACCTGTAATGATATTGTGTTTGTAATGTAGCAAATAAACTTGCCTGAAGATCAGAGTGCAGAACTCAGACACTAGTCTAACCGTAGAGGCCAGGCAGTGGTAGCACATACCTTTATACTAGGGAGGCAGAAGCAGGCAGGTCTCCTTGAGTTCAAGGTTACCCTGGGCTACTGAGATTAAATCTGTCTAAAAGAAAAACAGTTCACACCTTTAATCCCAATACTTGGGAGTCACCAGCCTTTAAGCCCAGCACGAGACAGGAGTGATATGGCTTGGCAGAGAGAGGGATTCAATGCAGGAGGAGACAGGAGATTGGAGGCAGTCTGAGGATTCATGGTGTCAGGATTGTCCCTTTGGTCTGAGCATTGGTAGAGGTAAGAACTCTCTAGTGGCTGGCCCCTCTGCTTCTCTGATCTTCAGCATTAACACCTATATATCTGACTCTGGGTTTTTAATATTAATACCAATTAGAATTCATGTTACAGTGGCCCCTTCCTAAAGGCCAGTGCTAGCTAACTAATTCTCCGAGGTACCCACTCATCCTTTCGTAACCTAAATACACTAATGTTGAAGGGTCTCCTCCCAAATATGTCCTTGGGCCTTTGAGAGATCTACAACATTTCTATGAGGACTTGTCAGGAAACTGTATTTTATTTAGCGTTTTTCTCCCTGGCCTGGCCTATAAGACAGAGAGCCTCTGAGCACAGGGTTCTGTACCTTTGAAATCAGACATGCCGAATATTCTTAGTCATGCATTGCAGCAGAACAGTTGGTTCCAACATTGTCTGTTATGCTTAAATTCACTGGGAAAGTTGAAATGAGGTCTTGTGACCTCGATAAGGTTTTGTTTGGAAACACATACTCAATATCTATAACAATAGTGGTGTTCTGATTAGCTGGTCTCCAGAAGACAAATATGTTTTTGGTCATGTAGATACATAAAACACACACACACTCACACAAATGCAAAAACAAAGAGAAGAGGGTAGTGTAGGGGGACGTGGGGGAATATGGTCAACATATATATTATATATATATATATAATATATACTTGCATGAGAGTGTTCTTATATATCATAGAACCATATACAATGGCTGTATATAATTTAGAATTTTTTTTTATAAAAAGCTTTCATGTTGGAGTCCTCTTGTTAGCCTTGCTGGACATCTTAACACCTTCCAGTGAGACCCATGTGCAACTTAACTCACTGTGTTTCAGCATGCAGATTTGCCTGATTTAAATTCAAACACCACAATAACTATTTCTATCCCTTTTCATATGTTAGGCGCTATCCTGAGGGCTTTTATCTTCCTTGTTTATTCCCACTTCTCACCATCTTGCAGTGCTAACACCACTACCATTTCTTTATAGATGAGAAGGCTGAGACTTGCAAGTTAGTAGCTCACAGTGGTCACGTACCTACTCCTTTCTAACTGCTTCCCACTTTCAAAAGACTGGCCTCAGTTACTTAAGGAGGTTCAAGTTCCTCTATACCTTTGGGATCCTGAGCTCCTGAGCCATGAAAGGAAGATGGCTCCATCCTTGGTCCAACCTCTTTTCCCTTATGATCTTTTGCAAGTTTCCCCACAACCACTATTGGCATGCCTCTGCCTCTCAGTGTCTTCCTGTGGAGATTATTTTCCTCCCTCCCTCTTTCCCTCCTTCCCCTCCCTCCATTCCTTCCTCCCTTCCCTCCCTCCCTCCCTTCCTTCCTCTGATACTGACCGCATATTTGCTGTGTATTAGGCACACTGTGGGTACTGCCCTAAGCAAAGACTCTGATTTCAGTTACTTCTATATTTGCTTCCTGTAAGGACAGTGTTTTCTCTGGAAAGCAGTTTGTTCTAAGGACTTCACCAGCTTTGTCAACTGACAAAAAATGCAAGGCATCAGCAGGCAGGTGGTGAGATGTTTGGGGCAGGTGTAAAGCAAAGACACCTGCCTCCTTCCCTAGGGATCCTAAAGACCAGGGAGACAAAGTGGGTGAGTTTAAACATGACCTGAATCCACCTCTAGTGGACTGTCCCACTTGATGACTTGTAAATTTGAAGGCAGTGGGGTATTTCCTTAGATAGAAACCAGTGCCCAGCCCTTGGTCCCATGCCTACTTTGTGGCTAGGAAGAGGCACTAGGGTTGTGTCGTCACTGTAGCTATCCTAGTATACTAAAAGCTGTGGTGTTGAATGAGCCTGTTAGCAGACATGCGTAAGGCCATGAAGAGCTTGTGTTGTAGTTTTTAAGGTGAGGACTCTTGCTCCTGCTCATTATCATGTAAAATTTGCTGTTTACCTCTCAGACAATAATGTCTAAACACACTCCCTTCCTGCTGCATTTGCGGGGCAAACTGTTGTCCTCTCATTCAAAGCTAAAATTATCTGAAGGCCAGAGCACCAACCTAGGAGTGAAGACAGCCAAGCCATCTGCAGAGTCAGTTCCTGGACAAAGCAGAACACTATCGGGGATTAGCATCTTCCAAAAGGTGGCCTTCAGAGAGATGCTGGCTGCCCAGGGAAGCAAGGGGAAGAAGAGTCCCCAGAAGAAAGCAGTAGGAGTCACCCCAACTCCTCTCAAGAAGGTTGTGTTCTGCCTAAGGCTTGGGTCTTTGGGGCCTTCTGGAGGGAAGCGAGCTGATTCCGCTGTTCAGCATGGTACCACTGCCCAGTCCAATCATGGGACATTCCTCTCCTGGCTCTGAGCAATATTCTAATTACAAGTTAACTTCTACAATGGTTTGCTTTTAGGATTGTGGATTAACCTGAGCTTGCGTGGAGTTTGGTGTCAGTGTGATATTGCCATCAGCATGCTCAAGGCGTGTCTGACTTGAAAAACAAAACATCATGGCTGATTAGTCAGATTGTGAGTGAGCCATGTCCCAGTCCAACCTGGGACTGTGCAGAATTGACCCTTCGGATCCTTCCGGGGGAATCTTGTCTGACCCTCAGGCCTTTGGCACTACTCATCTAATATACCATCGAGCTCTATGGGACTTCTTTACCAGTGGGCAACAGAGACACTTCTGTGCACACAGAGACTATTTATCACATTTATTGTCCACAGAGATGCTATGGTCTACAGTGCCCAGCAAGCTACTTCCATATTCAGGGTTGTTATTAAATGTAATATTTTACTAGTTCTTTGAAAATTTCATGCTATGTATTTGATCCCATCTGTGACCTACCTCATTATTCTGTTTGTCTGCTCCCAGACCAAACTCCTACCTCTCAGCCTCTCCTTTTGCTCATTTTCTATAGTATTGTTGCATATATACATGTATATTAATATATAAATGCAACCTACTGAGTCAGTCCATTTTGTGTTTGTATGTATATATTTTTCGGGTCTACAGTTTGGCATTGGCTCACTAGAGGCTCATTCCTGGGGAAGACTGATTCTTCCTTTTTCAGAAGTCATTAATTGCTTATAGCTCATCCTTTAGGGTGAAAGTCGCCAATCGAAGCTAGTATGTCAACCAGTGTTGTCATTGCTTAGGTCTTGTTTAGGCAGCCATACTGTTGAGATTTCATGGGTGTAACCTCCTTGCCACATATAGAAGATACTACTCACAGCAGATATCCTGAGCTTCTGGCTTTTACAGTCTCCCTGCTCTCTCTTCCGTGATGTTCCTTGAGCCTTTGGTGTCAAGGTTGTATTGTAGCTGGGTCTGGGCAACCCATGGTAGTTGCTCTCTTCATTCTCACCAGTGGTAGCTTTCTGTAAGTCTCTCACTACTACAAAAATAGGTTCTTTGACGAAGGGTAAGAGCTAGATTTACTTTTGGTTATAGGACATGTATTTAGACTGTAGCTAGGAATTATACCAACTGTGCAACATGAGTAGTTTATTTCCCTCTAGGTCCCATGACCTCACCAGCCAGGGGTATCTGGCTAGGTTTACAGTACCAGCACAAGTTCCTTCCATTTATTGGACCTTAAGTCAAATTAGACAGTTGTTGGCAACCCCATTAAGTGCCACTACTGTACCTTTTGGGGATATCTTGCCATACTGATCATTTTTATGGTTGATAGGTATCACAACTGGATAGGACCACTGATTGCTTTTCTCCCTTGGAAACTTGCATAGCACCTTCTATGCGATGAGAGCTAGCCCTTCGGGGGGACTCTCCCAGGTCAGTTCCATCTCAGTTGTCCAAGTCATATGTCTGAAGAGTGGTGTCCTTAGCAATAGGAACCCACCTTCAGCTTCCGGGAAGTAACCAATGGCAAGCAACAGCCCTGTATTTGCTGCGCACGTACTCAGATGGGCTGCAGACTTTTATTGCCTTACTCCAAGGTTATAATGTCATTCTCCTCTTTTATCACCTATGAGTTTTGATGATTTTTGCATATGTATATAGGATGCATGCATGTGCTTATGTATGCATGTGTGTATATATACGTGTTCAATTATATGTGTGTAGTTGTATGAGTATGTGGACGTCTGAGGTGTCATCAGACGTCTCTACTAGTCTCCATCTTAATCACTGAGGTAAAGTCTCTAGTTTGAAGTTACAACTCATCAGTAGAACTAGTCAACCTAGAAAGCTTGCTTTGGGGTTTATGTCTCTGCCTTCTAGTGCTGAAATTGCAGATTGCTGCCATGCCCACTTTGTATATGGGCTCTGGGGATCTGAACTTTGATCCTCATGATTTTGTGGCTGGTGTTTTACCTATTGAGCTATCTCTCCAGCCCTTTATTTTTCATGCTTAGTTTCCAGTCTACATGGAGTCGATTGTTTATGTATATTGAAATATGGGTTAAAATGCATCTCCCTTTAAAGGCATTCAGTTAACCTGGCACCATTTATTGATGGTGCCTTTTCTCCAGTACCCCTACTGACCTGTATCCTAAGTCAAGAGTCTGCTTAGACATTCTAAACAGAATGTTAGACCCTCTTTTGTGTTTCTTTTGTTTCTCCTTGTACCAAATGGCATAGTTTATTCCTTTAAAAAAGTTTCAGTAGATTTATTAATTTCATTTTATGTGTTTTTCCTGCATGTATGCATGTGTGCTATGTGCACAATTGATGTTTTCAGAGGTCAGAAGAAGGCATAAGATCCCCTGGAACTGGAGTCAGTCTGTGATGGTTGTTAACCACCATGTGGGTGCTGGGAATTGAACCTTGGTCCTCTCTAAGAATGAACAAGTGCTCTTAATCACCCATCCATCTCTCCACCCCCACCCAGTTTCTTAATAACTTTATAATAAATTTGATGTGCTGATAAAATTCCTTCACACTTACCATATTTGTCTTAATTATATAATTTTTGCTCTCAGCATTTATACATATATATATTAAAATTAATTGGTCATTTTTCCCTACACTCCAGATGGAATTTTAATTGGGACTCCATTGAATTGGTAAATTACCAGAGAGAACTGACATTCTTTTAATATGTTACCATTTTTATATTTTACATGGGACAAATTAATTTATTATTAAAAACTATTTTGATGCTACCATACTTTGCATTCTAAAGTTATATTTTCTAATATTTTACTAGCATGTAAATTTACAAGTTCATTTTGTCTGTTGAAGTTATACTCAGCTATGGTGATTATCTCACCAATTTTAGTAGCCTATCTGAAGATCTTTTTGAATTTTTTCATGCCATTTGTGAGTCATGATAGTTTAATGTTTTTCCTTCCAAAATTTTTCATTTTTGTACCTCTCCCTTGTCGTATTTCTCTCTTGTCTTCTTATACTAGCTAAGACTTCAAGTATAGATTGAAAAGAAGGAGTAATAATGTTGTACCCAAAAATCTCAATGGGAAAGCTTCCACAGTGATCTCATTATATGTGAAGTTTGCTGTAAGTTTTTCATAGACACCTTTTTGAGACAAAACAGCTGATTTTACTTTTCAGTGCTGGAGTTTGAACTCAGGGACTTGCACCTGCTAGCTCTACTAGTAAGCTGTCTCTGTAGCCTGCTCTTTCTTGAGGCAGGGTCTCACCATGTAGCTGAGGCCAGCCTTGAACTCAGTATCAAGCCCAGGTTGGCCTGGAATTTGTGATCATCCTGCCTTAGCCTTCAAAGTACTACAGTAATAACACTATATCGTGCTCCTAAATTTGCTTGATGAACAGAGATGAACTATACTGATTTTATTTTTTGCATCTATTGCATTACAGTACAAAAAAATCCTATATTTTTGAAACAGTGAACTATACTGATTTTTCTAATGTTAAAGTTGAAAGCTTGGACTTCGTTGTGCCATCTTTGTTGTGATGTGCTTCTCCTGTGTAAGTGGGCTTGCTTGTTTAGGATAACCTTATGTGTTCAATTGATGTGGGAGGGCCTTCTGTTTTGTGTTGATTTCATTGGTTAATAAAGAAGCTGCCTTGGCCATTTGATAGGCCAGCCCTTAGGTGGGTGGAGTAGACAGAACAGAATGCTGGGAAGAAGAGGGAAGTGAGGCAATCACCATGCCTCTCCTCTCTGGGTCAGCCGCCATGGAGACATGCGGCCAGGTCAGACATGCTTAATTTTTCCCAGTAAGCCACCACCTTGTGGTGCTACACAGATTATTAGAAATGGGTTAGCCAAGAAGAGGCTAGATATAATGGGCCATGCAGTGTTTAAAAGAATACAGTTTCTGTGTAATTATTTCTGGTAAAGCTAGCCAGGTGGCGGGATGCCACTCCATCTACATTCAATAGAAAATGCCCCTTTCATGCAATGGTCTTGCTCAAGTTTTGATATTAAAGATGAATTAGGGAATATCTTCTTTTACAATTCTTAAAGATTTTGTAAAATTCAAATATTTTTTCCTTAGAATTCTATTTTGGAGCTATCTGGGATTATGGGTTTGGAAAAGAAATTATTTATGTGTATTATGTACATGTGCATTGTCTATGTGTATGTAGGCATATGTGTGCATTGTTTATGTGTATGTGTGCACATGTGTGTGGGGCCAGAGGTTGATGTCAGGTGACTTCCTTGATCTCATTCCACCTCATATGTTGACTCAGAGCCTACTGTTGAGTGCAGAGACCATCCAGTTGTCTGGTCTGACTAGCCGGCTTGCACTGAGGCAGGAGCTGGGGAGGAGAGGACGACCTGACCCTCTGCCTCTGCTTCCTAAGCCTTGAGGCTATAGACAGGCTGCCTTACCTAGCTTTTCATGTGTTTTGGGGGATCTGAACTCAGGTCCTTACCCTTGTGCAGTCAATTCTTTATCCTCTGAGTCAGCTTTCCAGCCTAGCCAATGCATATAACTATGTATAATATATAGTTTTTAAACTTTGTTGCATATAACTATGTATAATATCCCCCCCCCAGTTTTAGAATCTCTTATTTTTTAAGTTGCATTTGTTGATTTTCGCTTCCTGCCTTTTTAACTAGTCTTGCTTGAAGCCAATCAAGTTTCTTAGTCTTTGCAATTGTTGGATCTGTTTATTTTCTTGATTATAAACTTATTTTCATTTCTATTCAGGTTCTTTATATTTCTTCCAAATTTGGGAGCTTTAATGTGCAATTCTGTTTCAGCCCTCAAGATTTTTATGTGTATATTTATTCTGATCAGTTTTTTTTTTTTTAAATCTGGACTATTCAGTGTCTGTTATGAGTTGTTGTATCTGGGCACACATGAAGTGCTTGGCCAGGTAACAATGAACGAATATGTGACTGTCGGCCCGGGACAGAGCTAGGATGATGAGCTTGTTCAGCAACAAGCCAACTGCGCGACACCCCTGGAGCCTTTGTGTTCCCATCTCAGAGTGTGAGGCAGGCGGTTCCATGCTTGTCTTTTTCATGCCAGCCTCCTCATGAGGACCTTTGATTTCCCTCCCCACTGCCATCACTCATAATTACAGCAGCCGCAAGAATCGCATGTTCTCTGCCAGCGTCTAAAGGGCCCTTCCTTGTCAATGTTCTCCCCACGAAAGATTGCCTCCCACACCTCTCTCCATTACAAAAGAGTCCAAATGACTCTGGGTATTTTAAGGGGTACAACGTTGTGACAGTGACAGGATGATGTGGTATTAGCACAATGACTCCATTGGATGTGCCATTAGGGCTTTTCATGTCATTTGGGTGACTGCTGCTTTGTCCACATTTAGCTAGGTGAGTCCCAGAGCTGAGGGAGTTTATTTTCAGTGTGGGGGGAAAAGGCTTTTTGGATCTGCATGGCCTTCCCTCCCCTCTGTGTTTAAGACTCCAAACTTCACATAGCTTTCCCCCACCTTAAAGGCAAGAGGCTATGAGAGTGAGTCCTTATAGACATTCAGTGTTTTTAAATTTTATTAACTAACTATAAACTGGCTATGTATGTGTGTGAATTTATCTGGATACATGAGAGGATGCAGGTGGACCAGAGAGATGTTCTTGAGAAAAGTAGGAAAATGCTGAAAAGGGGCTAACAGTGGATATGGCAGATACCACTCAGAATGGTAGGAGGGACTTTGTGAAATCGTTTGCCTATACCCTCTATCCTTGTATAGCTGAAGTATCCCCAAACAATTATTATGAACAACATACAAATATTTTGAAGTATTTAATTACTGGAGGAAGAAGTTAAAATCTGATTCTGATAGCTTCTGAACTTTAAGGTCAATAATTATATTCACCTTGATCACTGTTGTATTTCATGAACTTAATTCTCAACCTAGCAAGTGGTCTGTGCTCAATAAATATCTCCTAAGTGAACACTGAATACATACCTGCTGCAAGTAAACATACATTTGAAGTTACATTTCTTCATGGCATCTGGCTAATCTGTGACTAAAGCACTTCTTACAAAGATCGCCAATAATTTGGCAGATGTGTGTGTGTGTGTGTGTGTGTGTGTGTGTGTGTGTGTGTGTGTGTATGGTGGCTTTAAGTTTGTTAAGTGAGAGTCCAACAGATTTTCACTAAGTGTCTGTTATGCATAACACATTGGCTTGGTTGTTGGAAATGCAGCAAGGAGCAAAGCAATTAAAATCCCTGCTTTCATGAGACTTGCATTACAAACAATGTCGACATCAAAATAAGTATATGATGTAGTCCTAGATGGTGAGACCATCTGAGAGAGCATGATGAGTCTCAGGGTCAGAGCCTAATGGTATAAATTTGGCTTTACCTTGCTCTGCTGTGTGTGGGTATGTGTGGGTGTGCACACTTAGACATATGTATGCACATGCCATTGTTCCCCTGTAGGGGTCAAAGGACAAATAGTGGGAGTTGCTTCTCTCCTTCATCGTGTGGATCCTGAGGGATTGTACTTAGGTTGCCAGGCTTAGTAGCAGGTGCTTTTACCTACAGAGCCATCTCTGTGGTCCACAATGATTTTTTTTATAGGATAGTTATGCCAGGTCTTATAGAGAAGTTCACTTTATGATGTTTTGTATTTATTTATTGTGTATATGTATATGGCTGTGCACCTGCCATATTATGTGTGTGGAGGCTAAAGAACAGCAGGAAGGAAATGGTTCTCTCCTCCTGCTATGTAGAACCTGAGGGGTGAACTCAGGTTGTCAAGGCTTAGTGGGAGACACTCCTTCCTCCTGAGTCATCTTACGGGTCCAATAAGTTCACTTTTGAGCAACTCCCTGAAGTAAGAAACTAAGCATGTGCGTGCCTGGAGAACAGGTGTTCTGAACAGGAGCAGCAAGTGTGGAAGTCCTGAGGAAGGTGCATGTCTAGGGGGGATAGGGAAGAGCTAGACGGCTGTGCAGATACAGTCTGTGGACAATCGGAACTGGGTCAAGCAGAACCCAACGGTTTACAATGAGACTTTGACTTTCAGAAAGCCTCAGCAGAGGTTCAAAACCACAGTGAATCATCTTACATTTTCACAGCATCATTCTGGCTGCCATGGTGAGAGGAGATAAAAAAGAGGCAGAGATGGAAGCAGGCAAAACTTTGGGAGGTTACTGTAGAAATACACGTGAGGGATGCTGATAGTGACTTAGGGTGGCTGTGGTGTGGGCGGTAAGGGGGCGTGAAATTCTGGTTAGATTTTTGAAGGAATGTTTATAGACCCATTGATGGGCCCCAAGTAGAATATGAGAGACAAAGGCATTGGGGGTTTTGCCATGAGGTGTTATTGAGGTGGCATTGTAAATAAATTGGGGAGTATTGTGGGAGATGAAGGTTTTAAAAGAGCAATAGGAATAAGAACTCAGTTTATACATACTGACTTAGGTGTGGCTTGTAGATGTCCATGAAAGATATAAAGATATTAAGTAGGGAACCACATATATGATTATGAAGTTCAGGGTAGAGATTGTGGTAGGATGAGTGTGTGTGTGTGTGTGTGTGTGTGTGTCTGTATATATGTGAGTATATATGTAAATGTATATCTTTATATGTATGCATGTAAAGGTTATACAGCCTATGAATAATTTTTACGGACATGAAATCTAGAGGCAATCAAAACTGATGTCATGAATTCTCTTGGTATATGGCTCATAGGTTTTTTTCTCCTTCAAGACTACTATGTAGTCTCAGGACCTCTGCTGTAAGCAGCCACACAGTACAAAGCATGAGTTAGCTCTGCAGATGGACCTTCAGGGAGAAGGAAGGTACACCAGTCCGAGTCTCATGACCTGCGTGCAAGCTTGGTGTGGCGAGTCAGCTCCACCATCATCCTCTCAGTGAAGGGGAGGCCATTCTGACTGCTATTACAGAGATGCAGATGAACTCATCTGGATAGTGTCACTTCACTCTGCTGACACATTCCTCCTCATATTGAAACATGGGACAATGTCTACAGATGAATTTGTTTCCTATTTTATTCCGATAGTGCATTTATCTCGAGGTTAGATTTAGAGGTAGAAGTGACAGATAAACTGGAGATAAATAAATGCTTAGGAATGGTCACTACTCAACTACTCATGAACGAAACCCCGAACACAGCTTCCCTCAACATGTTGTCAGAAGTGTTCTCTTCCGAGAGGTCCTAAAAGGACTGTACTACTTCCATGGTGCTACAATGGGTACCAGGGTGCAGAGAGGGAGAAGATTTGGTGGGTTCCTGTAAGGAACTTATCTAATAGTTGAAATAGCAATACAAGGCAGAAGGTGCCATGAAACAGAAGCATGGGTTTGGGTTGTAGTTGGTTTGGTAGAGTCTTTGCCTAGCATACACGAGGCCCTGAGTTCCATGGATTCCTAGCACCTCATAGATAGGGTACAGTGACATCAACGTGTCGTGCCAGCATTTGGGGAGGTGGAGACAGGATGATCAGAAACTTCAGGTCATCTTTAACTACCAAGAAAGTTGAAGGCAACTATGTGATACCTGTCTCAAAGGGCAGAAGCACAATGTGGTTAATATGAGTTATTAGGTAATCAGAGAACAGACTCCTTGGTGCTACAGAGTCAGAGAAAGCACATTAAAACAGGATGTAAGGGTTGAGCTGGCCTTTGCGGAATAGGGAAACAAGTAAAATGGGGCAGGTTGGTTTCCTTATGTAGTTATGCAGGTCATAAATACACAACTCTAAAGCACACTCTATTATATAATATTCTTTGTACATCTTTAGCCTCTCCATACTAGAGAGATAATCTGGTGAGAAGGAGTATGGATAGGATTAGGAGGTGGAACTATGTATTGAATATCTGTTTGATCCGAGCCAAACATCTATCTACTCATTCAGCAAAGTGCACACTAGGGAGAAGGCCACACTGAACACAGTGGGACATTGTTGCAGAAAAGAGGTGACAAATGCATATGGGTTCATGTCACATGTACAATATAAGATGTCAAGTAAGGACCTTAGAATTTTGTCTCATGGGCAATTGGTAGCTATAGTGTTTTGAATAAGTATTTGAATATAAGTAAGGATTTGAAAGACATCTTGATAACGGTGTTTAAGGTGGCTTGAATTATGAAATGACACATGGTAGAAAAGCTGAGGAAGACCAAAGGCCAAAAAAAGAGTAGGGAGTGTTGACAGGGAATCAACAGAAAGTCATGGAATTGTTTCTGAGCAAGGATCCACAGAAAGTCTAGCACATCATCCCCTGGCAAGTGTTTACTGCTGCCACGAATCTTGAATACAGGGTGAGACAGAGAAAAATGAAACCTCGTGTTGTCGCTGTGTCTGTCTTTTTCTCTGCCTCATTCTCTCTGTTGCCTGCCTGTGAATAAGAAGTGCGTGTCCACACTTCAAGTGAGCCTGCTAATAATGAGATGAGACTTCAGATAAGTAGAATGAGAAGCACTGAGTCGACTCAGAAATGGTCGAGACATCTGTCTTTGGTGGAGATCCCTTATGATTCCAAACATGACCAAATATTGTTAAACTTGATTTTCACTACAATCCTATAAAATTGGTATTGCCATCTCCACCATCTGATGAGGAAGCCAAGATGCAGAGAGGATGGAGGACTTACCATGGAACTCAGAAATGGCAAGGCATATCTCCAGCACTTGTCTGTAGAGCTGAGATACTGGCCTGTTATCTCTTTTTTTAAAATTTATTTATTAAAGATTTCTGCCTCCTCTCCACCACCGCCTCCCATTTCCCTCCCCCTCCCCCAATCAACACCCCCACCCACAACAGCCCAAAGAGCAGACAGGGTTCCCTTTCCTGTGGGAAGTCCAAGGACCTCACACCTCCTTCCAGGTCTAGTAAGGTGAGCATCCAAACAGCCTAGGCTCCCACAAAGCCAGTATGTGCAGTAGGATCAAAAACCCATTGCCATTGTTGTTGAGGTCTCAGTAGTCCTCATTGTCCGCTATGTTCAGTGAGTCCGGTTTTATCCCAGGCTTTTTCAGACCCAGGCCAGCTGGCCTTGGTGAGTTCCCAATAGAACATCCACATTGTCTCAGTGTGTGGGTGCACCCCTCGAGGTCCTGAGTTCCTTGCTCGTGCTCTCTCTCCTTCTGCTCCTGATTTGGACCTTGAGATTTCAGTCCAGTGCTCCAATGTGGGACTCTGTCTCTGTCTCCTTTCATTGCCTGATGAAGGTTAATATCCAGGAGGATGCCTATATGTTTTTCTTTGAGTTCACCTTCTTATTTAGCTTCTCTAGGATCACGAATTATAGGCTCAATGCCCTTTATTTATGGCTAGAAACCAATTATGAGTGAGTACATCCCATGTTCCTCTTTTTGGATCTGGCTTACCTCACTCAGGATAGTGTTTTCTATTTCCGTCCATTTGCATGCAAAATTCAAGAAATCCTTGTTTTTTTACTGCTGAGTAGTACTCTAAGATGTATATATTCCATACTTTCTTCTATTCTAGTGGTGCCTTGGGCTACGTTTCGTGGACTTCTCTGTGATCGCGGGAACATCCTACAGAGAATGTAGGCTGGACAGTGCTAGGATGGAGGAGAGGGAATTTTCCCTTGTTGTTTGCTCTGTTTCTCGGGGAGTAAGCCCTGGCATTGCCAAAACTCTTACAGTGTCAGGCCCTCATGTAATGGGATGTAATGTAGGTACATTACCTCTTCAAGGTGAATAATAGGTAATAGATCCGGTCAGGCTAAGATGTCTAACATGGGCCTTCCTTCCCTTAGTACCCAGGAAAGCTTGGCCCATCATCACAGTATCACTAAATAGCAAGAACAGGCCCTACTCCTCTCTTGTTGCTCCTTGTTCAGTTAGGGTGACCAGGAGCTCAGTCTGCTCCCCTGTGGCATTGGCCCACCAGAATGGCCTTATGTTTCTTGCCTCCACTGGAGGGAAATTTGGCGTATAGAATATTAGGTTCTCATGTGCTAGCACTGAGATTCCTACAGTCACTTGGAACTCTGGGAAAGTCAGCTTTTGCCTTGGCAGGGGGCTATTCTCTCAGAGTCAGAGATGTAGCCTTTCCTGAATATGAAGGCCAATCAAAGCTAGAGGAAGTGACAATGTATTAGTGTACGAAGATTGCTTTAACAGACTACTCAGTCTGGGAAGCCCAAACATGAGATTCGTTTTTACCAGCTCTAAAAGCTACAGTTCATGTATTGAGGTGTCAGCCTCCGTTGGAAGTGCTGTCTTTGGCTTCCAGATAACAGCTTCCTCACTATGTCCAATCATAGCTCGTGACATTTCTCTGTGCGAGTAAATCCCTGGTGCACATCCCTCCACACCAGCGTATCTGTTTCCTCTATAAGGTAAAACTAGGGCTCACGCTAATGATGTCCTTTTACTTTTGTCACCTGTTTAAAGGCCCCTTCCCACATACATCACATGCTGAGTTACTGGGAACAAGGCTCTGACATGATGTTAACAGAGACACAGTTCCGCCCCTACAGTGGGGAAAGTCCTCACTCCAATCCTTCCTTCTTCTCTTGTCCTCACTCCATCCAATCCCTTCCTCTTTTCTAGGAGTTCACCACAGGCTGGATCCAGAGAGCAAAGGACTGGTGTTTGAAGTGGTCGCTTAGAAAGACCTTGACAGCCCAGTCCTGATGAGGAGTGTTTGCTGGGTACCTTCTAGCAGCATCCAACTCCTCACGTGGGGACCTCCTGTAGTACACGAGACCTTCTAGTTTCATGTATTAAACTAATTAGAGAAAAAAAAAGTCCTCTAAAACCAATACTTTTTTAAAAAAGAAAATCAAATCAGATATTGCAACTGGTACATAATGATAATGAAAGTTCATAGGTCATTCAATGAGCACTACCCATCCCAATCTCACTTTAATACTCAGCCCCTCAGCTAAAACCCTAAAATATTCTTCTTAGCTAATTTGTGCCACAATGGCATCTCCATTTTCTAAAACTTCTGTAACATGTCACATACATATGCTAGCTGATATGCATTATATGGGACTTGGAAATTTACTTTTATGTATACATTTATCCATCCAATAAACTAAGGCTTTCGGGGACAAGGCCCATCCATTCCTTATCTAATTTTTGATCTACCTTTTGACAGTCACAAGGAGAGGCACTAAGTAGATTTCTCACATCTGCTGAATGATTGCCCAGTCAATGGGTTTGTCTGAAGCAGGAATATTCTTTGGGCTTACAAATTTAGAAATTCTCATTTAATCAAATGAGGTGTTTAGTAGGTTATCGTGTAGACTTTTTGAAAAAAAAAATTTCAATGTAACAAAACAATTGCATCTGTCTTGGATGTGTGATGTAGACAGAGCACAAGGGCCACATTGGACTGTTGCTTCCCCCTGCCTCATGGGCTTCTCACCTTAGGGGTTCCTCAGCCTCTTTTAGCATCTTTCACCCTTTGGAAAATAAGAGGATGCGCTCGTAGATGCCCAGTCCTTTTCACTTTGGTTGCAGTTTTCAGAGAGTGGAGGTGATCCAGAGAAGGGTTCTGAAGCTGTGTCCAACCGTTCTATGAGGAACATTGAGAATGATTCATCATGCCAACAAAGATACAGGAGGGAGGACAGGTGGTGTATGTAGACATATTCTCCGAGGTCACTCTCAGCAATGACACTCTGAATTCATGATTCATAAGAGCCCTTGAGAAACTTGTGGAGCCCCATAGTCATCAGCAAGAACATTTGCGTAGATTGGAAGTAGGAGTGCTCATTAGCAGAGGTTTCTGGTCAACCAAATGCTGGGTGAGTACATATTATGTGATTTGATCTAAATTCAGGAAAATGTGCCCTGAGCGTAGGACGTACATGAATTTGTTTAATTGCATTGATGTAAAATGTGCAATTAAGAGGGCAATGAGAGTGGTTGTCTCTGCACGATGGTTGTGGGTAATTTTTACTTTCCTGTTTATGCTTTTCTGTACTTCTCAAATGCTCATCTGCTATTTTTATAATTAGAAGAGAAGAAAAAGAGTGAGGAACACTCAATCAGTGTAAAATAAGGAATCCGAAAACTTCAGAAGCTACTTTAGTTCACCTTGGTAAACATTTGTCCGTGTCATTCAACAAATATCTGTTTCTTACACTAGCACAAGTATTCAAGGGTTACAAGTATTGAGTCAAGATGGAATGCACTCATGGGAAAAATGTTTCATAGAAGATCAGCTAGGCCTTGTAGGAAAGGTTAACAACTTGCAGACTAGGGTGGGTGGCCATCTCAGGCAGAGGAAGCCCTTGCATCTGGGAGATACAGTCTGCTGTGAAGAGACTAGAAGGTCAGGCAAGGTATACAAGATGGGCCCTGTTGAAGACATTCAATGATAGATTGGACCCAGGTTGCTATGCTCATAGCCTCTAACTGGCAAAATGCCACTGCAGGGTCCTGACCAGAAGAATGCTGTGCTGGCAGACTGATTGACTGCAGGGGGTTCTGGGGGGCTGGTAAGGCTAGCACAGTAGCTTGGACTGCAGTGATGCTTCTAGACATTCTCGGTCCTCTAGAAGGAGGTTCTTCTCAACGGGGATTCTTCTTCACCTTGGGCTTCTCGCTAGTGTCCTTGATTATTACCATTTGGGAAGGTAAGGGTTTAAATTATGTCACTAATGTATTTTCTTGGTGGGTAAGGCTAAGGGCTATGAAACCTGGATTTATGTATAGTCTTTCATAGCTTTAATGCCATGTCTCCATTCCCCTCCCATGCTATTAGCCTTAAGATCTTCTCCATTCTAACATTAAAGAGAATCAAATATTATGAAGTCCATGTTTGGATATATTTAATAATGTAATAGGGTAGATGTTTGTTTGCTTGCTTGGTTGCTTAGTTTGGGTTTTTGAGACAGGGTTTTTCCTGCATAACAGCCTTGCCTGTTCTGGAACTTGCTTTGTAGACTAGGATAGCCTTGAACTCACAGAGATCTGCCTTTCTCTGCCTCTGTGAGTGCTTAGATTAAAGGTGTTTACCACCAACCAGCTTGATAGGGTAGATTTTTTAACAATGGGATCAGCTAAGTCAGATTTTCTTGGAAGAGAAACCAGGGAGCTGTTGGAGGAGGAACAAGAATAGGATGGACCAAGGTGACTGTTTGATGTCAGTAACCTTTGAGCTCTAAACAGCTTTATGAAAAACTCAGCAGCCTCATAGTCTGCACTATGCTCCTCTTCTGAGCTCATGCAATTGCTGGGGCCTTGTAGGAGTTTTCCATTTAGGAGCTGTCAGGTGGAGCAAACCTCAGAGAAGGGAAAATTTCAGGGAGTCTATGAGACCAAGTAGGAGGGTATGCAATAGAAATGGTGGCTCCACTTCAAAACAAGGCCATTGTATGACCAGGCTGCCTTTCTTCTTTTCCTTTTAAAAAAAATATTTGTGCTCTTGTGACTCACCCTGGATGGCCTGGTATTATCTATGTAGCCCTCAGGATAGTCTTGTATTCATAACAAGCCTCCTGTCTCTGCCTCCTGAGTGCTGGGATTATAGGCATGTACTATTAAGCCCAGACTGGGTGTATCAGTTTATTTTAAAAAATAGAATCCTCCTTCCCAGGAGCTCAGTGTCAGCAGCCTTGTTTGTAGCCTTATTATGAATTCCAAAATATGTCACATCTGGAAGATCTGTGCTTGAAGCGTGAATGTTACCACAGGAATTTTTTTTTTATCATAGGAAAGTCTTTTAGGTAGGGTGTTCTTGTCGAGACTAACTTGGAGAAAACTGGCTGCTGTAGGGGTAAATGACAGTGATCATTCTACAACTCATCTAGAACTTGAAAATGAATATTTAGATTTTTGTATCAGACCAGAAACCGTTTGTCTCAGAATCAAAGATGGCACCTGGAGAATGGCAGCCTGCAGCCCTGAAGTGTGGGCAAGCCCTTCTCTATGAACCAGGCATATTCTTGAGATCCTGTGTGTCAGTCAACTTTTTGTAAATGGAATCTTTTCTTTGTCCTTCATTAACTTGCCCTGTAATTTTAGCAGTGTTTCATGCTCATCCCTGATTAATTTGAGTTGGTAGCTAACTGCTAACATTCAACTCAGGATCTCAGGATCTGCCTCACTTTTCTTGCTTTTCTTCTTTGCTCTTTTGTCAACAGATACTTAAGGAATGGATACTATGTGCCAGGTAGAGTAACAGGTGTGGGGAATATGAATAAGGATGACAGGACAAATAATAGCTGTTGGTGACAGAGAACCCAAATCCTGTGGGTGCAGAGCAGCTGTGATAGCAAAGAGCCCTGTTGTCTGGACTGGGGAGGGAGAGCTTCCTGGATTGAGAATGGAACCATTCCAGGGTATGAGGAGGAATCTGCTCCTGTGATGCCTAATTGAAGAACAGCATCAGAGACATGGTTGGGGCTTGTTTTCTAGAGTGTTGATAATAGATACTTTTGAAATTGAAAGTCAAGTAATTGACAGTGTATGTTTAGCCTTCTCTGTGGAGGAGAGGTGAGTGGTTTAGCCTTTATTAACCTAGTGGGGTTGGGGGAGCAATTTTCCTTCCTTTCTTTTTTCCGTTCTTTTTCCTCCTCCTCCTCCTCCTCCTCCTCCTCCTTCCTCTCTCTCTCTCTCTCTCTCTCTCTCTCTCTCTCTCTCTCTCTCTCTCTCTCTCTCTCTCTCTCTCGTTGTAGAATGAATGTCTTCAAGAGGACATGTCCAAATAAGATGAAGACCAGCAGAGCATGAATATTTTCATTTCCAATGAGAGCTCTAAGTTTTGACTCAACTTTTCCTGCCGTAAAGACAAAGACACAGTGTCAAGAGATAACTAATACTTCTGGAAAAAAAAAAAAAAGATAACCGATAGATTGAGAAAAACAATGACAGGTAACACAAAGTTCTAACATAACCATATTCAAAGAGCTTCTCCAAATGTATTAGAAAAAAGACCACCAGGCACGGCAGAGATGACTCGCTTCATACAGTGCTCAGCATGCAAGCATGAGGACATGAGGCCCGGCACCCATACAAGCTGGGCATGGTGGCAACACCCACCTGAATCCCTGTGCCGAAGAAGAGTCAGGAGACTTTCTGGGGCTTGCTGCTGGTTAGTCTAGTAGATTCTGAGAGTTCTCCAGGTGAAGTGAGAATGTCTCCAAAATAAAAAAAAAAAAAAGGAGAGAGAGAAAGAGAGAGAGAGAGAGAGAGAGAGAGAGAGAGAGAGAGGGCTCTGCTGGTAAAAGTGCTTGCTCTGCTAGCCTGATAAATCCCCAACCCCGTGTTTGATCACCAACAATTCCAGGTAAGCCAGTATTGAATTACATCTGTAACTCCAGAATTCCCATAAGGAAACAGGGACAAGATAATTGTCTAGGCGCCTGAGAGTCGTAAATCCTGAAATTTACAGAGTGACAAGATAGATCCTGCCTCAACAAGGTGGAAGAGATAACCAAGGTCCTAAAGCTGTCTTCTGACTTCCACATACATACTGTGGGATGCACACATATGTGCACATACATGGTATGTACACAGAATATAATAAGAATAAATTTAGAAAATAAGGTAGAAAATGCCTTAGGAAGATACACAGCATTGACTTCTGGCCTCTACATTCATGCACACGCATATACACAAAAGACAACCAGCCACATGGTAAAATGGAAAGAGGAACAAGCAGCCAATATGGTGTAGTTCTTATGCATCACACTGGCCAGCAGTATCATGATCAGTGGACTGCTGTCCAGCTGTGATTCTGTGTCTTTATTTCAATGACTTAGATCTATGTGAATGGTGCAGATAGTTGTAATATATTATATATAATATCCACAATATACTGTGACTTGCTTTATTAGACATTAAGTATATTATATATTATAAATATGTTATGCCATGTACATAATATATAATATATATTAAGGCAAATTACAGAATAATGTAAACAGTATGATTCTATTTTAAAGCTCGCTTAAGCAACCTTATGCTTGCTTTGGTTTTGTAGAAGTTTGAATGTCCTCAGAGATAGGTGAGAAAACAGATGCAAACACATCTGGCCACGAGCACCTGTCATAGCAGGGTAGAAGTGGAGGGAAGGAGGGGCAATCAGTGCTTTTGTATTGTCTGACTATTTCATATTCTGAATGCGTACCACTCTTGTAATTTTAAAATAAGTATTTAAAATTAAGATAGTATCAAAACACCCCCCCACCACTGCTACCATGTAGTTATGATGTTGCTCAAAGCAGATAAAAAGGAACCTTTATTCTGTCGGATGAGACGAGCCCTGCCTCCTCCCAGGGCTTCGTCAGCGTATGGCAAAATAGCATCATTAGCTCTATCCCATCACCTCTCTAGGCACCCTCCCTTTTAGGACCCAGTGTTGACATATCTATTCATTTACTTCTTTCCTTCATCATTATTAAATACATAAAAACCTGTGTATCCGCTGCCTACTCAGTCCTGGGCTTTCCCTGTGCACTGGCTCTTCACCCTCCACGTCTCATGTTTTTCCAGCTCTAGGTTGTCTTGGGGTAGCTGATTTGGAAGGGCTGAGAGGCAGGGGCTCTGCTTGGTTAAGTCAGTGGTGCAGGGCTCTTTAGAGCCCTAATCTCTATGAACCAAACTGACCTGCCCTGATGCTGTGTAATAGAGGCGTTTTTCTCGGCTCCGTGCCCAGGGTGGCAGAGCTGCCAGCCAGGTGTATGAGTGTTGGTTAATTAGGTGATTATATGTGTCCCACAGCCTGGGCTGTCTGTGCTGAGTCTGGGCTACTGTGAAACCCTTAGGCCAGGAGTGAATTTCCTCTGCAAGGCTCTGCTGCAGGGAATCTAATGGGACCCCTACACACCCAGCTTTATCTGGACTCGAAATGGCTCTGTTGCTTTCTTCTATTGCCTGCTATGCTGCAATCCTGGCAGGTTCCAGTCTCTGTGACTGGATCTTGAGCAGTCGAGGTCAAGACTTGCTTTGGATCATGGGATGTCCTGGTATTGTGCTCTGGTCACTGAATGTTCAGAAAACTAATAAGTGCTTGGAAATTTGCAGGATCCCAGGGAATACCTGGGGTTGTATTCTCAGGTTGAGGGATCATTGTTCATGACAGAGTTGAGCAGCAGGCTGGACTTCCTGTCTCTTCTCAAATAGACAATACTGTCAGCCCTCAAGAGCTTAGAGGGCAATTGAAGCAATGAGGAAGAGCTGGGTCCTTTATCTCTGGGAACCAGACTGAAAAATACCCATTTTGCAATCTCTCATAACAAGACAACAATTAAGAGCTAAGGACCCCTCACCTTGATCACCTTTTTCTGAACTCTGGGCCCTGTGACAGACATTTGATATTTATGGAACTTTCCTTATATCCTTCAAAGCTTTACTAATCCAGGGAAATCAAACCAACTTCAGGTTTCAAATGGATCTCACACTCCCCCAGATTTTCATGAAGTTTCAAAGTCTGTGCCTGAAGTTCAGAAGGGCAGTATAAACAACAACGATGCTGTTGGGGTACAGAGACAAGGGTTCATTCCTTTGCAGCCCTGTGGACTTTAAAACCGAGCTAGATTCATCTTTAACAGAATAAGCTGATGCCGTAATGAAACCTATACATTCTTCATGGGATGTCGTCTTAAACACGCGTTAGAGAATAGTGTCCACCAAGAACACAGTTTGGTACTAGGGGAGCCGGAGGCTGTTCCAAGCACTGTCATTGGCTTTCCATGGATACATGGTGGCGGGGAGAGAAGTGTGAAAGAAGATGATATGGGGGAATTAGGTGGGCAATGCCTGAATTTACAAACCTGAGCTTTGTCTAATATTTAATATTTAATTATCAAATGACCAGTAACAACACCATATGCAGCCTACTTGCTGGTACGATTGATGCGACCTATTTTTTGTGAAGGTGTGCTGTCAGGGATTTTGTTTAAAAAATGGCTTGTTGTTGAGCCAGTGTGTTCCAGTTAAAAGCTGTGTGTGTCAACACTGCAGAAATAAAATTTGTGCCCCCCTGTGGACCCATGCAGATTGATTTGATTCTGGAATAAATAGAAATATAACCTGTACACATCAAATGTATTTCTAGAGCATCTGCTGTCCACGGGGAGCTTGGGGAAGACAAAGACATTCAAGGCACACTTCCTCTTCTCTAAGAATCTATAGTCCAGCCAGCAATTTTACAAGGCTTCCGGGAGTGGCATACACAAAATCACAGTCTTTTGAGTTTGTGGGCTATTATTACTACTATTTTCAATTACCCTTTCCTGAACATCCTCTAAGATGTAGGGACTACCTTAGATTGGGCTCCCTGGAAATCGGCTTGGTGCAGGAGCATGCGGGCAGACTGTTCAAGGCTGTGCTTCCAGGAGATGCTCTCAAGGACATGAAAGGAGCCAACATTGGACAGAATGGAGGTGGTGTGGACCACTGCCACAGGATGGACCTTCAG
The DNA here is from genome assembly GCF_014885135.2 of Alexandromys fortis. Classification (NCBI taxonomy): domain Eukaryota; kingdom Metazoa; phylum Chordata; class Mammalia; order Rodentia; family Cricetidae; genus Alexandromys; species Alexandromys fortis. The sequence goes on from NW_026067905.1 coordinate 14,437,982, forward strand.
GGGTGTGTCATCTAGAGGCCAACGCGATTTCAGTGAATGCAGCTGTGAGATGTCTGTACTTTGAAGGAAGGACCACCACTGTGGGATGCACCAGCAGGTGTTCAGTCGCATCCTTGTCACCATAATGCCTACTTTGGAGGGCTTTCTGCTCACCCTTCTTTAAGCCACCAAGCCCTTTGGATTTGTTGTGTCTAATCTATACATTTTATAGATGAGGCAATTAGAGAGGCAGAAAAGTGAAGTAATTTACCTAAGATTGCACAACCATTACATGGCCAGCTGGCACGTTGGGGAGCTGGTGACTATCGGACTAGATTGCTCACTTAATCTTCATCCAACTGTTTCATGGCAGTGCTGATCACTCCTATTAGATGAATGGAGAAATGCAAGTATTGAGGGAGTAAGTGATTTGTGTGGTGTCTCAGAACTAATGACAGGCGAGGCCAGGGTTTTCCTCTCAACGACACTGTCTTATAGGAGTAATCTGTCCAGCAAGAGACACACTGTTCTGGCTGCAGAAGACATCATAGCTCTTGAGTAACTTAGGGACTACCCAGTTGCCCTTCCCTGTTCTGCACAGAATCGTGTCCTTCACCATAAATGAAGTGCATGTCCCAAAGTCAGACAGTTTGCATGCTCTCTGGCTTCTCTGAGCCCAGTTTCTCCATCTGTGAAATGGGGGCAATGATGACTTCTATCTAGGGTTGAAAAGAAACCGTGTGAAAACTCTTCCAACACGACTTATTTCCCCGCCCCCAGCTCAGGGTTCAAGGCTGATCAAGGGAAGTCTCCCGAGGGCAGATTCCCTGAGCATAGACAAGGTTTATTGGTCCTGTCCTTTCTCCTTTGTTTCCTTTCCTCAGAAGGAAAGACAGAGAGACCAAAATCTTACGTGCAGTTTGCTCAGAATTCTACCACTAGCCTGTTAGACTAATCACAGCACAGTTCTTAGAAATAACCATAACAGCAATTATGTCCTACTTCTAATGTCTAATTGGCTATGAACTTGCTTTTGCTAAGTTGTTTTCCCATCAAGTGTGTGGAGTAGTATGTATTTTGACTATCTCAGTGTCCCCTTCTGCAGCCAATCTTCTCTTTATTAGAGAAACCAATTAGATGTTTGTTCCCTGGGCATGTGCCCTGGGAGCTCTAGCCGATCCTGGGAAAGGGTATAGACAATCTAGTGAGCCTTCTGGTCCTCATTATCCACTGGGATGCTCTGCCACCGGGACCTCTGACCTTGAATCATTGCTTCAGTTCTTCCTTCCCCAGTGGATGTCCCCGCCCATCATCAAGGCAGCTCTTCCCTGATCTCTGAGGCCTATCTCCTGGCTTGTACCATCTCTGCTACACCATCAGCTCAGATGGGCTTCCTCTCTTCCTAAACCAGTCACTCTCTCCCTGCAGGTTCCAATACCATCCTAGGAAGTCTGAGTTACTTGCGACCTGGGGGGCTGAGAACACACCTTGGTGCCTCTACTCTGCTTCCTGACAGTTGTGTCTTCATCTGTGGAACTCCATGTTGCCCTCATGTTAGGACCAGCCTCTCTAAGAAAGCAGCCATGGTGGGTGCAGCACCCAGTTGGGAAGAACCTCCCTTCAGTTTTCCCTCACAGCATTTCAACTGAAATGTCAGTTCTCTGCTGTGCAGGGCTTGGGCCCCTGTGAGGGTGCCTGATGCTTGGTCATCCTGGAGGGGGTGGGAGGAGGGGTTGTGCCTGTTGCTATGGCAACACCCTGCTGAGATCATGAACCTATTTCATTTGCAGGCAATTTCAAGATGAATCAATCTCCTCACCCACTCCTTCTCTTCTGCTTCTTCGTTTCTCCCCACAGCCTTCTGTCATCTTTCCTCCTCCCCACTCAACCTCAGACATTCTCCTTGCTGAGCATCCCCCCCCACCCGGAAAATCTTCATAGCAACTGATGCTACTATGACAAACATTTTGATGTTTCTTTTGGACCAGCAGCTTTACATTTTAATCAGTTATCACTGGAATGTCTTTGTCTTAGGACAGTTGTGTCTAGCCTTTGGACTGCAAGTCATAATATGTCCCAGAGAAGCTGTGAAAATGGCCCAATATATTTGTAGATAGCAATGTTGTTTCACAGTGTCTAAAGTTTAAACACCTCTAGCTGCTCTAACAGAATACCTGACACTAAGTGAGTTATAAAGAATAGAATTATTGGGCTCATAGTTATGGAGGTCAAAGTCCACTGACATTTGAGAAGGGTCTTGCCTTTGTCATGAGTTGTCTCGTGATCGCTGCATCTTCTGGAAGGACAGTGTACTGTGCTCTCTGAAGATGGAAGGGCAAACATGGTGAAGACTTCCTCCACAAAGCTTTTTTATTACAGCAGTCTTCCTTCAAGGAGGGCACACAGATCTCATGAACTAAACCCCTCACCAAAGGCCCCACCTCCAACACTTCACATTAGGATTGAGTTTCTGAGTCCAAAGCTGGCTTCTAACATGTACATTGCTGAGGTTCACCCAGAGTTCTCATCCGGAGGCTCTGTTGGGAGCCAAGACTGTGTATGCATTTCCAACAAGGTCCCAGCTGATGCGCTGATGCTGATGCTCTAGGCCTAGGGGCCTCTCAGAACCTCTGCTCCAGGCTGAGTTGGCACAGTTGGAATTGGCAGTGACTAGAATGGTCCTCTCCACTTGGACTCTAAATGACTGAACTCATTCTTTCATACGTCACACATTTCAGGGGCAGACATTGTCAGGTGCTTGACATCTAGAGAAAAGCAAAAGCCTCTTCTCCAAGAATTCATGGATATGTATAGAAGACAGACAGTAATATTATAGGAAAGGATGAACAATGTAGTGTTGTATGAGTAGCAAAATAGAAGAAGTTTGGAAATGGGCAACTGTTTCTTTGCTCGTGGCAAGTAAGGAAGTTAGGAGAGAGGCTAAGTAATGGTGATTCATTCCCCCAGTCCCAAGACTGTCTAGAGGGAATTAAGCTTTGCCTATTTAAGTTAATGCTAAATCTAATCTTTGTAGACTGTTTACTCTATTTTAGATACTGTAGCAAGCACTGAATATGCCGGCTGGGAATGTTCAGTCTAGACTGCCTGGGCTCCTGTTCATCCCTGTCACTCAGCGCAGTCTCGGGCAAGGAATTCCACCATTCCGGCCTATAACTTGCCTGTCGGGGCAAAGATGGTAGTGCTAGTATCTGCCTCATTGGATACTTGAGAAGGTGGAGATTTCATGTCTACGTGGAAAAATAGACGTAGAAATCACTTAATAAAATTTGACTCCATTTCCAATATACTTTGTAATTCTAGGGCAATGGGTCAAACTACAGAATTGTCCTGGAGAAACTCCTGGCCCCCAGAACCATATCATTCAGATAAAATCGCCAGCCTTTGACCAAGAGAATGAGATAAAGGTTTGGTTGGAATGTGGGGTTTCGAGGACAACAAAGCAGACCTGGAGAGCTCCCGTGACACCATCCAGAGGAAGCAAACCTCTCTGGACATAGAAGATATTGGGGTCACTGAGACAAGATCCAAGAAAGACTCTCCAGGGTGGCTGGGATTTTGAAAGTGAATCGTATGGATGTTGGGGCTTTGCTTGTGCGGTTGACAGTTAAATGCATTTCCCAGGAAGGAGCACCTCTGGCCAGCCCTCTGGCTGGGATATGAAATCAGCAAGCTGAACCTTGCTGGGCTTGACCACTTAGAGACCCAGGCTGATCCTAGAGGGTGTTTTCTGCCCCATCACATCCAGGGCCCGATACCATAGCTACTGTGGCACTGGTTGAGCCTCTCTTAGTAGGCAGAGAAGCATTGCTTTCTGATGTCCCTACAAAGGACTTTCTCTTCTTCCTTGGTCCCCAGACTCCCAAGGTTTTATGCATGTTTTTCTGAAATCAGGGAGAGTTCCCCCGGGGCCTTGGTGTGCTCTCAGAATCATAGTCCCTGTCACACCCAGCTGAGCTGTCCTTCCTAGCTCCCTACCCAGCTTCACGGAGAGCCGTGATTATCGCTGTCTGAGAGGGTAGAGTCTCACGGTCTTGTTTTAATCCTTTCCCCAGCTCATAGGATAGGAGTGATAGAGGCGCTCTCTTCCAGAGAGGATTAGGAGTTATTCTTTGTGGTAAGATAGACCCAGGAAGAGCTTATTAAATGATAATCCCTGATAAATTCCCTCTAATCATCCTCTCCCTGTGCCCTCTTAGTCATGGAAAAACCTCTACACATTCAATTAACTCTTTGAGGGACCTTTCTCCTCTCCTTCCTTCTCTTCCACCCCTTCCTCAATTGCCACCACCCTCCTCCCTCCCTCCCTCCCTCCCTCCCTCCCTCCCTCCCTCCTGATGGCTTCAGTCTCTTACCTGTTTGGTGTGTACATACATTTGTATGTTCATGCGGGCATGGATACACATGTGCGAGGAGTGCTTGTGTGCATACCCATGTATGCATGGAGAGGCCAGAGATCAGCCTCAGGTGGATTCCTCAAGTGATAGTCCCTTTGTGATAAGGGTCTCTCACTAGCCTTAGGGGTTGGCTGAATAGGTTAGGGTAACTGTTGGGAAAGCCCCAGGGATCCACCTGACTCCACTTCCCCAGTGCTGGAATTACAGGGATACAGCCCAGCAAGAGGATTGCTAATTCTTCCACATCTTACCTCAGATGCAAGCAGGGCGATCCATTCAGTTTATTACTATTTATTCTTTCAACAGACATGCACTGAGCTCCTGCTGAAAGCTAAGTTGGGGTAGGAACTTAGATCTAGCTGCTCTCTGAAGTTGAGCATGAGAACCACCAGGAGGGCTTCCTAGCAGATGCAAGGTCAACCAGGGATTGAGCCCAAACTTTCCAGGTAGAAAAGGGGAGGCAGGCACCCCAGAGTGCGGCAGCAACATGAACAAAGAGCCCAGAGAGAGGAAAGAGCATGACACCGAGGTTGAATCTCAAAAAGCCCTGATTTTGTATTTAGCAAGTCCTAGGAGAGACAAGTTAGATAGTTTAGGTTGGGCTCATACACACTAGAGGCTTTTGCCAGGACAGTGGCTGCAGTATTTTAAGAAGGGGTGGGAGACAGAAAGAGGGAGGGAGGGAGGGAGGGAGGGAGGGAAGCTAGATTGGTTAGAAATGACATCTGCCCCCTGTGCCTCCCTCCCGCTCCCAGCTCTGAAGACTAACACGATCTCTTTGGTAACAGAATGCCAGTTGTACAACAAGCCACAGGACTGAGAGTCAAAAATGTTTCTTTTACTGACGTTGCTTCTGTGAACACCTGCACCTTTAGCTCTGTTCTCAAACATATTCCAAGTGGGAGCAACACTGGTAGTTCTCTTTCCCGCCCACAGCCCAGGTAACACAGCGTAGTGCTGGAAGAAAAGAGCAGACGCAGGTGTGGGTGCTGGCTCTTTAGGTTATTAACCACAAAATTTTGAGCCAATACCTTTTATTTTTGAGATTATAATATAATTACATTATTTTTCACTTCCCTTTCCTCCTTCCAGCTGCTCTGACGTACCCCACTTTGCTCATTTAAAATCCATGGCATCTTTTTCTTTAATTGCTTTTATATACACTCATACATGCATACATACATGTATGAGAGTGTGTGGGAGCATGTCCCTCTGGGTATGTGTGTATGTATCACTAAACAAATTGAATACAATCTGCTCCATCCATGTAATGTTACTTGTATGTGTATGCGTTCAGGGATGACCATTTGTCATTGGATGATCAATCCGTGTGTGCTTCCCTTGGGAAGACTGTTTCTCCAGCTCTCACTATCCCGTTGCTGTAGTTCTTTGCCTAGGGTTGGGCACTCTGGTGCTTTCCCACTTTCAGGTTAATCTACCTGTTGGTGTCCTGGCTTAGGTCAGGTGTAGGCGGCCATGTTGGTAGGCTTCATGGATGTATGTCTCCAATATTTCTGGGAGATGCAATTTCACAGCAAAAATCTTGTACAACCTTCTCGCTCCCTCTTCTGAAGTAAGCCCTGTGCCTTATGTGTAGGAGTTGTGTTTTAGATTTATCAGCTGAGTCTTGGGTCTACCACTCTGCATTTTTGATCAGTTGTGGTTTTCTGTTACGGTCTCTTATCCGTTGAAAAGAGAAGTTGTACTCATCAGTGGGTTTAAGGATGAACATGCAGAATGTAGTTATGGATCATACTGGTTTAGCAAAATGGCAGCAGTAGGTTCTCCAAGATCCATGACCTCATTAGCCCTGAGTGATGGGCTATGTTTCCAAAACCAGGGTTGCTTTGTATGTATTGAACGTATAGGTGTTGATTAGATCAGTATATGCAATGTTCTTGGCTAAGTGTCTAGTCCAGACTAAATGCTTAACAAGAGGAAGTAAAAACTAGTTTATCTCTTCAATTATATGGAACATTGGTGTCTAATTCACAGGAAGATGTCTAAAGATATTTTAATGATTTATCTCAAGATCATTGTCTTTGGCTCCATCATATTCCATCTGCATGAGCTAGAAAGTTGTGCCACAAGTAGTAAACATGCAAAGGAATTCTTTCCAACATTCCCAGATTGGGAAAACAATGGCCATTATTATTTTATTGTCTTTATTCTGCTTCAGATGTATGGGTAGAAGTGTTGGGTTGAATTCATCTTAGAGGAAAAGGAGAAATCAACATGAATTTCTATGAGGGAAGCTTCAGAGGGAACCAGAGTGTAATTCAAGGGCTGAGAAAAGAAGACTAGGAAGTGGTAGGTTAGGACCTGAGAGAAAGGGGAGGGCGAGCATATTGAGTCACAATGGGACTAGACCTGGATCTGCTGTCTCACGTGGACACCTACTGAACGGAGGGTTTCCCCTTTAGATAGTCAATGGGTTCAGGAGTTAGTGATAGTTATAGGACACTGGTGATGTAAATGAGACTTCTCACAAATAAAGAGGATTGGCTGTTAGACTTTGACAGCCCCTAAGTTCACCAGTGCCTGTGAGAGGGGGAAGAGGTGGTAGCTTGTGCATACATGTACATGCATGTAGCCCAGTATGCCATGGGAGACTGATGAATTTCACCCAGGCCTTCTCGTGTCTTAGTTGAGAAGCAGACTGTAGGTCTCTTGCATTTGAGTATCACAGTATCGGCACTAGTTACCTCTACTGAGCATATCTTTCCAGACATGCTGGCTTGAGTTCTGGAGAAACAAAAACTCATGAACCTGGCTGGGCCCTTGCTATCAAGCTATTCTCATTGAAAAGTAGCAGTTCTTCCTAGGGCCACAAAAAAAAAAAAAAAAAAAAAAAAGTGATCACCTCGAGCTTCTTCAGGAAGTCAGCAAGGCTAACTAGTATCACCTAGGGGTACATACACAATCATTAACACAGATATCTTCCATGATAAATTAGTCTACCTTCTGTTAAGAATCTAGTGAGAAGGATGAAAGCCAAGGAAAATGACTATCTGGAGCTTTGTTTCCTTAGGTGTCTGCTCCTATATACTGCACTGAATATTTAAGCTAGCTAAGCATCCCTGCTGTATGCCAACAGAGACAACATTTACAAGTCATCTATTTCCAGGGAAGGAAACTCACATAGGCCTGTGAAGCAGAAGAATGCCAGCAGATTTATAATCTTCTATTAGTCAACAACATTATTGAGAATCTCCTGTTTGAAGAGTAATAGTCTAGGCATCAGTAGAGTACACACAGAAATATGAGATGAGGTCCTTACTATTGTAAATTCTAGGCATTGGTAGAATACACACAGAGGTGTAAGACACAATTCTTTCTCTAAGAAAAATATTTAGCCATAATGGGAAAGGAGGGACAATATGTAAAAGAGACAGAACACATATAAAAAGATCTAAAAGTAAGTCTGAATAAATGTCTAAGTGTAGCATTTAATGCTGAATTTTCAGTTGCAGGGGTTTTCATTTGCTTGCTTATTTGTTTTTTGTTGCTGTTTTGTTTTTTATTTATTTTTTTTTACTTCTGACTTAGATTTCTTATGGATACCAAAGCCCCCGAGTGCTGTGTTCTTTTCTCATGGGTTTTTATGCATAGTACCTACTCAGACATGTTGAATGAATGTATGTACTGCTATGAGGTGTGCCTAACTGCTAAGGAAAATCCTGGAGTGATGTGCTTGGGGACAGCCTTATAGATGCTGAGCGAAACTTCCCAGTATGAGAGGACTCGGGGTTCGGTAGAACGAGGGGATGGAGGAAGGAGCGACAAAGGAAGGACTCTTGGAGAATGGCAGATCTCTGTAGTTCAGGCTACCAATAAGGGTCCCCTGTAGCCTGGTACTTTTTTTGCTTCATCTTGCCTGACTTGCTACTGCCTATACAACCCTTGTAGATTTCTCCCCATCTATGTCCCTTTCCTTGGAATATCTTCCTTTGGATTTGCCAATAGAAAATTGCTTTCTTCAAGTCCAGATGAAAGAATAGTCCCTCAAAATCTTACTTGACTTGCTTGACATCTCTAACTTTTCTCTTTGGTTAAATCACGCTGCTCACAGATCTGAATTCATAGTCTTGACCTTGAGCAGAGGTCATCGCTGTCATGCCCTTAAACTTCATAGTTTACAGATGAAATCTCATGACTCGACTAATTCCATAGAGAATAATGATGGGAGTATGGCCCTATGTAAGACTAAGTCCTAAATGAGTAGGTAGAATATGGGGCTTTGCAAAGTGGTTTGAAAGTCAGAAGCCTAGTATTGCAGTTTACTTGTACAATTGGACGAAGGCATAGCTGCATCCTTCATGGCAGTTACCGACCATCCAAGCCAGCGGGGAAAAGTCAGGGCTCTTGGGCTGATGGTACTATGCAGAGAGCCTTGCTTACTCACAGGAGCTCCTGGCTCAGTCAGATATTGCCTTGGGACTTGTTTGTGTGGAGGAACTTTGCATGTTTATGAAGTATGCTCTAGGATTTGAGACATAATGTAATGTCTAGCCTTGCCTCTTGGAACCAACAGGCTCCGCCTCCTGGCTGACTGACAGCCAGTGCTTGTGCCTAACTTGGTTCTTTCTGTCCTTTCTCTTACTCGCTTTCCCATTCTTCCTCCTTACTGAGTGCTGGGTAGATAACTGTTGCTTTCCAATTGCAGGATCCCAGTGTGAGCTTTCCTATCTGTTTGTTTTCCCTTACAAAAGTGGTTCTCAACCTTCCTAGTACTTCGATCCCTTAATACAATCCCTCGTGTTGTGGTGACCCCCAGCCATAATATTATTTTGTTGCTACTGTTATGGATTGTAACGTAAATATCTGATATGCAAACCCTAAAGGGGTCACAACCCACAGGTTGAGAACTGGGGCCTTAGGTGGCGATAGTACTGGTGTGATTGATTTCAGGACTCCTAGTGCTACTGGATAAAACAGTCTGATTCTCAAGAAGGTGAGCCACTGTGGCTCTAGATTGTGGCCTTAGGCTTTCTAGTAATTTCCCGATGTCCTCCAAGGAGTCAGTCTGATTATCTGGGCCTCAGTTTATTCTAGAAAATGATAGATTCACTCATATTACCTCATAGTTTTCTTCCTGGCATATAGGAAACCAGCTTCAATGACCCATATGTGGGATTCAGAATATCCAACAATGTGTAAGATCCACTGTACATTGTATTATTTTCCTAAACCATAGGTTGGCAGACATACAATGGCTTAGTTAGAAATGTCACCTGAGACTCAGGTGCTGCCTAACAAGGTTAGTTATAGCCCTGCTGAGGAAGGGATAAAATGCCTCAAGTCAGGGTCCTTAGAAATGGACTTTGGGATAGAGGTTCTTACTGAAGTGATCAGAGAGGAATTGCTGCTCGGGGATTCCTGAAAGAATGGGAGCAAAGTAGCTAAGTTAGGGAAATTGAGGTTGAGATGTGGTCTCAAAAGTGCTGGTGTCAGCCTTATATCGTAGACAGTTCCAGGATGTAGATACATCCCAACAGTGTTCCACCAGGTATGGAAGGAGGTGGGCCATCAATCAATGAATGCTGCTTCAGTTCAGGCAGCTGTTGGCTACACCCCCCCCCCCCCGCCCGCCCTGTTATCACCATGAGGCCACGAAGTTCATGGTCAAGCTTCTCTTTTAGCCAGAGACAGACTTCTGAGGTGGGAGCAAGAATGAGGCCAGTATGAGAGGTATTCATAGTTAACACCCACAGCAGTTGGGGGATGGGCACTTTTGAAGGTAGGAAGCCTGGCCAGGGGCAGCACAGACTGTCATACCAAGATTGCTGACTCCTATGGATGGTGTAACATATGGAAGGGAGCATTCACATGGCAGTAACCCATGGTCTGATGGACAGTTATAGAAGTCAGTACTTGGTTTTATTCAAGGAAGGAAAATGACAGCTAAAAGCAGCCCAAAGGCTATTGGATACTGGTTGTAGTAATATACACTGTGGAAAGATTCATCTGAGAGGTTACCTTGTTTTTTTATGTTTCAGAATAGCTACATGGAATTGGGCAGGAAGAGGTACTACAAGGCAGTAGCACTCATTCAAAGAAGGGACCCCTTTTTCTTGTTCCCCCGTTTGTTTTTTGACATTTCTTGCACCCCACTTTCATTCATAGGATTTTGTCTCTAAAACAAACCGTTCCCTGCCTGTCAACCAGAGTGAAGTCCACCATCTGCCTCCACATTCCCGTCAAACACTGTCATCATTTGGAATTGTGCTTGTGTGTTTATTTCCCATGGGTACCCCTTATTATACTACACGTTCCATGGTGGTCAAGACTGGGGTTGTTTGGCTGATCACTTGTCTTTAAAGGAAAGAATTTACTCCCTAGCAGGTAGTTCGTGAGTTTATAGGATAAAATTGAGTTCTGAACAGAGAATCTCAGTCATCTGGGGTAAGATGGAGGCCCTCATCTTGGTGCTAGGAGGAAGTGGGGGACGAGGAGGAGTAGTCACTTGGTGAGGAATAGCCTGTCGATGCAGAACCATGACAGAGGTATTTGTTGAGAAATCGCATTTATATTCACGTTCCACCATCGCGCTTCTTTTCTTAGGTGTGGTTAGCAGAGTCCTTGGAAAGGAGCTTTGGCTGAGACAAATGGTCAGGCTCCTTTGACAGCCTGGTGGTTGTTCCAACCATCTTCCAACCTGAGCTATTAATAATTAGTAAAATTGAAGATCTCTAAGACGGAGCCCTGAGGCCAGGGGTTTTAGTCTGAAGCTATTTTTCATCTATCCATGCAAACCATCCAGAAATTCTGGAGATGTTTTCTTTTGTCAAAGCTCAGGGAGTTCCACTGGTGCCTGCTAAATGGGGACTAAGGTTGTGCTAACACACAGGGCAAAAGTCAGGCAGAGAATCCCCTGACCACAAGTGGAAGTTGTGTTTCCGCCAAGGAAACCTTCTGCAATCTGGTTTGGGTCTTCCAGCTGCTTCCAACCTGGGAATGGGGGTGCCCCAAAGACTGAAGAATTCTGCATCCTGCTCTTTTGGGGAAGAATATACTCCAGTACTCCAAGCTATCAGTGTGGCACGGGTAGTACAGCCTCTCTGCTCAGAGCTGCTCTGAGAAGCAGGGGCATGACTGAGAAGAGGTGCTGCAGCAGGCTTCCCAGAGAACTGGGTAGGACCCTGTGAAGGTTCCGCACATACACCCTCAGGCAGGAAGAACCAGGGGTCCCCCTTCTTGCTCTTTCCATTCCCACCTTTCTCTTCTGTCTGGTTCCTCCTGCCTTGTCTTCCTGCGTCTCCCCCGCCCCACCCCCAAAGATTAATGTGATAATTGCCATGTGTGCCTGTTTACACAGGGAGTGGGTGAGCTTGCCACCCCCAATCAGGCAGGTTCCCAGAGAAACGCGTTCTCACAGTGTCAGGACGGGTACCTGCTGAGCACTCCTGTGCAGGTGGGCTGCCACCCCCGAACTTCTTTCTCCGTCTGTCATTACTTTTGTCATGTGCACGTGTGCACGTGTGTGTCATTCAGTGAAGCGGCAGGTGAGAAGGAGGGGAAACAGCCAGAGCGGCACCAGGAGAAGGGTCAGGCAGAGAAATCACTGTGCCTTGTAGGTGCATCAGTCCTTAAAGAAGAGGACAGAGATCCAGTGAAAAGCTCTCCTCTGCGAGCTGTCAGACAGTGGGCATGCTAGGGTGCCCCAGAGAAAAAGCAATAGGCCATGAGGGAGAGGGTTTAGTAGGAGAACTGCACTTGATTAGGAGGCTAGGATGTGCACATGAGGCTGCAAGCCAGTGAAACCAGCAGCACATCTCCCTCCAAATCAGCTTTGGAACAATGGAGGATGATGGTACAACCCCTATACCAAGGCCAAATAAAATCCTGCAGTTATTTTGGAGGGGGGAGCGGGCACTGGTACAAGTCCCAATGTTAAGCTCAGCTGGAGTTCTAATGCCCAAGGTCAGGAGAAAAATAGCCTCCAGCTCTAAGGGAGGAGTCGAAATACTGTTTGAGCATGTGCAAGGTCTGTTATTGCACCTCTTCATTTCCTGTCTAAGCCCTAGCAAGTGGGAGGCACCTGTAATCTTGTTGCGATGTCTTCCATACAAGCACATTTTCTCTGGGTATGACATATCACACAGACCAAGCTTCATCAGTCACCCAGGCATCCCTCAGTTCAAAGGTAATCACTGTAGCAGGTGTTCCATGGGTGTCTTATGAAGAAGCTGCTGCGCTCTGGGTAGCATTCATTTCAGGGAAGGGCCTGATTCACACTTAATTGTTTCCCATTGGAGGTCTAGGTGGTGATGGTTTTCCTTTGTAGCTCTCCTAGGGTTGGAATCCAGCAGAATATACATTGGAAGCTACAGTTTTGTGCCTCAGGATTTTACCTGAAGACCTTAGCAGGGCTGTCTCATGTTCTTAAAGTTAAGACAAGGTTTGAGTATCCTATATACAAATGTGCCCTGTGAGCCCTGTGATGGTCAAAGACACGGTGAAGGAGAATGAAAAGGAGAGTTTCTCCTTTTTCCAGGCTGTGACCTCCTGCCCCGTCTAGAGAGAGTCACGTGTCCAAGCACAAGAGAAAATGACCATACTTCATGGCCACACTGGCAGTAGCATCCTGACTCCCACTTTGCGCTCTGTTAGGATGCTTGCTGCCTTCAGAGTTGTTGATTGCTTCTTTTTAAAAATCTCAAAATATACTTTAGTAGACATCTCTCCTACACTGGACAATTTTAAGTTTTTAATAATGATGAATCAGAAGGAGACGAACGCTCAGAAAGAACTTGGCTATTTTGAAGGAGGGAATCGTGCGTGAAGCGCCTTGGCTTGCCCACTCTCGGATGAGGAGTGTCCCCTTCATCTGCCGGCTGTGGGTCTGTACAATAAGCATGTGAAGAGATGGGAAGCCACCGTGTCAGAAGGGCAAACAGGAAACTATGTGACAGGAGCTGGGTGTGGAGAGAAAGCAGGGGCAGCGTGAAAGGCTGCCAGTAATGGTGGGTGCTGTCAAGCCACTCTCTCCTGGGGAACCTCTTCAGGTGTCAGTTGTTCCCTTAACCCCCCCCCCCCAGGGCTCCATGTTGCTGGGGCTCATGCCTTCACAGCCATTTGCTTCCCCTTCTCTTCCCCATCTTCCGTTTTCTTCTTCCAGGATGCTCCGTCGCTGAAGTAGATGACACATGTAGCCATTGAGAGAAAATTCCACAGATGGAGCGTATTATCAGAATGGATTTGTATTGGTCTATTTTTAACAAGGGAAGCATCATATTCAAAGTGTGGCCATTTATTAATTACTTCGGTGTGTGCCAAAGTCTCTGTAGCCTTCCAGATATTCAATTGTTCAGATAGTTAAAAGCAGATCCCAAACATTCTCGCACAGCTCTGACTGGACCAACACAGTTCATCATGAGTGTTTTGTAGCAGAATCAGGAAGCACATTCCAGACTCTTAGCCAATAAGGGGCATTCTTTCATCCCTATGTCTTATGGGACATATTCTCTGATGTATTAATAGATTTTCTTTGAAAAAAAGTTTTACAACCAAGAAAGTTTATGAAATGGCATCATAAAGTCAGCAATATATCTTCTCCCAGTTCTTCTCACTGCCTGGGAAACATATATAACCTGCTGTATCCCCTCACTTCCTCCGCTTACCAAAGCCATTTTCCACAAAATGCCCTCATTACCTTTGATCAATCACGGCAATGTGGAGCCCACAGAGAACACAATGTTTTACATGGGTTTAGCTCTGTAGCCGTCCTAGCTGCTCTTCCACCAGAGCTCAGCTGGATGTCAGGGATGCCCCAACAGCCACAATCCCATCACTGCCACTGCCGATACGGGTACATTTAGGAGCAGCTGAGCTTCGGTCTGGGTCCTTGGTGTAAACTTAGTCCCTGTTGCCAAAGAACATCGGAGGGGACTGGCAACACCATATTGTGTATGGATTGTGTTCATCTGGAGCCACCAGCAAACCACTGAAGTGAACCGGACTTTAAATAATATTTGACTTCTAATCCTGAAGACAGGCAGAGCTAGCCCTGCAAGGATCGTCAGTCTCTTCTTCCTTAGCTCACAGCAAGGCCCTTGCTTCAGCCATCTTAGACACATCTCCTTCTCCTGTCCTTTACACCCCCAGGGGCTCTCAGCATCTGGTTCTTCTGCATCCTCCTTCTGATGATGGGACATGGCTTTTGATGAGATTTGCCTCATGTCCGCTCTACTTGTATCTAACCCAGACCTGGTTAAGCCAAAGACCTAAGTCTCAGACACTGACGTTGGCAGCTCTTCATTCCGTCCAGTTGTTAAAACTGTTTTATAGCTTATATATTTGTGTTGAGTTTTTGATTCAACTTCAGTTGCACTCATCTCATCTGCAATCAGTGCAGGCCAAAACAAAAACCACAAGTTTGCCAAGAGGGCTTGGCTTTGAGATTATTTTTAATGGGCGATCTGAGTGTCCAGTGACAGCAGTGATGATCAATCAGCAGATATATTATGTAGCTTGACACTGAATGGAGAAAGAAAATGAGATAATTGGGGAGAAGAAAAGGTTGGATTACAGAAGTGCACAAGATACATGAGGACAATCACTTTAAAATATATCTTCAAGGTCTAGTGGTAAGGAGGAGAAAGAGGAACATAAAAAGATGAGTCAACAATTGCCACAGACATTCTGAGCTCTGATTTTAATTTTATTAAGTCGGCACATTAGCTTTAGGTATGACATTTGATCTTGATGGTTCTGATTTCCCCAATGAAATGCGGATAAAATATCTCTTGTGAGTTTCAAATTGACATTGAAAGTGATGCATTAGAGGTTGGGTTAGGGGAAGGGGTCTAAGGTCTGCATATGAAGTACAAATCCATAAAATCCCTTTGAAAAGACTTAGGCAGAGAGAACCTAGAGAACAGAAAGAGCTCTTTGTTGGGAGACAAGGATGTTAGAGAGAGCAACTCAGTTTTTACTGAGTTCAATTTCAAGGGTCTCATAAGATAGGACAAGTCATCCTTCCCCAGTTCTGGGCACTTCAGCAATTTTGCATCCAACTTGGAGCATAAGAATCCATAATACAGATGTCTGTGCCTTTTTTCCACTTTTTGGTATCAGTATGAGCTAGGGGAGAAGGAAAAAAAGAGATCAAGAGAGATCAGACAATCTCATGGTCTGAAGACTCTTCAAATCTAGATATAATCCTTCTTGTGCCTAGGGCTTTTCTGGGTCCAGACCTGGACCAGCACTGTAATATAGGACCATGATGGAAGAAGGAAAGTCACCCCAGGAGCTGGGAAACATAATGTGAACCTAACTCCTTCTAAGCAACTCTACTGAGGGCTAATGGGCACAGCCTGCCTTTGTGTTTTGATAATCTATCTTGTTTAAGAGTGCAAAGGTTGAGAATACATGTTACCAAGAAGCCAATTCACCTTTTTATAACCTTGGAAATATGTTTTGGCATTTTTCCATTCAGTTTTTGAATCTTCTAAGTAAGGGTGTTCGAACTTTCCCACTCAGGATATTATAGAGCTGCTGATATGACCTTCACTAGGCACATGTCAGAGTGTGAGTGGTCTTACAATAAAGTGAAGTGGGGATGGGGGGAGATAATGTTTAACTGTATCACACTGTGATTGTTACATCACCCTCTGTATGAAAGCTGCCAGACTGTAGGCTTTGCTTCTGGGAGTTGGCTTTAAATATTAAGAACCCATTTTTCTTTCTTTCAGACCAATGATGCCTTAGGAGCCACCTGGAATTGGCTGTACTTCATCCCCCTCATCATCATTGGATCCTTCTTTGTTCTCAACCTTGTCCTGGGAGTGCTTTCAGGGTAAGCAGTCTCGCTCTTCTTTTGTGGGCTACTAGGGGAGGGCCAGTGCCTCCTGATTCAGGGCAGTTTTACTCACTGAACCATCACTTAGAGGACACTGTGCCAATGCCGTTCTAGCTGCTTCAGTCCAGTAACAAATGATTGTTCTAATTGCCTTGATTATTTTTAGACATTAAAAAGCTTTATGTCATGAAGAATTCTG
The DNA here is from genome assembly GCF_014885135.2 of Alexandromys fortis. NCBI lineage: Eukaryota > Metazoa > Chordata > Mammalia > Rodentia > Cricetidae > Alexandromys > Alexandromys fortis. Next base: position 14,454,378 of record NW_026067905.1, read on the forward strand.
AACAAAGTATCTTGTGAGTTCATTTATCTATCCATATCTTCATGCAATGACTCTATGCCAAACCTTGTTCTGTTGTTAGGGACATAAAGTTAAAGAAGATATAGATTTTATGCTTGCTTAGCCCGATGGTGGTGGTGCATGCCTTTAATCTCAGGACTCCGCAAGGCAGAGGCAGGTGGATCTCTATGAGTTCAAGGCCAGCCTGGTCTACAGAGCAAGTTCCAGGCCAGCCAGGACTACACAGAGAAACCCTGCCTCGAAAAACAAAAGCAAAAACAACAACAAAAAAACCCTGTTTGATTTGCAGTATATTGGACATCACATCTCATGTTTATGACTTGAATTCTTTTATACCAATTTCTATTGCCCAGTGTCTAACATGCTTTGCCGAGAAGACATTTTTGTTATTGGAAACAGGGAGAACAGATCTTGTTTTTACCAACAATGTGAAGTACAATAATTTGTTTGAGAGAAGAAACAAATCTCTCCAGTCTGAAGTCATTAGGGTTGGTGTCAAATAGGACAGGGAATTGGGTGGAGGGTAAGCTAAGTGTTAGAATAACATACAAAAACATTGTATACGGAGATAAACATGCTAGAGAAGATGAAGAAATGGGACATGGCATGGGGTGCAAAGAGGCTAAACTCTGACATTTTATGACACCTCACTGAGCAGGATTGGGGTAGTGGTGGTGATGATGGCAATGGTTTCGTCAATTCGCGTAAGCTCTTCAAATGATAGTTTGTAAAAGTATCTTTGTGTTTACATGTGGCAGGTTGAAATAAGTTGGGAATTTTTTTTTTTGGAATTTTTTTTGACATTGTCACGGAAACAAGAGGCCTAAGTGACAGTCCAGAAGCTGAATGTCAGCTCCCCAGCTCACTTCTGTTTTCTTACAAAAGCGGCTATCTGGCAATAGTCTAGAGGATTCTCCTGTGAGGATTCTCTTTAAAGAGGAAAGACCTATCTATCACAGTCTGATGAGCTTAGAGAAATGGGTTCCCATCACATCACCCCTTGTAAAGCTCACTATGTTCATTCCTTTGGCTATCACAAGAAACTACCACGACCCAGGTGTAAACCAACGGGAATTTTATTCCCTGATAGTTTTTGAGTTGCAGGTTCCAGATTGGGCAGGTTCACGCTCCCTCCAACGGCCTGAGCGAAGTAGGTCTTCCTTCTTCCAGCTTTGGTAAACCCAGGCATCCCTCGAATTGTCACTGTGTCATGACTCCAGCCTCTCCCTGAGCGCCCACACAGCCCCTTCCCCTTCCCATGTCTGTCATCTCCCTCGGTGTTGCTCTTATAAGGGTACTTGTGGTTTGATTTAGCATCATTGGATCATCTAGTTGGATCTCTTCTGAATATACTTAACTTTGCTCTATCTGCAAAGACGCTTTTTCCAAATAAGGTAACATTCAGGAGTTCCAGGAATTCGACTATGAATGGATTTTTTTTTCTTCACTCAACAATTTCCGATGATGGGTGTGGAGCTTCTTCTGCTTTGCTCATAGTGTGAACACACAGCCAGGAGTCATCAGCATTTGAGGAGAATGCCCCAAATGAAAGTCCCTGAGTAATGTAATGAATAGACAAAAGAAACCTGAGTATGAATGGTGCAGATAGTAAGAGATATTTTAAAAATTCACATTTGCTGCCAGGAGAGAGAGAGAGAGAGAGGGAGGGGGGAGAGGAATAACTTCATCTACAAAGTAACAGCTTATTACAAAAAGATGTTGAGATTAAGAAGAGCTGTTGCAACTATATGTAAAATGTAATTGATGTAAAAGTATGCAAAGTTGAGGTCATATAAAAATGTAATCAAATGAAAAGATAGTAAAGTGGGAGTATAAAATTGAAGATACCACTTAGAAAGGGGGTAGGGAAGAGACAGACATACAGAGAGAGAGAGACAGAAAGAGATGAGCATAGATAGACAGAGACAGTTACTGATTCAAAGAGCAGGAGACTCATATTTCTAAGGTCCGTCTGGACTATATAGTAAGCCTTGTTTCAAAATATGTACAATTGATTCAACATTTTAATAAGAGAGTTCAATAAAGAGAACAATGAAATAGAAAGGAAGAATCAACATAGGAAAATATGACAGATGTTCCCAGAGCCAAAAGACTCACCATTGATAGATGAAAAGAACTGTTGAGACGTGTAAAGATGCTCTTTCCACGGTGGTTTCTTGGCACTGGGCATGGAAAGCATCCCGGGTGTCCTAAGCTGGGAGATTAGACATGTAAACTGTTAGATGTATACCGTGGCATGTGATGTATCAATTAAGAGCAACAGATACCATGTGTACACGGAGTATAGGGTATCTTAAGAATGGCTCAGTGCAAACAAGGAGACAATGTTTGTAAAAATATATTCACATGAAAAGTTATACATTGGCAATGTTGTAATAGCTTATGCGGCTATAGAATGCGGATGTGTAAACTAACCATGAAAATGTCACCTGAGCATCAGAGCATCCAGTTAGAGGAAATCACGCCAAGTGAATCACCATGAATTTCAGACCAACAGAGAAAAGAATGTCCTGAAAGTTTGTGCCACTGGGAAATAGGGTTAGTGTTTAGTTATAAAGAATCGGCAAGCCAGTGAGCTTCTCAGTGGCAACATTGAAAATCAGAAGACAATACAGAAGTTCATAAAACTTCCTAACAGGAAAATGACTTTCACGATCAAATGCTCTGCCTAGCCAGAGTGCTAGTTACCTGTGGGGATCGAGTGGCAATGTTGTCAGGTACCTTTGAAGAAGCAGTCACTAAAGAATGTGAATCACAAGAATGAAGAATCATGGAGCTGGGAGATAGTTCAAAGTTTCAGAGAGGACCAACATGGCAGCTCACAATTGTCTGACATCTGCAGGGTCTGCACACACTCACTGCACAGATGTACACACAGGCAAATAGTCACATACATACAATAAAATAAAGCAATAAAGCAGAATAAAATAAACCTCAAAAAAAGCAAGAAGAAAAAAAAACCCCATGATACTTATAAGCACAGGGATCCAGTAGAGGACAAAGACAAAGGAATTGATGCCCTGTATTGTAGTAAAATAGAATTAGGGCAACAACTCTCAGTGACTGAGATGGTACCAGGATTAGACTTAAATAGGGTGACAGAGGGTCCTAAAAATGCTGTCTTTGGGAGACAAATAAAACTAATATACTCCCTGGTGTGTTATATTCTTAATGGTCCTGTTATTTGTTTTGGTCCAAACTAAATACATACAATAATCTATTCATTCTTTCTCTATTCATCTCTGTCTCTCTTCTTCTCCATCCCCCATTACCCCAACTTAAGCATTTAATTCACAATATACAGAAGTAGTATTTCTAAAGAAATAGAAACACAGCGAGTCCTCTGTGCAGCTCAGCTGCCAACCTGGTTTCCATTGTTGATGCTGAAGTCAGAGTTAGCCTCTCATGGTGTTGCGATTGCCTTCATTAGATTGGGGGAGGTTGAGTATGGGGGAAGAGAATAGGGTATCAAAGACCAAAATCTTAGGTTCCACAGTAAGCAGATCATTAAGCAGTTTCTGAAATTGAAAGACAAAGGAATAGCAGTGTTTTAAGTATAATATTTAGAAAATTTGAAATCAATAGCAAAAGAAACAGAAGAGTTGAAAGCAGCTGCCTCTGGAGAGTGAGATTCTGGGCTTGGAAAAGTGAGGCAGAGGGCTGCTATTTCTCCATTACGATCTTTCGAAATTATTTGACTTATAAATTTCTATGTGCATGACTCTGAGAAAAAAATAAAAACCTTAAATTTTGAATCAAAATTCTCATCAAACAGGTGTAGGATGGACAGAGGGTCCAAGGACAGTTATCCAGCACCATCGAGCATCAGCAGGGAAGGGCTGACATGGGAGGGGGAGAGCAAGGATGCAGTTGTGCCAGTCCAAATGTCACAGTAAGAAGTGTGGCAGAGGAGAAGAAATGGGGACACTGGGAAGAAGCGCTTATCAGTCTGTGAATATTTAGTTTAAGCCAGTTCTGTGGCCATCAGCTCCCCTCTGGCTGGGAGACCATCTTCTTGGATCAGAAGATGTCAAGCTACTGACTTGGCAGATGCCTCTTTACTATCTGAGACCTAGGTAGTGGTGTTGGCAGCTGGGAACAGCTGGTATGAATAAATTCTGACATTTAAAGGAATGTTAACAATAAGGACTTTGTGAGCTGGGGCTGAAATACTTCTGTTCTGGTTGTTTTTTCCCCCGTGTCCTACTGCTGCCGTTTGTTGCTCAGCATTGGGAGCACTGGTGTCTGCAGAGGACTCGACACTGCTGGGTCCTTTGTATAGAAGGGGTCATGGGCTTTCTCTGCTGCTGAATCGGTGAGCCTATGCTTCTGGAATAGACGAAACCTTTCCTTGGAGTGCGGCTTTAGCTGGGATTCACACATTGAGCCACCTGGTATATAGCTTTGAACATTTTGTCTCCAGGGAGCAAGCTGCAGTGACCTGTGAGCATATTGAGTGTTATGTGCCAAGGTGATTGTAGGAGTGAAGAAATCAGTGATGAGAGGAGATGCCCAAGCCTCCCTACATTGAATCAGGGTCCCCCGGCATCAAGTATGCAAATGACTGAAGGCCCCATCCCTAGAGGTTCAGACATTGATGAAAAACTGTGAGTTGTTTGTTGACTTCATATTTAAAAAGGAAAGATGGATAGAAGCATTGTAGCATTTTTTTACGTGTCTCAGAGGAAATAGGATTTGATGAAAACCATTAGCTTAGGCTTGAAGAGAAGCAGAGCTTCCTGTCTCCATGGCAACAAACCAGGGCTGCATAAGCACATCCTGAAGTGCTGTCAGGGGCTACAGGGCAGAAGGCTCAGACAAACAGAAAATGACCCTGAGCTATTCCAGCATCTCTACTGACTGCTTCGAGGGCTTCTGAAAGGGGGCTATAAATGTTGGGGGGGGCGGCAATTATGGTGTTTGCAAATGGGGGCAAGGAAGTCAGAACAAGGATTACTTACAGATGTACCCAGAAGCGATGAGATGCTTCATGCAAGATGTAAAGTATCCTGTAGTTTTCAGAGCACTTTGCTTCCATGATCTTATTTGTGTCTTGAAACACTTGGTGTAGGCACACACATCCTTAAAGATGGAACAAAGAGCTAAAGGAGCTGGTCTACAACAGGATCCGGGCAGAAGCAGGGCTAGAGATCAAAGTCACTCGAACTTTGCTTAAATGCTTATCTTATCATCCCAGGTAGCCATCAGAAAGGCTGTCCAGAATGTCGTTCTGGCCACAGTACAAAGTTTAAGTTCAGATTTTCATTTGTACACAGATTGTTCCCATGCTTATTCTTATACACTGGTTTCATGTATGCGACGTGGCTTTGTACATATGAGGGAGAAGATGCCAAGACCAACTGGAAAGACCTTTTTGCTCTAAAACTGATGGAAAGAGGTGAACTATTAATATTAGAGGAGGGCTTCTTCTGTTGCATCCCTTTAACTAATGGAGTAGCTTTTTCATAGAAAGCAAAATGACAGATGCCTATCTTGGTACCAACTTATTTGCTGTCTAAGTTCAATAATTCAATGCAATTTAGCAAACATTTGTTAAGTGTTTGACACACGCACACACACAAACACACACCACAAACAACCATGTACTTGGGTTGCAAAGATGAATAAGACAAGGTGATTGTAGATTAATGAAGCAAATAATTTAAGACATGTAATTGATTAATGCTTCCATGATTTGTTATTCAGAGTATGCTTTGGTCACATGTAATTGTATTCCCTCCAGTTTCAGTTACTTGTTTATTTCTGCTGTTAGTCTTCAGATATCAACTCCCCCATTGTCAAGACTCATTTCTCATTTAACCTTCTCTGACAACAAAACAAAAGAAAATAAAAAAGGCAAGTCATGGGGTCTAAGTTCAAGTACTTGGGAATTCAAATTCTTGTGAAAGCTATTATTTAATATTCATCCATGTAGGTTTTGTCCAAGCAATTTTGCAAAGCATTGCTGAGGACACAAACATAAAATCTATATCTTGGTCATAGGAACAAACTAACCAATGTGCCTTCAGAGTAACCTTGGATCTCTTGACTCATCTGTCCTTGTACATTAGGAGGTGGGAACTGAACATTTTCTGGGCCTGACTTGAGACAAATGGTTGCTGGTCTTATAAAATAAATTATCCATGCCAAGTTTAGCAGTCCAGATGAGATCCCGAGTAGTGCCTCTCGCTGGATATTAGTTGCCATGTTTCTGATCTCCCTAAGACAAGTAGACATGACTAAAATAACTGTTGTTTGTTTACACATCAGTGTTACAGGGATGCTAACACTGAAGTCAACCAATAGACATCTGTCATTTTCTCAGATGACCATTACTGAGTCCATGCTATAAAGTTCCCACTGCCAGTTGCTGTGGATGTCAGATCAGACAAGTTCAGAGGGCAGTTATCCTTAGAGAACTTGTAATCAAGTAGGAAGACAGAAGCGGGGCAAGCATTAAAATTAGAGGGTAGCCATCTGACTAAGTTCATGTGTCTACCTCCAAGCCCAACAACCAGAGTTCGATTCCCCAGAATCTACTTGGTAGAAGGAAAGTACTCTCCCAGATTGTCCTCTGACCTCCGAAGGGATGCTGTAGCAGGCACATGCGACTTCCCTACTAATAAATACATGTGATAAAAAGCATTGAAGTTAGAGGGGACCAAGATCAAATGAGACTAGCTGAAGAGTGCAGTACTTCTGCACAGTTTTCAGATAGCTAACAGCTAGCTAGAATTGAGAAAATTCAGTGGGTTAAAGCATGACAGAATAGGGGGATAAGCTGGGGGGCAGCAGTTCTGGAGAGTAGCAGGAACTCAATGAATTCATTACAGTGAGGATGGGAAAGATGGAACAGATCCAAGAGGTGATGAAGTAGGACCCATAAGACGTGTGACTGTGTAGTGCAATGGTTCTCAACCTATGGGTCCCCAACCTCTTTGGGAGTCAAATGATTCTTTCACAGGTATTACCCAAGACCATTGGAGAGCATAGATATTTAATTATGATTCATAATTGTAGCAAAATTACAGTTAAAATTTTTTTGGTTGAAGCTCAGCACAACCTGAGGAACCTTATTAAAGGGTCTCAGCGTTAGGAAGGCTGAGAGCTACTGGCACACTGAGTATCACAGGACAATCTTTTGGTCACTTCTGAATTTCTGAATTGAGCTACCAGGCAGCTGGGAGTTAGGTTTTGAAGGAAATGGGATAGGTTTGGAATCTATCAAGTTGAGAGAACAGAACATATTTTCTGCCTTTTGATTAACTCACAGTAGTAGAGTAGGGTTTGTTTCAGGTTGTTCTTTTTAAAGCTCTGATTTACTGAGTCTGTGCCATGCACTAAATGTTGTGCCAGTTCCACGGCATGCATTGTCTTATTTCATCCTCATAAAGATCCTATGAGGTATTGCTTTCCCCTTTTATGAATAGGGAAATGGTGGTAAAGAAGGTTGGTGACTTGCCTATGTAAACAAAGCTCTTAAACATCAGGTTCAGAATTTGGAATAAGGCCTGTTATGTATGAACACTTACGCCCACGACACATCCTCCACGTAGCTCCCATGTTATGTACAGAAAAAATATGTTATTTCTAGGATCCGGAATAGTGCATTTGGTGATTATAAAAGGGATTATCAATGGTAACAAAGACAATTCTGTAGAAAAAAAGATTTCACCATAAGCCTGATCGTAGCAAATACAATAGAGTTCACAGTGTCTACTTGGACTAGAAGCATACCTGTATGACCATGGGGTCACATATGAAGCTAAGTTAAAAGACATGACTTTCTTCAAGACAGTTGGCAAAATGTACCTTAAAGTATGATTTAAAAAATACATGAGAAAGGAACTCTTTGTTATCCCTTTGTAGTTTATCCCTGGCCTCCATGTTACAAATGAAGAAGCTCAAGGAGAGTATGAGGAAGCTATTCAGCTGCTTGGTATCAGGCCATAGATAGAACCTAGGTCTCTTTGGTTCCTGACTAGGGTGCTTTCCCAACTCTGTGCCATAGTTATAGGCATGAGTAAAAAACTCTAAGTCTTGAATTGGGGTTTCTCTCTGCTTTCATCCTTTTCTGGCTGTGGACTGTTAATCAAGTCTCTTTACTTTCCTGTATCTTCACTTACCCAGTTGTGGCTTAAGATAATGTTTACCATGTATAGGATTGTTGAGGAAATCAGATTATTAGTTCTCAATATTTATATCTTGGGACAATAAATATTGTCATTGCTTTTCTACCTCTATGATCTAGAGTAAGCCTTAGCTTTGTTTTTAAAGCTTCATCATTCTCAGCTTGTTTTAGTTTTGACTTTCTACATGACATTCTTCCAGGTCCATCCCCCTGCTCCCATTCTGCAGTTAGGTTAAAGTCTTTCCCTCATATATTCCTGTCGTACTCTGTAGCTGTCTGTTATGGAATTGATTACTAATAGTAACAGAATTACTGTATAGAATTTAATGTTAACTCTAAAGTCAAGTGCTTAACGTTTATTGAGAACTTGTCATACCTGCCACTATGCTAAATACTTTGTGTAAATCATTTCAATTAATTTTTATAGCAGCCTTGTGAATCAGGTACTATTATTGACCCAAGTTTGCAAGGGAAGAAACGGAGGCTGGGAGGTAAGGGTCCTGGCTAAACCTGCCTCCCTAGGATGCACCACAATCTTTACGCTGAAATTATCAATGTGACTGTTGTCTGTTGGGTTTTGTTTCTCATACCGGTTATGTCTTTCCATGCAGTTGGATTTGTTTTCATATTTTGGTGTCTTTTAATTTTTTTCTGAGTTAAAGAAAACTGAGATATAGAAAGACCCCCTTAGGGGGAATGTCTTGCCCCTTCCAGTCCCCTAAACAACAGTATGCAGAGAGCTGAAAGCTTGGATGTCTTGAGTTAAAAGCCTCGTCGCTGATGTTAGAGATCTTAAAGTCATGCACGTTGAATTGTTTTTGTTTGCCTGGGTGTTGAGCAGTTTGGGGCTAAAAAAGAAAACAAAAGAAGAGAGTTCTTAGACCATTTCTGAGATGTCCGGTCCTGAAGATTGAACCGAGAGTCTTGCTAAACAATCCCGCTACCCCTAAGCAGTATTCCCAGGCAAAGTTGTTGTTGTTGTTTTAATGTGGCTGTTAGTAATTATTTTCTTTCAGGTAATTGCTATGCTTATTTTCTCACATGAGCTTGAAGCATCCATCTCTAAAGATATTAACTCTTTTATGCCAGGAGTGGCAGATACTACAGACACAAATACTTTTAAAGAATGAAGATACCAGCCTATTAGGGATTGTGGATATTGTACCAGTGGGTGTAAACTATTCTTCTAGAAGCTGAGGATTTTAAGCCCCCGGGCCCCAAAGAACGTACATTCTTAGGTTGCACACACAGCCTGTAATTTATGTGCTGTTCCCATTGTAGTGCCACCCTCGCTGGGACAGGCTCCTTAGCTTGCTTATATTTAAAATTCCGTGCCCCTGATAAAAAGCATGCCTGTGTTTGTGTACTGAGGAGAGCAGAGATAGTGCCAGGTACATTCTGCGGGTGCCACCAAAGTGGAGAATAATTAATGGAAGAAACATGGCTGGAGGTAAAAGTGAAGTTGTATCTGGAAAGACCCCCATAGGTGTACCAGAGAGGCCAGTTTGGATAAGCTGGGTCCAAGTGTGAAAGGTACAGAAAAAAATATCAGCAAGCAGGACCATCACAATAAATGATGAAATAAGATCCCATTTTATTAAGATTAATACATCCTAAAGATAAGCTAGAGCAATTGAGTCAGGACATCACTGAGTGCCTTTTAGTGATGAAGAGAACAGACAAATGTAAAAGCATCCCCATTTTCTATTGTAAGATTTTTTCACACATGAAGTTTCTGGCTGGCTATATTCTCAAGTAGCTGTGATAGTCCTGGTATCTCCTAGGTAATTGTATAATTTAATATTGTAATACACAGTACACATGTGCACGCATATGCACATTCAAGTGCTGACTGATATATATGTATGTATATATTCTCTAGTCTTTGTCCCCCTATGAAGTATTCAAGGATTCTAGGAAATGACTATATCGTTATATCAATTTGCTTTACTTGGTGGCTACATTTCAGCTTACTTCAAGATTGTTTCCATCTTAGAATCAATTTTTGCTACTTTCTTTTCAGAGGAGGGACCAATTTTTACTTGTACAATGATATAAATTGAAGTAACACTTAGATGATGCCCTTGCTATGAGATGATTGCAGATTTAATTTGCTTGTCCAATACTAAGTTCCAGAATGTACACCTTTTCCTAGCTATTCCTTAGGTTTATAACTTAGGATGCTCCAAACTAGATTCACTATCTCATTTTCCTATCCTACTAAACATGTACACCACCCTTAATAGTCTCTTTATCATACTTTTCATCAAAGATGTAAACCTTATCTAGTTTTGATACATTTTCCTGCTGCTTTTATGCACCTAATTGTTTATCCAGACATATTAATCCCACTTGGGAATGCATTGTGAACTGAACCTTGGACTATGCTGGACTCTGAGTATTCTCCCCACTCCTGCCTAGCCTGCTACCCATGGCCAAAACAGTTAGCTGCAGTTTTGTTTACCTTCATAATTGCTCATTATGGTTTTTGATTGCCTAAATAATAGAACCACACATGTACCCGTTTAATTAGCTCTTCGGGAAATGTGTATTGATCCTATTTATTCAGTGTTCTAAATGGTGAGAACACAACCAAAAGTGAAGGAAGAGTCTTGTCCTCATCATGCTTGCTTTCCACCTCAGGAGAGGCTAGGAACGTATGCTATAGCTTAGCGAAGTCACAAGATGACTTGTTTTTGCAAAAGAATACCTCAAAGTGCAAAACTAACTCTTTCCTATTTTAGTCTTTAATGTAGCATTAGCAAATGCAATGAAGGTAATTACATGTTATATGTTGAAATTTACCTGAAAATATATCTAAATATTTTGAACAAGAGATTTCATATAAAGAACAATGGGAAACAGACCTTTTTCTATAGGTGATAAAATACATTCTAAAGTAAAAGGAATAAAAATTATAGTATATTCTAGGTATAGAGGGATGCAAAGAGATTCAAATACGTATTATAGATTTATATATGAGTTTATAATATATGTATTATCTGATATTAGTGAAAATGAATCATTCAATGAATGGTGTTGATGACTGTCTAATTACTTGGAAATAAAAAATTGAGTTGGATCCCCATCCTATAACTATGCCAAAATAAACTGCAGGCAAAACTAGTACATACTTTAAAAAAAATAATAAAATGTTCAAAAACTTATGGATAATTAAGGGTTTTTTTTTCTGTAAGGGATAACCTTTCTAAACATGATATAAATAAAATCCCACAAAGAAAAGAATTGAAAAAAATAAGAGAATTGATGTTTTGAATGTGTAAAAATAAAAATAGATGCTATAATTCACTAGCATGAACAAAAGACCAAGCTTGAATTTGTTTTGAATTTTATATAACTAGAAATTAGAGAAGGTAACACTAGGAAAGGTTACTGTTGAGCAGCGAGACTGTAAGTAGTCTCTGCTTGCAGTCAGAAGAAGAGAACTATGATCCCTGATGGCTAAAGTGTAAAGGAGAAAATAGTTGGGTAGATGGAGGTGGAGAACAGGACATGGTACCCAGCTCACTTAAGGAAAGATCTGTAGACTAGGACAGCAGTATTAATCGGCGAAAGTCTTAGAGAACTCTGGGCCCATGTGCTAAAACGAATAATAATGGCAAAATGAGAAATCCTTGTTCTGAAAGGCAGACACTTTCAGTCTCAGACTTAGAGGTTTTGAGTTTCAGGAAGAACAAAAAGACAGGATCAGCCAATATCTGTGTGTTTGGAACGGGGGGGGGGGGGGAGGATGTGACAAGCTATCAGAACACAACACAGAAAACTCTCAGAGCAGTGCAGACAACATGATCCACAGAAGACATGTAGGAAAGGAAAATCAGCTCTAGGATGGAGATGTGGAGAAACACTATTTAAAAGTTAGGATGTCAGGACTGTCCAAGGGACATCATCAAATCAAAGAAAGCTTTGCTTTATAGGATGCAAAGATGTTCAGGGAGTAAGGAGACCCCAAAGGATGAATGAGTCATAGAGAACCAATGCAGTGGTAACCAAAAAGTAGCTGCCAAAGTTGACAGAGGGGGAGATCTAGCTGGATTTCTACTTTTTACTTTGGTAAAACTGTGAAGTCACAAGAAGTTGAGAAAAAAATTCCTTCTTTTAACTCCCCTCCATAATATCCTGCATGGCTACAGTATAATACCCAAACCAGAAAATGGCATTGCTACACCCCATTTAGCCTGTTGAGAATTAGCAGCTTGGCACCGCTTATTTTGTGTGTGTTCATAGTTCTGTATTATTTCTAGCACATGGAGACCTGTGTAATTGTCAGTATTAAGAAATGAACCGTTCTGTCAAAAGAACCCACCTTCCCATCACAGTCATGCTCACCATCTTCCACTAGCATCCCGACTTCTTAATATTTTGAAGATGGTGTAAAACGTGGACTCCTCTGGAATGTAACATTGGGGGCTGTCCTTGTTGACCCTTCTATGAGGTCATTCCTTTTTATTTTTGAATAGTATTCCATTGTATGGATGGACCACATCTTGTTTAACCATTAACTCCTTAGAGGACCTCTGGATATTTGTTCATCTAGGCTTATTTATAAGTAATATTACATAGCGTTTTTCTGCACAGGAGTTTGAATAAAGATTTCCTTCCTCTGGAATAAATGTCCAATAGTGCAACTGCTATACCGCATAGGAAGTACACACAAAAGAAACTTCCTATTTTCCCTTCAGAGAGACTTTACCAGTTTATGTTTTGCCTATACTATATGAGATTTATGGTTTTCCCACCTTTACTTGATGTGGTTTAATATTTCAGTAATACATGATATTAATAACTATCGCAACCATGTGCAAAGCTTAAAACAATATAAAAAGTTAGGCCAGTGTTTATTAAATAGGATCTTTCTTATTAGGGACTAGTAACCTCTGAGAAAAATAACACTGAACAACAGTATCAAGTGGGTAAGAAAAAATACAAATAGAAAGTTGAAAACTTCTAATTTTAGCAGCTAAACACTTTGGAGCACACACCTCAATCACTCTCGATACTCTCACCATGGATGTTTTAGTGAAAGACTCCAAATTAATGTTCCACATCTTGCCCATCCTCCAGCCTCAGTTCTAAGTTTCTTCTCCCTTAGCCCTGACACCCAATTCTCACGTCATTTCCTTGCCGAGAATTAACTAAGCCACAACAACCCCTTCTATGCTTTGCTTTTTCTGGGGTGCTCTGACTCATCCTTCAAGATCAAGTTTCCCCATCTAAGTTCTTGACACGCTATATACACTCCTCTATTAGAGTTCAGTTACCTTAGCTCATAGTTAGTGTGGAAACCGCTGCTCCTTTAATAACATTATGAAAGCAGGCACCATGGCGAGTTCATTTTCCTTTCCCAGCACTTAGCTAGCGTAATTAACAAGCACATGGGTAGGCTCTGGGGAAATGCCCTCCAGTGACTGGAACGGAGGCCAACTTCCTGTTTGTGGGAGGTCTGCAGCCATCAGTAATTTTCTCAAGATTTTTCAGAATAGTTTTCAATGGCTATAACTCCCCTGAAAGCCTAGTTTAATACTAGCTGAAATGTCAGGCACAGGGTACTTCAGCAGAACCCCACTCTTTTGTCAGTATCAAGGGACTCCTCTGCAAACAGTGCCATGCTTCTTCTCCATGACACGGAGAAAGGGACAATGACTATGACTTCGGTATAACTGTATTTTGTTGTTGTTGTTGTTATAGAGACCTTTTAATTGGCGCTTTGTTCTGTTGTAACTTATCCCCTATGCTCCCACTTCACTGCAGCTTTCAAGCAAGAAATCATAGGCTAAAATCACAAACCCAGAGAACTTAGACAACAATGCCGACACTAAGAGACTTACATAGATCTAATCTACATGGGAAGTAGAAAAAGACAAGATCTCCTGAGTAAATTGGGAGCATGGGGACCTTGGGGAAGGATTGAAGGAGAGGGGAAAGACAGAAAGGGAAACAGAGAAAAATGTAGAGCTCAATAAAAATCAATAAAATAAAAAAAAGAAATTGTAAGCTATACAAGAATGAAAGAAAAAGTTTTTTATTTGAACTTAGCCCCCCCCCCCCCGTAATTGGCTTCACCAAGAGGAAATCTGAGTGTTAGAAAGCTACTTCATTCTTAGTTTATAGCCTGCAGTCACACCCCTCCAGGTAGACACGATTTTTGTGCCCTTGTAGCCACATGCACACTGGTGTAGCTGCGGCAAAACCTCTCAATTTCTCCAGCTGGCGATCACAGTCTTTACAGCTTGCTTAGATGCTGGCTGCTTGGCATTTCTAGCTGTTAGGTTCAGATGCCGGTAAGAGTTGCAGCTGAATTAAAAGTTCTTTATTTTCCCCCTGGTGTCAAGTGCATCACTAAGTTCTCAACACTTAATTATCATTGCGTCCCAAAATATTCCTCATTTAGCAAAAATATTGAAATTACTCGTTTCTGTTGAAGAAGCAAGCTCTGATATGCAGAACATTGAGACGCATGCTCCATAAAGAAGCTGGGGGAATGAAAGAACTTGGGAACTCGTAAGGGAACGGTAGGCACCACAAGCCCTGTTACTCTAAGAGCGTCTACTTTTACCTGTATTAGGCTCAGTCAGACGACTAATATTTAGCAGCTGACAGCCCGCACTATGAAGTTGATGGGATCAGAGGCGGCACCCCCATTCTCATCAGAGTTAATTGGAGTGCTATTAAAATGAGATGTAATTTTCCTTCCCCACCCCCATATTCTCTTCTATACCTCACACAAGTAAGAGTTTCATCTCTCCTCTCATCTCTGGGATTTCATATCATACTCTCTATTTAGATCAAGGTATTCAATAGTCAAATATTATAGAGCAGGATTATCTGGTATTATTATCATGGATTATCATGGTGTTATTCGGCTATCTTATTGATAGTCAGAAGCATCTTAAATGAACAAGAACTGGAAGGAGAAGCTGTAAGCCATTGGTTCTGCAGAGAGCAAAGTAAGAGGGGAAACACTTGTTAAAATATTTGTTCAGCAAACATGCATTAAGCCCTCATGCTGGGGACTCTGGGTTTGATACGAGATAAGGCCTCTCACCATGAGCTTCACATTCTGAGAGCTGACCAACAATGTAAATAATGGTAAATGTTGTAGAGAGAATAGACAAGCATTGGATAACAACATTGGTTCTTAGGAAGGAAAAAACAGCAGGCCTCAAAGAAGGCTTCTGCCAACGTGCTATGTGTAGGCTGGCCTGACCTTGTAAGTTCCGGGGGGCTATGCCTCACTGAGCTCACAAGACTGCTCCGTTTCTCTTCCCATGCTTGCGTTTCCCAGTGGGCAGTGTCAGGCTGAGCATGTGAATACCTGGCCAAATGACCTGAGCATCTAGCTGCGTTAGTCAATCTACTTGGGGGGTTAGCCCTGTTCTTTCCGTGATGTAAAAAATGCCTCTCACTTCCTAGCTCACAGCTGTCCTAGTAGACTCAAGTAGCTCAGTATACTTTCCCGGGATTTCTGACAGCTGTGGATTTGCCTTTTATTGATTTTGTTATTTGACATTTTCTTACGTGTATCTAATGCTTTCTGATTGCTCTCTGCCCCTCCACCTTCTTTCATCTCCCTCCCATTCCTAGCAACCCCGCCTCATCCCTAGCAGTCAGTTTTCTTGAGGTCCTGACTTTTGGCTTGACTTTGTGACCCATCTAGTGTATCCAGGCCCAGCTGTATGACTGTTGTATTGAAACAATCTATGGAAGCCTAGTAGGGTCATCGGTGGGTACCCAACTGAAAATGTCATGCTCTTATTGCCCTCATCTCTACCTCCTCATCGGTATGCACTTCTGCGTACTTTTGTGCATAGAAAAACCAAATTTTAAAAATCCCAAGGCCTAAAATAGGTAGAGGGTACTTCAATGTCAAGTTCTGCAGCCCTAGAGAGGAGGATTACTCATGCATTCACTCACTCATTTCCGGCCCTCTTAGCCTGTGAATTCTCAGAGGCAGTAGCAGGTCTGTCTGGACTGGGCTGTGAAGGTCAGGCTTAGAGCTAAGCCAGTCAAGCCTGTGCCCTCTTTCCAGGAATTTCTTGTCTTTCACCCTGCTCAAGATTTTTTCTCCTGGCAAATTTGAAAAGTAGAATTTTAGGTTCATATTTTAGTTCATGTATCTGTTCTACCCTGGCTTATCAGCCCCTTTCTTGTTCTGTCTTTTCTGTTAGGTGGTAAATTACTTGATGAACTAATTAGTTTACATACAGTGTTTTGATGTGGGTTCCCAAAAAACAAAAACAAAACACTTCAAAATCGATCGGCTGGTTTATTTGAATCTTTAGCTGCAAAGGATAATGAATAGGGAAACTGAGGCAGAGAAAGGGAAATGAGCTGAGAGCGTGAGCTGAGAGGCTGAGGCCTGTTCTACTGGGAACTTTCTCAGGAGCTGTGTAGAATGTGAGTGTGAATTGCTCCACCAACCAACAAGGAAATTGAGTTAGATGTGGTGTGTGTGTGTGTGTGTGTGTGTGTGTGTGTGTACCTATAGTTATATTTCCCCTTTATTCATGACCCTTCTCAAGTTAGCATGTTTGGGCTGCCCTGCTTGTGGGCTCAGTGAACTTCTAGGAGAGATTCCATGGAAAGATTCCCAAAGCAGGAATGCAGTAAGATGCGGGCATTGAAATGGGCATAGTCAGAGTGCACAGATTCTGTCCTGCACAGCTTCACACTCAGTTGGTCTGTGAGGATATGAAGTGGGGGAGGGGGTTCACAACACCCACTGCTTTGTCCCATTTCAAAGAGTAGTTCACGCATTCCACATTTGTTAAAAGCTAGCCACATTCAGAAGAGTTCACTTGGAACTAAAAGAACAGAATTGTGAATGGATTGGGCTGAGACAATGGGTGGGTGGTCAGTAGCTCAGAAAGGGAGAGTACCTTCTAACGCCAGGAGATGGGTGCTGTGCTCTAACAGTTGGGGTGCTATAGCGCAGCCATGAACAAGACACTAGTCATATCTGCACAGGCCAGCAAGAGTCCTTAAAAATTTGATTGACATCGTACTACTCTATCCCTGTAACTGAATCTTATTTTCCCAACCATTCAGTAATCTATGCCTTGATGCTTGCCTTGTTGGCTCAGAGTCCTTGTCCATGTCTCATCTGCCTTTCCTTCTTGGCACACCCCACTCCATTTTATCCCAATCTACATGGGTCCTGCTCCTTTCTAACTTCTTCCTCATTGCAGGGCATAGCATCCTCATCATCACTAGTTCCCCAGCCACAGTTAATTTCATCTGGGACCATTTTAAGGCTTACTAGTTATATGGAGCCTTTATGGCTTCAGCACTTGGAGAACTCTTTGTTACAAACAAGCTATGATATGATTGGTTAACCAGAGTCTTAATTGCAATGTCTATCAATGGGGTTTAACTTCATAGTCTCGTCTTGAGCTCAGTGGGTCTATAACTTCAAAATATCATTAGTCCTTTCTACCCAGGATTTTCTCTTCCACAAGTTTAACCCAGAGGTCCTGCGTCTGTCAGTTCCATATCCATTCAGCCAAGAATTGCCATGTTGTTCAGCCTGTTATACTCCCCTGATGTGGTGGCATTGTAGCAGAGCATGGGCTCTCAGGTGGAAGGAGAGCCTCTGCCATAGGCGTAATGACTGTGCTCACGCTAATGGTCTCCCTGCGTTACCAGGACCCCAGGTCAGTGAGTGATTGCAGAGGTTGTCTGGGCACCGATACTGTTTAGCAGTTGCATGGACCACACCACAGTCTCACTTCCTAGGTCCCATGCTATAAGCTGGAGCACAGGAACCTCCTTCGGGAGAATGTGTGAGCCAGGTAGGAAGCACACCACTCGCCTTCCTTGGGTGCCTAGTGTTCCACCATGTGCTCGTTCACATTCATTCTTCCCAATCTTGATTTCTTCCCCTTCTCCCACTAGCCTGGTTTCGGGTCGCAAAGGTTAACGCTATAACTAGACAATCAGTGTAGCAAATTCTCTGTCTGGAGATGTCTTCTCCTTTCATTTGGGCAGCTGTAGGTCCACTGATCTCAAGGGAACTCCCCCCGTGTGGCACATCTGTGGGACTGTGGCTTCCTGTCACCTATAGTTGTAGTTGTCTCGAGTGTTTCGGGGGACTAGATGTGAAAAACAAGACACAGCATGTAGTGGTCTATGTAAGCAGGAATAAATCTGCTTCCTGAGAAGGTGAGGGAGGCGCAGCTGATGGCTGCTCCCCAACCCTTGCTCCCGGACACCACAGACCACTGGGAGTCTGGGAATATTAACACAAAGCAGCGAGGATGGGGGCAATTTTTTACCCCCAGTTAGGGACATGCTATCCTGAAATGTAGACCATATGAGAAGAAAAAAAAAATACTACCTGACGAAGATAATGGTCCTACTGGCTTCTGCGTTTTGCTTCTCATGCAAAACACATACGTGGTAAGAGATGGAAGAGAGTTCATGGAAGGGAGAAGAGGAGGAGAAATAAACTTTAGAATTCTGGTTGCCATGACAACATAATGAGCTCCAAAAGTGGCATCTCTGAACCAGTTTTGCATGGGAAGATAGGGGAGCCCAGAAGGGAAAGAATTAAAATAATAAAAACAATAAAACTGCGACCATGAAGGAAAGGGCATGTCTGAAGAGGCCGATAGCACTTCCTGGCTGTGCCTGGAGGCCTGGCTGGTCAGCCCCTTGTCCCTGGCTGACCATGATAGAGAAGGCTGTGTCATTGTCCTGACCTGGATGCTTTCAACAGTCCCAGGTTCTGGACAAACGTGAAGCTAGGGGATTCAGACAAAGATGATCCTGTGAATTATGTGTGTAACATACTGTGCTCTAGAACTTCTAGAACAGCAGTTCTCAGCCTTTATAAGCTGTAATCCTTCAATACAACCCCTCATGTTTGGGTGACTCCCCACTATAAAGTTATTTTTGTTGCTACTTCGTAACTGTAATTTTGCTACTGCTGTGAATTGTAATATAAATATCTGTGCTTTCTGGTGGTCTTGGGGTGACCCCTGTGAAAGGGTCATTCAACCCCCAGAGGGGTCACCACCCCTAGGTTGAGGGCTTCTGATCTAGAAACAAGGCTGTCTTCCCGACTCCTCCCTTCCACTGCCCTTTCTTATATACAGCCCAAGTCTGTTCCTTTTGGTGAGTTTCACTATAGTACTGCCAGTAATGTGTATGCTGCCTGATTCTTCCCACTCGACAGGATAAAAGTCCCTGGGGTAGGCATGTGTTACTGCAGAAGGATCGTCTTTCTGCAAGGTGCCCCAGAGAGACACAGGCTCAGAGTAAAGAAGGCGGCACGGGAAGCTGAGAAAGATTTGTAGGCTATGTTTGTTTGTCTACCACACTCAAATTGAAAATGAACCCAAAGCAGATTAGAAATGTTTACTTATTACAAAAGAATATGTTTTAATGAAGAGGCCCCTTGGAATTTCATTGTCCTTATTTAATAGTGTTCATTTCTTTCTTGTTAGAATGGTGAAGGGTTTTGTCGCATATACCCTTCCGTCATGTAATTGGTGTTTATCTAGAAGCATTTTGAGCCAATCTATCAATTAACTTGTCCTCAAAATGGTTGTGTTTGGGGATCCTGCTGCCACCTTGTGCCTACTTGATATTGGAAACTCACCAATATTTACCCTGTATTCGAGGACAGCTCTTCCATTAAGCAGTGTCTGGCGGATGCTAATTAATATGTTTGAAGAATGAATGGAGGAATGAATGAAGGAGAGCTTTATCTTAGCTGAAGAGTCAGATCCTCATTATACAGTACTCCAGCTTGACTTAGACACGCCAGGCTTGACAGATGACATATAGATGAACTCACATACCGCAACGAGACTGGCAGCTGTTTCCAGAGTAAGCAGACCATTTAATTAGTTCTTTATAATTTATCTGTTAACTTTAAAGCTTCTTTCATATATGAGCCAAGTAAAGAGCTAATATTTATATAATGCACCCCGAACTTTAGAATGATTGTGGAGTGAGAGCAACTTCTTCTTCCCTGGCTTGCTCCGGAAAATGATTCTACTCTCCACCCTGAATTCATTCCTCCTCACACACAACTGAGCTGGTCAGTCTGGACCACTGGGGCCAGAGTCAACTCCCCTATGACCATGCCCTCAGGGCTGTGAGTCTGTAATTTTAAGTGCTATAATTAATATTGGGTACAATTGGATGTTTGCACCCAGGGATCCAGAAATTGCATTTACACATACTTTAGATATCTGGAATGCAAGTCACATAGAAAAGAATAGAAACAAGAGTCACCCTTGTAGCACAAATGACAAGTGTATGACCTTCTGATCACTAGATACCAGAGCATTCAGGAGTATGGACCTAGTTGTTCACTTACAGGCACAGATCTCCTGCAGGAACCTTAACCCCCTTTCCTAGTGGCTGTCCCTGTAACAGGTAGCCAGTGATGGGTGCTGTCACTCCGGCTATGTCACACCTAAAATGAATACAACCTTATACAGAGGGAGGATTTGAACTTGACTTGAAAAGAGGGCTAGAACTTGACTAAGTCAGGAGATGGCATAGAGCGAGGTCAGGGAGAAGCACGTTAGGAACATGCTTCTATCAGCACCCTACAGTCTTTCCTCCTCACCCGGAGCAGGTGGACTTAGAAGAACTGGATGCTGCTGGCCATTTGTAGCTGCAGGTTTGGAATCCCACAGGAGTCACCTAGTTTTGGATGAAAATATTTGAAAAATGAATGCATCTCTGCTGAACAAGACATGCTCCAATTTGAGGCAGGCCCTAACTTACTCACAGCCTAAAGGAGCTGTATTTGAGTGTGAGGAAGACAAGAGAGTTGGCTCTGGCTGGATCATGGAGGGCCTCACAGCAGAGGGGGTTAGCCATTATCCTCCAGATGGTGGTTTTGGTGTGTGCAAAGCTGAGATAAGGAAGTAGGGGACTGCGTGGGACACAGCATTCTAGACAGATGAATGCACACATGCCTTGTGGATAAGTACCCCTGCCGGAGCGTATCTGCTCCAGCTTCCCCAGTTTTAATCTTCTGCAGGTCTGACCTGCCCAAGCATGGTGACCGTGGTCTGCCTCTCTGCTAGGTACTCGGAACTGGGGGTAGACCAGGCTGACATACAAGTTAGGTTTGGCTCCTAAGGGAGGACTGTGAGAGCGTGTAAAATTCCCAGAGCACGATTTTGCGATCAGATAGAAGAATCCATCTTATTTCAAAAGCAAGTTTTGTTGATGATGAGTCATGAAAATCCAGCAAAAGGAAGTCACCATTTACCCATGAATGTGTCACTCTCTGGGGGCCTAAGGTGTTTACTCTTTGCCAGGATTTGCTGTACCTCTAAGTACAAATATCTAAGGCAGACACGCTGAATGGGTACTTGGATTTTAAAAGTCTAGGGGACAATATAGAAATAAAGAGGTAGGCTTGCACGGAAGGTCTTGGAGTTTTGGAAGGGCTCCTTGCTAAAAGAAGAAGAATGTTGTGGTGTTAGATTCAAAGGCTCATGGTTGAAATACTAACCCATCATTTATTTATATGATCATTAACAATGCTTTTCATTCTTTAGGAGCCTCAGTTTCCCCATCTACAAAATGAGTATCATAGAACTTCAGAAGTTGTCATTGATCAAATTGGAAAATGAATATAAAAAACTTAGGAGAATGCCCATCACATTACAGCTGTCAAATATATGTGACTTTGATCCTTAAGGGCCTCTTAACCTGGCCTCCTCACATGGTTTCTGTACTTCCTTCTTTACTGGGAAGTTACGAGTCCGTAAGAGCCTCTAAATGACTATAAAAGTGATAAATGGTGGAAGTTGCACACTTTTTCCCTAATGTTCTTTCATACCCATGCATAATCCATTTGTCACTTGGGAGTGGCAGAGACCCAGGAGAGGTACCCAGACAGATAAGAATCATCTACATAACTAGAGAGTAGACTTATGAAAGACAAAGGAATTTGAGAAAGAGAGAGAGAAACAGAAAACTTAACAGAATGGGTTGATCAACCACAGTAACAGGGAAATGTTTTGTATTCTCCATTTAACCTTCCCCAAAACTTGGCAAGGTAGGCTGTGCTCCCCTAAATCACAGATGGGAGAAAGCAGGGGCTCAGGTGCTTGTCCAAGGACATCCAGCTGGCAGATGGAAGTCTGTGATTTTAACTAAGGCCCTTCTTAATCCAAAGTTTATGTACTTCGCTCGCCACTCTGCAGCCTTCCTGGAAATGCACAAAGCAACCACGTTTTTCATGGGGAGGTAAACCCAGGGGACTCCTGAGCCTGGATGCTTGGAAGGAGGGATAAGAACATAATTCCAGAAGCTCACTGTGAACACAGAGAGAGGTAACCTGTTAAGCAGAGAAACAGGGCCAGTGGGCGGGGGGGCGATCCCCTCTCCCAGGTGATTATTTCCATGTCCTTTGGACTGACTTGATCTAGCAGGAGGCAAAGAAACTGAGCCGCTGCTCACATTCACAAGGTGCCTTGCCTTGCAGGACAAGGGGCCTGGAAAAGGCCATTCAAACCCTCATCCGTCAGTAGCCGAACAAAGAACGTGCCTGACTGAGCAGTGGCCCACGGGGCGCATGATTGACAAACAAATCCGTGACTGGAAGGGAGCCAAAGTTAGTGTGAACCTGACATCCTAAGGTTGAGTCTCTGGTTTCAGGAGCCATTTAGAGACTAGAAGGCAAGATGTAGGCAAGAGAAATCAGGATGTAGCCGGGAGGCATTAAAGGGAATACTCAAAATGGGCATTTGTGTGGTGATCTGGCGGGGGTTTCTTAGGCAGAGAATGTCCTGAAATATTTCCAAGGACTGAGATTGGTGTGCTGTGATGTAGGATTCTCCAGACCACAGGGGGTAGGTAGAATTTGACTGAGGGTGAGAATACAAGCCACAAATGTGGCAGCCACTCGGGCCCAAGTGAGTGGAAGCTGCCGCGTTGAGGAAGGTGTGGGCTGCAAAGCAACAGAGCTGGGAGAGGCAAGAGCCGAGTGTTCCCCCAGCTTATAGTCTCTGTTTGCTGTGTATACTAGCTCTGGAGACCCTGATTCTCATTCTTCTGCTTCCTAATGGAAAATTAAGAACAATGTTTGCATTATTACCAGTCATAGGACCGTTCAAACTGCACCACACCCTGGCTGTGTCCTTCATCCTCCCCGCTGAACCCATGCTACCCAGTCAAGATTCATTTCTAGCCATGAAACAGTTTCCTTTCTTGATGCATCTGAACATACTGACTTCCCTGAGATCTGTCTCTTCCTTTGGATTTCTCCTTTTCCAGTTCCTGAGTTTCTGATCATGCCCCTTTGGCATTCCTCAGATAGGGCCATATTTATGTCTTAGTGTCTATGGGTGCTCTAAGACAATACCACAGGCTTGCTACCTTATAAACTAAGGAAATCTATTTTTTTAATACTCTGGAGGCTGGAAATACAAGATCAAGGCAAACTCGTCAGACAGCCGTCTTTTTGCTGTCTACTTAAAACAAAGTGGACGAATGAGCTCTCTGGGGACATTACAAAATAACCTGTCCACGAGGATCCATCTTCATGACCTGTTCAACTCCCAAAGATCTGGCCTGCAAAACCAGCACTACTGGAGTTAGGATTTCAATCCTGACATTTGGGAAGGTCCCAGACAACCGCAGCAGTTGAAGCTGAAGGGTCAGAAGCCCTCCCCACAGACTCCACCTAGAATCTCAGGCTGACCTTCCTTACTGAATTCAGAAGTCACCCTGGAGGAGAAGGGCTGCGAGGGCGCATAGGTGGTGACTCAGAGCAGATGTGCCGCAGAGCAGTCCTGCCCACGGCTCCTGAATCGGAGCTAGTCACCTGGCTGTCTCACAGCAAGGGGGGGAGGAACAGCTGGGAGGAACCGGATGATTGTCTCTGGGATTGGGAGAAATGTTGGTTCCCCAGAGGGAATGTTAGCTGCCTGTGCCTTGACTGAGGTCTCATCTGCCATCTTTGCTACCAGCCAGCTCTGTCTTGAGGGTCCTCAGGTTATATTCATAGCCTCAAACTTTGCCTGCCCTCTGTCACCCACCCCTGCGTAAGCATATGTTCAGCTCTGAGATCTGGCTGAGGGACTTCTGTTCTAGCACCTTCATCTCTTCTCTCTGACGACTCCCCCCCTCCCCCATTTAACCACCTTGGGGAGGCAGTTCTTTGGAATCCTTGGCTCTTCCTTTCACAGCCTGCACATGCCTTCTCATTCTGTGTAAATCCTATTATATTTCCATTCTCCTGTCTGTTTCGGTGTCCTTAATTGTGCCACACCCAGGTTCCTACCAAATGACATCATCTCATCTTTAGTGTTTGGTACAAACCTAGCTGGTTTTCTAAAAAATAGACCCCATCATGCTGTTCCTCTATGAGAAACCACTGTGGTCTCCCCACAACTCAGACTAGAGTAAATCCCGTGGAGTCACTGGGGAGATAAAACTGTGTTCAAAGACATGGATTTGAATCCTAACCTGCTACCCACTAGCTGTGAGTTATGTAACGCCACCCCCAGTCCATGCAATGAAGAGAATTCCTTCCTCCCAGGATTGCATCGTATTTCTCTCATGCCACACGGCTGCCACGTGATTGGTGAGGGGCTCTGGAAAAGTCATCTAAACACCTGATTAAAATCCAGGCTATTGGACCAGCCGTCTTCCGAGAGTATTATCTCTTACTCTCTTGTCCCAACTGTTTCAGTCACATATCTCCTTACTGTCGGGGGGGTGGGGGGGAGAGAACTCGGGAGAATTTTGCTCTAGCAATGAAGCATCTTAAACATACTAGCCAGAGCTGATCATGTGATCCCATTCAATGTCAGGGCCAAGAAGAAAAAGCCAAAAATATTGCTGTGAGCAGCATTGGTAACAGATCCCTTTGGACTACCTCTTGCTGGATCACGCTCTGCCGTTTGGATTCCATGATTGTAGTCCAGGCAGTGTCATCAGGTTTTCTGTAACCTACCTCAAAAGAGGAGGTAGCAGATATCTTCAAGACAAGAGCTGACTTCCTGAGGTGCTCTAACTAGAAGGAAGCAGACTATATTGTAGCTGCTTTGGCTGGTTCTAGGTAAGAAAATTGGAGGCCCAAAGAGGATAGGGCATATCTATCTTGCTATCCAGTTGACTCACAGCTTCAGTGTGGCTACTCTGGGCTGACATTTTCCCTTCCAGCTAATCCCAATATCCAGCTTTATTTTCTTAGAGGCTAGTTTTTCTGCTCAGTTTCTGTATAGCCTTCTTGATACAATGTCCTGGACATCTTCCCCAGTTCATCCCATAGAACTGAATGTTCCCTCCTCCCATTTCATCAAGTCCATTTATAATGGGTGAGTTTTATTGGCCCGTGTAACTCTCTTCTTGGAAGATTAAATTTACTTGAGTATCACTATGGCCTCTTCAGTGTCTTGTACTATCCAATCTAGCAAGTGACACTTGAACTTGTGATACTGGATAAGATTCTGTACCCGAATGATGGAAAAAAAAATTCTATAGCCACACAAACACACAGGAGCAGAGTTCATACCAAAACCCAGACTTCTGACATTTTAAAAATTGAGTCAGCTCATCAATAATTTTTGCAGTCTGGCCTTGAACTCCTGCCTCGGCTTCTGAGTAGCTGGGATTGCCTGTGCAGATCAAGATGTGCAGCCAAGGTTTTTGATTGTTCTTCCTAGTCATTTTCTTCCATTTGTGATTCTCCAGTCTCTTAGGAGTATATTCAATACCTCTGCTTGGGGCTTAAGAGACCACTTCTGATCAGATTTCCCTCCTCTGGTCTTCATTAGCTTTGCTGACTTGCTTTGTGTCTGTTTGGTGCTAAAACCACATTTCCATTCAAGATGGATTCTTCCCCTAAACAAAAGGCTTTTTACAAAATCTAATTATTTTAACCTTTTTAGTGTCATGCTACAGAAAACAAATAGGCTAATTCTAGCTTGCAGTTTGACAGCTTTTGAATTAAAGGAGTATAAATGGCTTTGGGGGCTTAATGTATTGCAAAAGACCGAGTTATTCTCGAGCTGCTTTGTATGAAAATGGTTTGTAAACTGTGAAGTGGCCTATAAGTATGATTTGGAACATCAGTAGCTGTGCATAGTACGCTCTGAGTAAGATATGGCGGATGAATGAAGACTCCCATCTCCTCTCGGGAACGCACTTACAAAGAGAATGCTTTTGCTTTGCTGGGTTACCCAGCCTGCTTTACATACAGGAGTGCTTTCATGAGAAACACAAGCCCCTGAGAAAATAAAGCTGGATATTGGGATTAGCTGAAGGGAAAACTGTCAGCCCAGGGTAGCCACGCTGAAGCTGAGAATCAGTTGGATAGCAAGATGGCTATGTCTTCTTGAGCCTTCAATTTTCTTACCTATAACCAGCAGAAGCTGCTAAAAGATAGTTGCTTCTAGTTAGAGCTGCTTGGGAAGTCAGCTCTTGTCTTGAAGGTGTGTGTTGCCTCCTCTTTTGAAGTAGGCTAAGGAAAACCTGATGAGATTGCCTAAACTACAATCATGGAATTTCAATGGCCGACCCATTCTTTCATGTTTTCCTGATGACAGGCAGTTCAATGGCAAGACTGTGCTCTGGCCAACAGCATGACAACTACCTCATCCATCTGGACAGCAGAAGTGGACATCCTTTGGCCTGTCATCAACCAACCCAAGGGCCATTTGCTATCTTCCTCAATTGAAATCAGTCATTTTACCTTCACTGAGCCAGGCTCCCTGAGAATACTGAGTTTCTTGCTTCTAGAAGAATCTTAAAAATACTCTCATTGCCATGTTTTAGTAGGTACTTTTGGCTGTAAGCATTTTAACAGAAAATACCTTTGTCTAAGAGATGTTCTCCATTTTGACCCCATTTATTGAATATAAAGTTCATATTATATTCAGGTAGTTTCTAAGTTTGATGGACAGAGCATAAATAAAACTACTTTTAAGGGACTATCCAAGCTTTGCTTAGAAGAAATTTTGTTATAGGTTACCTATGCCCCTTAGTTCTGCTCTGCCTTGTTCCTTGGAGCTTATTCACTTATGGTTGTCTGGTACCTTACATCATATGAAATTCTCATGTTCTTCATGCAGATTCCAGTTCTCTACATTTTAATTCCTATGAGAAGCAATGAGACTAATTTTGGGCATAGTTTAAGTTAGACCCATACAATGCTTAGACTAGAAATGTTTTATGCAGGGGCTGGAGAAATGGATCAAAGGTTAAAAGCATGTTCTGATTTTGCCGAGAGTTCTAGTTTGGTTGGCAGCACCCACATGGAATGACTGGCACTTGCCTGTGACTCCAACTCTAGGAGGATCTGCCATCTCTTGCCTCCATGGGCACCTGACCTCATATACACACAGACACGTGCGCGCGCTCACACACACACACACACACACTCACACACACACACACACACACACACACACACACATATCTCGACAAGGAGAGGCCAGCTGAAAAATTTTACAGTTGAAATAATGCTATAGTGGGTAGTCCCTCCACCCATGACTTCGGGCTACCTAGCCTGATAGAGTCAGTGCTTCTTGTCTGCTGACATGACTTCTTTTATTTATTTATTCATTTATTTATTTATATTTTTCCATTAAAATATTTACACTTCCTTCCCTCTTCCCAATCCCCTCCCGCTCCCCCACTCACCCTCCTCCCTCCTCCCTGACATGACTTCTTGAAAGGAAGAGGGGGAAATTGTTTGCTCTCTCATTTGTTGGTCGGAGATCAGACTGCTGATTCAATTCACCCTCAGGCAGAATGTAAGACCACAGTGGCTACCTTGTTGTGTATCCATGAGTGTGATGTGGGATTTCCCCCTGCTGTGATTACCACTGATAAATAAACTACTTTGGGCCTATAGCAAAGCTATAGGGGAAGAGTTAGGTGGGGAAAACTAAATAGAATGCTGGGAGAAAGAAGGGCAGAGTCACAGAGAAGCCATGTAGCCCTGCTGGAGCTGGATAGAACTTTACCCTGTAAGCCACAGCCAAGTGTCAATACACAGATTAATAGAAATGGGTTAAATTAATATGTAAGAGTTAGCCAATAAGAAGCTAGAGCTAATGGGCCAAGTAGTGATTTAATTAATGCAGTTTCTGTGTGATTATTTCAGGTCTAAGCTAGCCAGGAGGCTGGGAACTAACAAGCAACCTCCTCCAACATGAGCGTATCCTAATAAATCTTTGATAACCCTTCAAATGTGCTCTTGTGGCTTTGGCTACATAATGTCATCTCTCCCATGGTGCTTTAGATAGGGCCCCCGGGATGACAAATGCCTGAGCAGGACTGGAGTCTAGGTTTCCTGGCTCTTTGTGTACCTATCCAAGTCTAATGAATTTTCTGACTATTTGTTGTTCATTTATCTTTTTCTCTTTGTGACAAGACAACAGTCTCCATCTCTTATCAGATCTAGCTACAAAGCTTTAGAGGCCAAGGTAGCCTAGGTTCCTAGTTCTTAGTTCATGGCTTCATGTCTCCAAGTGTTGGTTTTTCTGACTGGTGTACTATGGCTGATAGGAAGATGGGGAGGGGGTTTTCTTAGTACCCCCTGATATCCAGATAGATCATCTTGGATTGCTGATAAGCAGTAATTACTAGGCTTTCCTAATCCAGTGAGGGCAGATATTTCAAGGGCAGGTCTAAGTGGGGTGATAGTGGGATCACAGGGAGAATTTTTTTGTCTTGGAGGTATTTAAGAAGCAGGCTTATGGATAGCACAGTGGGAGCTCACACAGAGTTCTGTATCTGACTTTTAGAATTCTCTTTAGTTCACTTTGAAGATAGATGAAGTTATCAGATGGCTTCTGATACTGATTTTGATCGTCATGCCTACTGGTACTACCTGCATAGCTCTTGGGTGATTGGCATGTGTGGGAACATGGGATAAAGGGAAAATTAATCAATATCCCCCCTTACAATTTTTGAGAGGTGGTGGTGGTGGGTGCCAAAAGTTTCTGTTGAAAGGAAGGGTGCACCATTGAACATTTAGGTGCCAGGTAGGGATGGAGACCATGAATTAGTGGGGCAGTGGGGACGTGGACAGAACTAGAACAAATGTCACTTTCATACCCACCATCTTGGCCTTCTATTAGAATATTCCTGTTTTCATAACTTCCCTTTAATACACCTATTTGAATTTGGATATTCACAGTGTCTGTCATGCTCTTATGAGTCACTCAGATCAAGGTTCAAATCCCCACTAAAAATGTGGATCTGTATTTATTGATCTAGAGGGTGGAGGTTGTCAAGAGCATCCCTCAGTCGGCTGGAGCATGGTCTTTGGAGAAGCTATGTGCCCATAGTCAGGAGAAAAGCATGGCTTACATCCTAGTTAGGTGGGTACCAGGCAGTTACAGCTGTGAGCCCCAGAGACCCATATCTGCATGTAGTAAGGAGAAGAGTAAGGTGGTTCTGACTGCTTCTAGAGCTTTCTGAAAGAACACTGGGGCAATTGTAAAAGGATGCAGATGGCATACATAATTTCTTGGGCTGGAAGAAAAATTATATCGTATACATATATGTTCCTAGGGGCTTTGTAGTGATCTGTGATAGTATATGGTGTATTGAAGTTCCCAGAGTGTCTTGATTATATTTCATTCTTTTATCTCTCTCATAACTTCAAGAGGAAATCATTGCCTCCATTTTGTAAAGGCTTTATTGATGACTTCTGTAGAATCACATAACTCAAATGTGTGAAGTAGAGACTCACAGCAATCCCTTCTTCTGGCCTGTTGCTTTTTCTCTTACTGTTCAACTCACCTCCAACTATGAAACAATGTGTTTTTGTGAACATGGCTCACTGATTAAAAAACAAACTCAGCCCAATCAATGTATCAATCACTTCACGTCCTCTCTCTCTCTCTCTCTCTCTCTCTCTCTCTCTCTCTCTCTCTCTCTCTCTCTCTCTCTCT